>NC_091265.1:60855000-61176250 GCF_042477335.2 Ovis canadensis
AAATATGGAGTCTCTTATCTTCTGTCTGGGCAGAGCCCGACCTCCTCCCCCAATTGTCCTGCTGTTTTCATCTTGGAATATCAGTCCATAGAAACTAAACTTCAACTGTCTGCCCTGGGACCCATCAATCTCCTGCCCCAATGTGGCTGTTGGTAGCGGTCAGCCCCTCATGGGACCTCAGTCCGGTGCCTCAGCTGTTTCCTGGCTGATGGCTGTCTGCCACCCTTAGCTCCTCACCATGTGGATCTTCCCACCATGGTTGCTTGCTTCCCCAAAGCAGGTGAAGGAAAGCGAGGCTATTAAAATCTTGTCTAATAGAGTCACACATGTAATCACATGTACCCATCACCTCTGCTGAATTCTGTTGGTTAGAAGCAAGTCATGGGTCTCTCCCGTACACAAGGGGTGGGAAGGAGAGTACACAAAGATGTGGACATCAGGAGGCGGGGGTCATGGGGGTCCCCTTAGGAGTCTGTCTGCCACAAGTGTTCCCCAGGTGTGCTCCCAGTACCTCAAAATATTAGCAACAGTAAAAATAATACATGCTTGGGCTTCCCTGGTGGCTCAGTGGTAAAGAATCCGCCTGCAATACAGGAGACTTAAGAGATCCAGGTTCGATCCCTGGGTTGGGAAGATCTCCTGGAGGAGGGCATGGCACCCCACTCCAGTATTCTTGCCTGGAGTATCTCATGGACAGAGGAGCCTTGTGGGCTTCAGTCCATAGTGTCACAAAGAGTCGGACACAACTGAAGTGACTGAGGTCAGCACAGCATATCTACATGCTAGGCACTCAGCATTTGCAGCACATGTACATGTATCAGCCCACTGAACCCCACAACCACCCCACAAAACCACCCCACAGCTATGATGCAGATAAGGAAACTAAGACAACAAAAGATTCAAGGACTTCCCTGGTGGTCCAGTGGCTAAGACTGTGGACTCTCAATGCAGGGGTCATGGAGCCAAAAGTGAAAAATAAATAAATAAGTAAATCTTAAAACAACAACAACAACAAAGATACCACGTGCTAAGACCCAGTGCAGCCAAATTAATTTAAAACAAAATAAGAGATTCAGTCACTTGCCCAAGTTGCAGAAAGGGTGAAGTTGGAAACAGGATTTGAATCCAGTTCTAATAGAGACAGAGATTCTGTTTCTCAAATGGCCTCTGCAGACCCTGGAGTATAAGAGGGGTGCCACTGAAAGTCAGGATAAACAGTGTTGTTCCTCCAGGCACACTCATGAACTAAAGTGATCGATCACCAGTGGCCCAGGGTCTAGAGTGAGAGGTGGCGGGTAGCTGACCATGCACGGTCCCTTCTTCTGCTTCAGCAGGTCTAGGTAAGGATCTTGAGATATGTGGGTGAATCTTTGGAACACTTTTGCTTGAAAAGTATGCCCTTTTATGTCAATGTCTACACTGAGATGAAGTTTATTTTATTTTCTATTGAAACACCCCCAGATATAAGGAATGGCGTGCAAAATTTGTAGCACTTTTTTTTTTTTTTTTTGGCCACACTGTGTAGCTTGCAGGATCTTTGTTTCCCAACCAGGGACTGAACCATGGCAGTGAAAGCACGGAGTCCCAACACTGGACTGCCAGAGCATTCCCGCAGCACGTCTTTAAAGACCCGAATTTTCAGTGGATGGCCGCTCATCCCGAAGTCCCAGGATAAGGGGTTGATGTTACCTTCTTCTGCCACTAGGGTCTGAGAAAGTCTGCGTTTACACTGAAAAATGCTGCCCAGAAATGAAAGTGTCCGGGGGATGCCCCAACAGCCAGGACATGGTGGGATGGAACTGGACTTTCTAGGACAAGGTGAGGCAAACAGCAGGATTTCTTTCTGGGAATTTCACCTGATTTAGGAAAATGGTAGTTAACAACTGTATGATCTGAATCATTTCCAGAAATCACCAATTCACCTCCTGACCTTCAGGAATGATGGGCAACTTATCAAAATTTTACCCAGTAAGTGAAATACTTTAGTTTCATAAGACCTGTTTCCCCAAGCCTGAGAGGTAGGAGACAGTCAGGAGAAAAGAGGGCAAAATCATAGATTTTTGGTTCAGACTGACTGACCAGCTTTTAATTCTGGCTTGGCCACTTCAAATTGGCTGTGTGACTATGAGAAAATTACCTCTCTGAGCCTTTTTGAGAAGGTTGTGTTTTTTTTTTTTTTGATTGTGCTGGGTCTTCGTTGCCTGTGGGCTTTTATCTAGTTGCAGCAAGTAGGGGCTACTCTCTGCTTGCCATGCGAGGTCTTCTTATTTCAGTGGCTTCTCTTACTGTGGGGCACGAACTTTAGGGTGAGTAGGCTTCGGGAGTTGCCACATGTGGGCTCAGTAGCTGTGGCCCACTGGCGTAATTGCTCCAAGGCATGTGGGATCTTCCTGCAAGAGGGATCGAACACGAATCTCCTGCACTGGCAGGCAGATTCTTTACCAGTGAGACACCAGGGGAGCCCCTGTGAGTCTTTTTTTTTTAATTTATTAACTTATTTGTTTTTAAATGATGTAAAGATGAATATTTTTAATGATAAAAAGTACAATTCACAAAAAAGATAGACATCATAAACCATCAAAACCAGGGCCTCCCTAGTAGGTCAGCTGGTAAAGACTCCGCCTGGAATGCAGGAGACCTGGGTTTGATTCCTGGATTGGGAAGATCCCCTGGAGAAGGGAACAGCTACTCACTCCAGTATTCTACCCTGGAAAATTCCATGGACTAGTCCATGGGGTCACAAAGAGTCAGACATGACTGAGCAACTTTCACTTAGACATTTAACAACAAAGAAACAAAGATACATAAAGCAAAAATCAGAAGAAATGCATATATAATCATAGACATATTAACATTTCTCTGAGAATATTTTATCAAGTACAGAAAAATAAAAATAGGAGCATATTGAATGATGTCCTTAACAATTTAAATATAATAGATCTCTATTTATATTAATTTATATTAAGCTTATATCCTACAGAAATATATTTAAAAATTTGTATCTCATGCATTGTTATTAGATATCCATAGGACATTTAGAAAAGCTGGCAGAAAGATAGACATTACTAAATTTCAAAAAGTAGAATTTTTTTGTGTGTGATTGAGTTATACATATACAATATATTATTTTTCCAATTATTTTTCATTATAGTTTATTATAAGATATTGACTATAGTTCCCTATGTTATACAATAAATCTTTGTTGCTTGTTGCATATCTTTTTTTAATTAGAAATCTAGCATTCTATTCATACTAAGTCAAACAAGTGGAATAAAAATGTCATAAATTTTTTAGTTTGTCAAAAATTGGTAAGTTTTCTAATATATATATTATACATATATTTTTTGCATACATGTATACAAGTGTTTCTACTATGCTTGAGAAAGGCTTGAGAAAGAATATATAAAAAGAAAGAAGAGATGGAGAACTTGGAAAACAAACTAAATGAAGTGGGACGGCTGAATATAAAATAGAAAAAGTGAAACAAACTAGAGAAAAGTAAAAGATCCTCACATAGTCCAGTTGTTTTTAAACAGGGCTGCTCATTAGAAACATATCTGTAGCTTTGGAGAAAAAAAAGCAATACCTGGACATTTGTATTTCTCAAAACATTCCAAGATAATTCTGATATGCATCTAGATTTTAAAAAGTGATTACAGGTTTTCCTATTAAATGATAGTTTTGGTGATATAGAAATCTATTATTTTTCTGTTGACTAGTCATTATACTGTGGTATTAAGTGAGTAATAGTTATATAATCATAACAGTGACAAATGTTCATCAGTTTTCACAATCAACAGCCAGACAAAAAATAAAAGATAATTACAATCGCAAGCCATAACGGGAACATGATTAACCTAACGATATAAAATAATTACATACAATCTGAGGGGTCAGGCAGAGTGATGCGGTAAGTGGAAGTGCCTACATGCATATGTTTTCATCTGCTTAGTCAGTCTATGCTTCTTGGTTGGTGCATTTAATCCATTTACATTTAAGATAGTTATCAATATGTATGATCCTATTACCAGTTTCTTAATTGGTTTGGGTTTATTTTCTGTAGGTAGGTCTTTTCCTTCTCTTGTTTTCTGCCTAGAGAAGTTCCTTTAGCATTTGGTGTAAAGCTGATTTGGTGGTGCTGAATTCTCTTAACTTTTGCTTGTCTGGAAAGTTTTTGATTTCTCCATCAAATCTGAAGGAGAGTCTTGCTGGATAGAGTATTCTTACCTGAAGTTTCTTCCCTTTCATCACTTTAAATATATCATGCCATTCCCTTCTGGCTTGTAGCGTTTGTATTGAGAAATCCGCAGATAACCTGATGCTAGTTACCTTGTATGTTATTTGTTGTTTTTCCTTTGTTGCTTTTAATATTTTATCTCTGTCTACCTTTGATAGATGGACCTTTGTTGGCAAAGTAATGTGGGGCTCAGAACCTTCACAACAGTGCGAGGACGTCTTGGTATTACTGTTCTCCAGTTTGTGGGTCACCCAGCCAGCAGGAATGGGATTTGATTTTGTTGTGATTGTGCCCCTCCTACCGTCTCGCTGTAGCTTCTTCTTTCTCTTTGGATGTGGAGTATCTTTTTTTGGTGGGTTCCAGTGTCTTTCTGTCGATGGTTGTTCAACAGCTAGTTGTGATTTTGGTGCTCTTGCAGGAGGAGATGAGCACACGTCCGTCTACTCTGCCATCTTTTACCAGAATCCCCCCTGAGCCTCTTTGTAGACATAGGAAGATAGGAATGCACCTCGTTTATCACATCAGTTCTAACCTTCTAGTAGCAAACAAATATTTACAGAGAGAGTCCTAAAGGGTGTGATGAGAAATGAGAGCGTGAAAGCCCAGGTCTTTGGTGGAGAAGGGAAGCTCAGAAAGAGCAGGCCAATAAAGCAGAGCTTAGATGGCTAGGCTTTCACATACACCAAAGGTCTCAAAGGAGATCTACTGTCCCTGGAAATTTGAATTTGGACATTTGTAGGGGCATTTTTGTATCACATTGATAGGAGCTCTCCTGGTCCTTAGCAGACAGGGGCCAGCTGTGCTAGACATTCTTCAATGTTCAAGACAGTCCCACATTACTGAGAAGAGTTCCATGTCCTGCACAGCTTTCTAATGTGCCACTGATTATTTCTGTTAGGGTTCACAAGGGGCTCATACCATGTAGTTAAAAATGGCCCATTGTGGTGACCTGCAAACAAGGGATGAAGTCACAATGGCCACATTACTCTGGTGGGCATCCTGTTTTTTCCTTAAGGAGACATCCTGTTTTTCCCTGCTGATGCCAGTTTCTCAAGACTACATGCCCACCCAACCGTGAGACCCCTTCGACTATGTGACCACAAGACCCCAGCTGTGGGCTAAAGATAAACTGAGGCCCCCTCCCTCCAGGGCACAATTTCCCATCGATAGGATATAAGAAGGGTTGGCTGTAAAAAGAGAGCACTGGTTTCTCTCTAAAGTCAGTCACTTTCTTTCTTTCTTCCTATAATAAATCTCTGCCTGAATGCCCGGTTTGCTCTCTTTTTCTTCGCACTCGCCTTACAATTTCTAAAAGAGGAAAAATCTGTTTATAGTTATCTGCACCAAGAACCCTTAACTCTGTTGTATATGTAAACAGTTTTCCAGGAAGTCTACTAAAATTAAAATCCAGGGGAGAATTTTCTTTGTATGAGTTCAGATCTTTATGAAGGATATTCACCATTTCAGAAGATCACGTCTTTACAGATCAGTATTTAGGGTGATCTCTGTTCACAGTGGGCTTCCCAGGTGGCGCTAAGTGGTAAAGAACCCACCTGCCAATGCACGAGACATAAGAGATGCAGGTTCGACCCCTCGGTTGGGAGGATCACTTAGAGGAGGAAATGGCAACCCACTCCAGTATTCTTACCTGGAAAATCCTGTCGACAGGGGAGCCTGGTGGGCTCCAGTCCCTGAGGCTGCAAAAGAGTCAGACACGACCTAGAGATTAAACCACCACAGTTCATAATAATCACTTTGTTATAGCTTTCAGTGTGATCCTGACTGAGCATGTCCATGTGGAACTGCAGATTTATTTAGTATAAACTGCTTTCATTTTCTTTTTCCTTGACTTTAAAAATTATGTTGGTAGGTAGGATATTATCCATGAACTTCATCTCATTCATTTAACAACTATTGATGGAGTGCACAACTATTGATCAGGCACAGTCCAGATGCTGGGGATGTAAAGAGGGCATTGCAAAATATTTACTGTTAAAACGGCGTGTTGGACCTGATCGAGGTGAGATCCACTCATAGGCCCATCTAGGTTTTAATCCTAATTCCACCACAGTGTACTATTATGTAATCTGGTGTCATGTCAGCCTGAGCATGAGTTGGAAAAGAATTTCCAGACACAGAATATTTCAGAAAGGAGTGAGTTTATTAAGAACAAAGAGCAGAGAGAATGTGGGCGCTGCAGGCACAGTGGGCTGACCTCCTGCCTGGCCAGGGAGAGCCCGGATGCTGTTAGAACAATGGGCCGGCTCAAGGGGGATCCGGTACTTTTCTTGGGCTAGTAGCCAATTTTTATAGCCTCAAGATAAAGGAAATTCCTGCTGGAAGGGTGGCATTAGGTGATTGGTTAGGGTGCTCTAAGGTAAATCCTTGGATGGGCATTTTTGCCTAATTTAGGGTCATGAAGCTGGCTGGTAAGGCTCGGGGGGACTTTTGGCAACGGTTACAGTGGGGCTCAGTCAGTTCTGGAAGTGACTTTGGTTTTGGGCTCTGCGTCTGTAGCCTTGGTACAGGCCTTGCACCTGTGCCCTTGGTACGGGACTCCATACCTGGCACACGTCTTTTTCCCCCGTTCTGAGCCTCCTTGCATTGATGCGTTTAGATTACCTAAGATCATGCAGTTCCTCCTATCTGCTCACTGAATGGCAGCTGTGGTGGACATTATTATGTTGACTGATTCCTTCCATGGGGTCGCTAAGAGTCAGACACCACTGAGTGACTTCACTTTGACTTTTCACTTTCATGCATTGGAGAAGGAAATGACAATCCACTCCAGAGTCCTTGCCTGGAGAA
Source organism: Ovis canadensis (assembly GCF_042477335.2). Taxonomy (NCBI): domain Eukaryota; kingdom Metazoa; phylum Chordata; class Mammalia; order Artiodactyla; family Bovidae; genus Ovis; species Ovis canadensis. The sequence goes on from NC_091265.1 coordinate 60,862,046, forward strand.
TCCCAGGGACGGGGGAGCCTGGTGGGCTGCCGTCTATGGGGTCGCACAGAGTCGGACACGACTGAAGCGACTTTGCAGCAGCAGCAGCAGCAGCAAAGAGGTGCGGTGAGGCTAGTTTCTGAGGCTACTGCCTGTGGTCTTACCGCTTTCCCCATCGAGAAAGGTAACCGGAAGTCCTGAGTTCACGGCTGTTGTGACTTATTATAGCCACACGATGGCGGTGTTGAAGCTCGGTCCTGGCCACTCCCAGGGCGTCCACAGAGCAGAGCCCCCTTCAGGGTCAGCGATGGACTCGGTGTCCAGCTGCTAGGAATACCGCCCTCCGCTGTCAGCCCCTCGAGGACTGCCTCGGCTGCCGAGTCATGCCCACTTCCTCAGGCAGCTGCATCTAATGACAAATCTGAAGGGTCATCCCAGCTTCAGAGCTCCCTGCTGGGTGGGAAGAGGTGTCCCTTGAGATTGCAGGGCAGCGAAAACTCTCCCGCGGCCCGGCCTCGCCTCCTTCCCTTCTCTTCCCCGGCTGTTTCCTTAGAGTGCTCCCAGCAGACTTCCCGCCCGCCAGCCACCCTCTCCAAATCTGCTCCCCAGGGAACACAACCTAACCGGCACCGTCCACTTGGAATAAAATCTCATCTCCATAAGGCTGGGCATCACCTGGTCCCTGTCCCCCATCTGAACTCACCTCTTGCTCTCTCGCTGCCCCTCACTAAGCCCCCGCCACAATGATCCTCTTCCTGGCCACAGGTCAAGTGATCTTCAAGTTCAGGGCTTTTGCACTGGCTGTTCCTTCCTCCTGGAGAGACTCCGCCTGCTCTGTAGGGGGCAGGTTCCTACCCAGCGGTACAGTCAGCCTAAACACTGCTTCTTCGGAGTAAGGACCCTCCCGCTCCCTCAAAGCACTATATTTGTTAGCACCCAACACACTCTGCCCTTATTCTGCTTATTCCCACTGGGCTGTATAAACTTCTGAGAGCAGGGACCTTGACTGTCTCATTCCAGTGTTTCTAGCCCTGACATGCCTGAACCTCAGGGCCATTTTCTCCCCCTAGACACCAGAGACTTCTAAGCTCTTCAGAGGCTGTGAAAATGTTGAGTCTGGAAAAAAACTTTTATTGGGTCCAAAAAAAATTTTTAATGAAATTTGCTACATATTTAATTAAATGCCTAAAGTCATCTCATTGACTTTATTATTAAATTCAGTATTCACAAAAATTTTGGTACAACTGAGAAGGATTTATGAGTTAGACTTTCTCACCCCAAGCCCATCTGGTGTATACAGGATGATTGCTTAAAAACATCACAGTAAATCATAATTTTTTTTTTATTTTTTTAAGAGCTTTGGGTTTTGTGGTTTTTTTTCAGTATTTTTGTTTCTTTTTAAAAATTTTTTTCTGTGTGTCTGTTAGTTGTTCAGTTGTGTCTGACTCTTTGTGACCCCACGGACTGTAGCTCGCCAGGCTCCTCTGCCCACGGGATCCTCCAGGCAAAAATACTGGAGTGGGCTGCCATTTCCTTCTCCAGGGGATCTTCCCGATCCAGGAATCGAACCCGGGTCTCCCTCACTGCACACAGATTCTTTACTGTCTGTGCCACCAGGAAAGCCCCTCAAATCATAATTTAAACAAGTTACATGAAGTAACCTGTGGGGTGTCTTCCACTTCCTCGATAGAGTCCATGGATGCACAAGTTCTAAACTTTTATCTATCACTTACTAACTATACTATTCAGTAGGACTCTGCTGATGAATACTACAGAATAAAGCCCACTCTGGACCTGGCCCTCCCTCCCCCTCCAACCTCACTCCCTTCCAGGCTTTTTAAAGGCTGGTTAATGCCAAAGTGCTGTAGTTCTCCCACATACACTAAGCTCCTCTCCCATACTTCTGCTCATGCTGGGCTTAGAAAGTTCTCCTCTTCTCCTCTGCCACCTCATGCCTGATGACTCCCACTCAACCTTCTAGACTTTAGACTGCTTGAGTGCGGCATCCTCCAGGAAGCTCTCCCTGATCACCCTCCCCCTGCTTCCTCCTTTCCTGGGCTCTGTGGAATATTCCTTTTGTGGGCTCCCACTGTACCCTTCACATGCCATATCATTGAAATTATCTTCCTTAGTAAACCTTAAATTCCTCAGCAACAGGGACTGGTTCTCTTTGGTTTCCTCCGGCTCTGCCCTCCCAACACCACCCCCCATCCCACCCCCTAAACTGTGTCTGGCTCTTGGGAGGAGTTCAGTGAAAGTACTCTGGGCCTGGAAGAAGAATATGTGGCCTCAGAGTCACTGCTGGGAATCAAGTGGGTTGTGCCCAAGGCCTGATTTCCCCCAGGTACAAATGACGATGAAAGCCGAGAATGTGATCATATTCAGCTTCTTCCCAAGGGCCTCAACTGGGCAGACTTGTTTTTGGTTATTTGTGATGAGAAACAGTAAAATGCTTAAGAGCATGTACTTGGTGTCAGACGTCTGGGTCAGAATCGAGACTCTGAAATGTTCCTAGTGGTGTGACTCGAGCAGGTTACATAATTACTTGTGCCTCAGTTTCCTCATCTGGACCTCATTCTATGAGGACTAAATGAATTACTGCGTGAAAAGTGTTTAGAATGGAGCCTGGCACTTAATGATCACTATATAGTATTAGCTCTGAGAAGGCAATGGCACCCCCACTCCAGTACTCTTGCCTGGAAAATCCCATAGACAGAGCAGCCTGGTAGGCTGCAGTCCATGGCGTCGCTACTAGTTGGACACGACTGAGCAACTTCACCTTCACTTTTCACTTTCATGTATTGGAGAAGGAAATGGCAACCTACTCCAGTGTTCTTGCCTGGAGAATCCCAGAGACGGGGGAGCCTGGTGGGCTGCCATCCATGGGGTCGCACAGAGTCGGACATGACTGAAGTGACTTAGCAGCAGCAGCATATAGTATTAGCTAGTGTGATTAAAATGGCCTTTTAAAATAAGTTTTGAACGTGAGTCACTTTCAGGACTTCGCTGGCGGTCCAGTGGTTAAGACTCCACACTGCTACTGCAGGGGGCTCAGGTTCAATCCCTGATGGGGAATTAAGACCCACCTGCCAGTTGGCTCAGCCAGAAGGAAAGTGAGTCAATATACTCACATAAGACGTAGACAACAGATTGTGGTTGTCAAGGGTGAAGGAGGGCGGGGGAGGGGAGGATTGGAAGTTTGGAATTTGCAGCTGCAAACTAGTGTATATAGGATGGATAAACAACAAAGTACTTGCAGCACACGGAACTATATTCAATATCATGGTGAACTCTAAAGGGGAAGAATCTGAATATATATATGTATAACTGAGTCACTTTGCTGTACAGCAGAACTTAACATAACATTGTATATCAAAAATACTTCAATAAAAAATTTTTTTTTACAGTGAGTCAATATAAAGAAAATTGTTTGGGGCCTTTCCTGACAGTCCAATGGCTAAGACTCCTTGCTCTGAATGCAGGGAGCATGGTTTCAATCCCTTGTCAAAAAACTAAGATCCTGCATACCCACAGTGTGGCCAAAAAAAAAAAAATCATTTGGCAGACAACAGTACAAGGAAGAGGTGGACCAAACACAGAAGCCCCAAGACCAAGAGGGGTGGGACTGTAGGCTTAGTGGAATCAGAAGTACATGGGCCCAAATCCAGCTTCCATCAGCACCTGTGAACCATCGGAACTTGGCTCCGGCCTGTGGGTCTCAGCTTCCCAGAGTGACCGGGTCGCCCCAAGCCTGTCAGCTTGTCCAGCAGCTGGATGACCAATGTGCAGAGCTGCGGACTGTTTTTAAGTTGCAGTTTTGCCTCTGGCTTTGCCCTTGACATTTTATAAGCAAACAAGCTGGTCAACCAACCCTTCCCCCATATTTACTGCCCTTGCCCAGCCCCTGCCCACCCCCCGACTCAAGTCTCGCTGTCTCTGCCTCCATCCCCACTGCTGTCTTTGCCCTCCCCCAGTCCCTTCATGAAAAAAATACAAATAGGGCCCCCAGACCCTTTCTGGGGTTTTCATGATGTCCAAACCAATTTTGGTAATACTGCCAACATGTTATCTGCCTTTTCTCCCCTGTCTCCTGAGTAGTGTGTTTTCCACAGGCTGTGTGAAGTCCGGCATTGCAACAGATGCAGCAGAAACATAAATGAAAATCTGGCTGTCTCCTCTTAAGCCAGACACTCAGAAGATTTGCAAGACAGTAAAATAGACACCCTTCACTACTTAAAGTCATTTTTCATAAAATATATTATCTCTGTAAACGTATAATGGGATTCCTGTTTATTTATTTTTAAAAAAGTTTATTAATTTATCTGGCTGTGTCGGGTCTCAGCTGCGGCGCGCAGGCTTCTCTAGTTCCTTCGTTACCTTGTGGCATGTGGGATCTTAGTTCCCCAAGCAGGGATCGACCTGTGCCCCCTGCATTGGAAGGTGGATTCTTACTGACTGGATCACCAGGGAAGTCCCAGTGTTAATTTAGATAACAAATATATATAATAAATATATTATAAAATATTATATATATATATATATATATATAAACGTGCAAATGAATGATCCATCCCTTTAATGTAATAACAAATACAGAACATATCGGACTTTTATGGGTTTGGACCCTGGCCCTGCCTTGACAACGAAAGGGCTGCAGCAAATAATCACAGCCCAGATTTTAAAGTATTTTTCTGATGGCCTCTGGGATTAGGGTAGGCCCCAAACTAAAACTTCCACAAAAATCCTCAGTAATTTAGAGAATTAATTTTGTCCAATTACCCTAGAGTCCAGTTTCCCCAGAGGGAGGTATCACTGCCCTCTCTTTCTTTGCAAGGTTGCCGTGAGGATTAAATGAAATAATATCCTTAAAGCACTTCAGCGTAACTCGTTCTCAACATAGTTGAGTTTGCTGGCGTGGGACCTGGAAACTCCAGCTGCATGGAGGCCTGGCACTGAGCAGGAGCCCCCACTGGCAACCAGACCCTCCAGGCAAAGGACTTATTCCAGATCTGGGTTTAAGTCACAATTCTACCAGTTCAGAGGCAAGTTACATTCGACTGATTCTCAGTAGAATGACTGTAAACAGCACTTTGTAATCACTAGAACAAGGATGAATATGAATTGTTATCATTATTATTATTCTATATGTAATACTCACATATATGTAATAATGGTAATGACTGACCAAATCTATAAATAGGATCAGCAGGGAGGGATCACTAAGTCATGGGTTTAGGCCCAGAACTTTGGGAAAGTCAGTCCTAGGCCTTCAGATTCCCACATCCAGGGACTAGGATGAAAGGGCAGGATCCGAGAGGCAGTGTTTTGAGGCAGCTCCAAGAGTCTCCAGGTCTCCTGTGGCTCCTTCTCAAGCCTGTCCTGGGCTTCATGCTGTCCTTTCATGTCCCCTGAGGCCCAGATATCCCAACTGTACCTGTGTGATTAGGACTATACTCTCCCCATCCTATCTCTGTGTACTATTCCCATCCAGACGATCAGCAGTGATTTCCAAGGACTTATTCATGTGAGCTAATGTTTCCCAAAATTAACTTCCCAATGACCATAATGGCCATGAAGGAACAAAAGCATTCTTTGTATTTTTTGTAAGACCCATCCCAGCTCCCAATACACTCCTATGTACTGTGAAACTCTGAGGAACTGCAGGAATGCAGTATGTAATGTTCCCCAAGGTTATCTGACCGTGGAACCCTTTTCCCAGGACTGTCACTCAGGACTAGTTTACTTGGCACACACTTTGGGAAATGCTGCACTAAGCCTCTTGACTTCCTCCTCATGCGTGTTTACTTCTTAAAGGGGCTGATGCTGTAGCGCTTCAATTAGCAAACTACACTGTGAGGCAGCTGCCTGTTTTTGTAAATAAAGTTTTAATGGAGCACAGCCTGCTCATTTACTTATATTTTGTTATAATTGTTTCACACAACAAAATCAAAGTTGAGCCTTGGAACAGAAACCATATCGCTCACCAAGCCTCAAACAGTTGGTACTATCTGGCCCTTTAAAAAGCTTGTTCACCCCTGCTCGAGTGTTGCTCACCTGGGTTCTATGTAACCTCTAGAGAACACACCAGCAGACCAGGAGGGAAACCATACTACAAAGGCTTAATATAGCGTATCTGCCTGGATGGCCAGTTTCATTCAAAGATAATGTTAAGCACCAACTTTATATTAAAAAGAAAAAAACATGGGCAGGGAATTCCCTGGTGGTCCAGTGGTTACGATTCAATGCTTTCTCTGCTGGGGCCAAGATTCCTGGTAGGGGAACTAAGATCCTGCAAGCCATAAGGTGTGGCCAAAAAAAAAAAGGTACATATTATACACTAGAATGCAAATCTTGCATAGATTTTTCAAAAATAAAAACTTTCAATTTCTCAGGCATCTCAGGGTAGCACTGCTTTACCCTCTGCTCATAGCCTCTACCCCAATCCCTCATACCTGACCAAGATGCTTGCTTCTGTTCCTCAATTCTAAGGGTTACTTGGGTGGAAAAGTTTGAGAAGTGCTGCTTTGTTAGGAAAACAAAGTAGAAGTGCATGCATCCATATCAGCAAAGAATGAAGAGAACTTCTGGACCAGGGGCTTTTACCTTACTTGTGCAGGCAGGTGAGGCAGGCTGAGTGCAAGAGCTTTCTTACCATAACTCTCAGAATCAGTGCACCAAGACAGACCTGGGTCAGACAGACCTGGGCTTGGAGCCTGGCTCTCCCAGTAACTATCTTTATGACCTTGGGTTGGTCACGTTATCTGAGTCTTCATTTTCTCAGTGGTAAATAGTGATTAAAATACATGCTTCATGAGAAGTCTAAGAGATGGTGCAGAGAGAGGGTTCTGCTCACTGAACTCAGTAAGTGCTAATTCACTACTAACATGTCAGCTAAATTTCCTGAATATGTAAAGAGCTCAGAAAAATCAAGAAAGCAAAATAGTCAAAAACAATAGAAAAGTAGGGAAAGGGCTTGAGTATTTTACAAAACAAACAAACAAACAAACCAGGGCTTCTCTGGTGGTTCAGTGGTAAAAAATCTGCCAGCCAATGCAGGAGACATGGATTCGGTCCCCGGTGCAGGAAGATCCCACATGCAAGGAACAACGAAGCCCGTGTGCCACAACTACTGAGCTTGTGCTCCAGAGCCCAAGTGGCCCAACTGCTGAAGCCGAAGCACCCTAAAGCCTGTGCTCCACAAGAAGCCCCCACAGTGAGAAGCCTGCACTCCACGATCAGATTAGCCCCTGCTTGCCGAAACTAGAGAAACCCAGCACAGCCAAAAAATAAGCAAATTACTTAAAAGAGAAAAAGCGCCTTTAAACTTAAAAAAGACGCAACTTCACTCAGAGAGAGGTGAGAACACAACTCAAATAAGATACTATTTTTTCACTCATTACATGACAAAGATGAAACTTTTTGATAATACTTCTAGTGAGAGTGGAGAATTATTATTACTATTGTCAGGCAGTGTGGCTGATAATGCAAATGCTTACAGCCTTTGTGTGCAGCCTCAGTAATACCTATCAAAACTACAAATGCTGGGACTTTCCCGGCAGTCCAGTGGTTAAGACGCTGCATTTACAAAGCAGGGGATGAGGTTGGCTCCCTGGTGGGGGAACTAAGATCCCACATGCCGCATGGCATGGCCAAATAGAAATATATATATATATATATATATATATATATAAACTTTAAACCATAGAAACAGCTGCACATAGTAAATAAAAGAACAAGGATTTTTTTTAGAGTGTTCTGTGTGTGTGTGTGTGTGTGTGTGTGTAAGATCTTAGTTCTCTGATCAGGGATAAAACCTGCGCCCCTTGCATTGGAAGCTCAGTCTCAATCACTGGACCGCCAAAGAAGCCCATGTCTTTGTTTGTAATAAGGGGCTGATCAAGCAAAATAAAAATACACACAGTAGGATACTATATAGCAACCAAAACAAATAAAGCAGCTGTATGTGTATCGATGTGGAATGAGCTTGGGGCAAGTTAGAAAAATAGAAAGGGGCAAAACAGGAGACAATGCTACTGCTGGTGCCGCTGCAGACGCAAGTATGAACAATATATTCACGCGTGTTCACACACACGTCCGGCTCTCTCTGAAATAATTTTCACATAATCCAACCTGCCCCCATTCCTTGTCATGACCCTTCTGACTCGTGTCTCTCTCCTCCTCACTCTGCTCCACCAACATTGGCCATTTTGCCTTTCTGGAACACCCCAAGCATCCGCCTGCCTTAGCTGGCAGGAACACTGTTGTCCCGGATGTCCACAGGGCTCACTTCTTCCCCTCCTTCAAGCCTCTGCTCAAATCTCCCCTTCCCGGCGAGGACTGCGGGGACTACACCAGTAAAATCACACCCTTCACGCTTTGTTTCCTCTTGCCCTCCTCATTTTTGTTTCCAGAGCACCTATCATCCTCCATCCTATTACCCAACGTGCTTCTGTACTGTGTTTATGGTCTAGTCTGTTTTCCCTCAGGAGAATGTAAACTTTACAAAGGGTAAGGGTCTTGGTTTTGTTCAGTGATAAAGACCCAGCATGAATACCTAGCTGGTGCTCAATAAATATCTGCTTTTGAATAAAGGAATGGAAAGATACACAAGCAACTGGCAACAGTTGTCACCACAAGGAGAAGAGTTACTGGAGGGAAGGATGGGAAGAAGCACTTTCAGTGCACACCCTTGCGTACTTTGTACCAGGTGCTTGTATGAATTGGTAAATAAATTTAATGGATGATTTTAGCTCTGCTAACAGTGCGCTAGAACTGGAAGAAGTGACAGCCAACCCCTTTATCTGACATAGGAAGGTCCAGACGCACAGCAGTTAGGTACTCTGCCCAAGGTTACACAGGCAGGACTTAAAGCCACATCTACGAACTCCAGAGCATTAGCTCTTAGTCATCATGCCATTGAGCCTCTTGGCGTGGTGTTCTAATCAGTCAATCTAATGGTTCGTGATAGAAACGCTGAGCTGAGGTGTTCCACAGGGGATGGTTTCTGTCTGTCTGACATTTCCCATTACAATGAACTCCAAGGGATGGTCCCAGTTCTTTTGATACATGAGACTTTGGCTGTAATGTGCATGGCTTGACAGAAATGGGACTACTGGGCTTGGGGCTTCTTTTATGAGAACTTTGTGGTCAAAATACAGTGTTAATGTCAGTCCCTTGGTAGCTGAAATGCAGATTTCCTGAACCCTGCCCTCCCAGATATTTCTTTCAAAGCAGTCAAGAGGTCTGGATGAGCTGCTGTGTGTATGGGGGTGACAGAGAGATCTGAGGGCGCTTGGTCCGGTCAAAAAGTAATGGGAGTATTCCCTGGGGCTATTAAAGGATGGCCGCTGAGCTTGGTGGACAGGACCGACTGATGGGAGGCCCTTTTGGCCCGGGTTAGGTGGCGGACCCGCCGCCGCTGCTGCAGCCAGTAGAGCATCTCCACTTTGTCGTGCTTCATCTTGTCCAGGTAGCGCCGCCCCTTGAAGGTCACCGGCTCACCAAAGACTAACTCGATCTCCTCCAGGAGGGGAACCAAAGGAGCCTCCACCATACGGAGCTTCCTTTGGAAATGGCTGCGGATCTGATTCTCCTCCAGGAAGCGACTCAGGCCCACATCAGGCTTTTGGAAGAAGCGGTTAGGGTCAGAGGCTTGCCGCTCAAACCACTCCAGTCTCCCCAGCAGTATCTCCCGCAGCTGGATGGGCTGCAAGGTCCTTTCCCAGGCACTCACCAGTGCCGGCAGCTGCCTCAGGCGGGCATTGGAGCTGTATTTGATGGCCATGTCCAGCCGGTCCTTCTCTGGAACGTCAAGCATGGACCAAACCCGCTCCAGACGCTTCTGCAGGCTCAGGATTTTGTGAGACTCTTCCAGGAGGCTGCTCTTAGTTTCTAGCCTGTGTTCCAGCACCGTGTCCCAGTCCCACTCTCCTGGCACAAAATCTGGCTCGTCGTCTTCTAGCAAGGGGGGTGGGTGTTGGATTTTTATGGATTCTTTGATAGGGGCCACGGTCTCCACAGGACCCTCCTCTTCATACATTTGGAAGATGACATGGAGGAAATCTGTCTCCTGGGTGGTGAGGTACTTAAAATAGTCACCCACAGACAAAGTGCTTTTCCACCAGTTCAGCCATCTGGCCTTGTTTGACCACCTTTCCCAGCTTTTACTTGGTTGGAGTGATGTGAAGGAGGACATCTTATCTGCATTGGACTGTAAAGCACTTGCTTTCTGGGGATAAAGTTCAGCCAGCTTGGTGTTGATGATACGATGCTGTTTTTCTTGACGTAGGAAGGCTGAGGACAGGAAGGCTGACCAGTCTTTATTGGCTGCAGGCTCAACCAGGGGCCCCTGGTCAAAAGTGAAGTGGTTGTTAGAGACACGGCTCATCAGCTCCTTGTAGACTTCCCTGATGCTACTGCCAAAAGTGCGATCCATATCCATTTGCTCGATAAGTTTGGGTTCCAGTTCACCAGCAAGGTGGTTGTATAGCACACCGGCCCCCTCAATGTGGAAGGAATCCAAAAAGTTTCTTCCTGAGACCTGTACAGCAGCTATCTGGACCATCTGATTTCTTAGCTTCAAAGTAACAGTCACTGGCTGTGGTTCAAGCTGAGGGGGTTTAGGGGACTGGAGGCCCCGATGTTCCGAGGCCTCTTGCTCCTCAAGGCTGTTCAACATTCTCTGCAGCTCTTCTAGGTGATGGCTAGCAGCTGGGCGGTAGGTCAGGGCCCCCAGGAGTGGGGGCAGCCCTGAGTCCAGCGGTGAGTACTGAGACCACCCCAGCTGCATATTCTTCATCATCTGCTTCAGGTCCTCAGCCACCGTGTCCCCTGCCAGCTCTGGTTTGCTCTCTGCCACCAGGACCAATGGAGTTAAGGGGCGAGGACTGAGTGGAGGAAGGCCCAGCTCATCTGCTAGCCTCCAACCCTCACGCAGAGAGGGCATGGACTGGCCCCTCTGGAGCTGGGAGTAGAGGGGCAAGTGTGAGGTGGGGGGAGCCCGTCTGCGGGGAGCCACAGAGGTCCCAGGCGGTGATGCAATCTGTGAACTGAAGGTGCTTTCTCTCCTCTTTTGCATGGAGGACAGCCAGCGCAGAGGCTTCTTCTTCTTCAGCTGGGGAATGGACTTCAATTCCTTCATTGGATCCTTTTCAGGCTCACTGACAAGGTCTCGCGGGCGGCTGAGTTGGATGAGGTAGTTCAGGCTGAGGTTGAAATGCGGCACTTGGGTGACGCCAGTGATGTGATGCCATGGGACCTGGAAGAGCCTGTAAGCCCCAAGGCCAGCGGCGCGCAGTCTGGGCGTGGAGACTTGGGCCTGCTCTTCTTTGAGCAGGGCAAGGAAGTCAGAGAGCAGGCTACGGTAGACGTCGGGGCCGGTGAGGAAAACTGTGCAGTCCCTGGCGAGGCTGGCGGCCAAGCGGGTAAGCGTTGCTGATTCAGTGAAGACGACTGCGGAGGTCGACATGAGCTTCTGGAGGTGCAGGTAGCGTACGAAGAGCTGCTCGCAGCTGAGCAGCACGTAGATCAGGAGCCGCTTCCGTAGCCTCTGATTGTTCAGGTGACTCATGCCAAGTTCGGGGGGGGGCTCCTGCCAGCTGCACTTTATCTCGTCCAGGATGACCTCGGTGAAACGGAGCCGTACCTTGTGAGGCGCCCGCGCCTCCAGCCCGCTTTTGGTCAGCCGCTCGGCTACCTGGCGGCAGACCAACTCCGCCGTCAGCCGTGGAACCGGTAAAGGCAGTAGCATCGGGACCTCCTGCGAGAGGTGCTCCTGAGACGCTGTGCGTGTCGTCCTGCTGGGGAAGAGCGACAACGGACGCAGCAACCGGTGGTAGATCCGCTGGAATTCGGGGTCCGGCTTATACGGCTCCATCTTAAGACGAGGCGGCTCTAGCGGTTACTAAGGCAACGAGGGGCCGGAGGGCCCAAGTGCGCCTGCGCAATCCCTGCCCACCGTCGCGTGGACGCGGGAAGGAGCAGATCCTCGAGAGCGCTCGCACCGGAAGGCGGGGCAAGGAGTGGCTTCCGGGGCTCCGCCTCCCGTTCGCTGCGGCGCGGCTCTGGGCTGGCGCTTCAGTTCGGGCCCTGGGGCTATAGCTGGATCCAGGATGGCTTCGGACTCGGAGAACCGTGGGACTGCCTGCACGGTGAGGGTCGAGGCCTCGTGTGGGAGCCTCGCAGGGCAGAGAACTTCGGCCCCTGGAGAGCGATCATTAACTTGAGAATGAGGGAAGGAGCGGACACCTGGGCTGGGGCCTGGAGCCAGGGCTGGACGGTGAGAGTAGCAGGACGCTTGGAGTTAATGTTACGGGGTGTTGCTCCTGGAATGATCGATCGTGAGCGACAGTAAAGAAGGCGCTTTGGGAGGGGTCACATGGGGCGTTACTCTAGGCCTTTGAGGGTGGTCCTAGGGGAGGTAGTGAAAGAGGGTCACGCAAGAAGGTTCCCCAGCTCCTATCAGCCCGTCCCTGCCACCCTTGCAGCTGGAGTTCGCGGTGCAGATGACCTGTCAGAGCTGCGTGGACGCGGTGCGCACGTCCCTGCAAGGGATCGCAGGTAAGAGCCAGATGAACTTTTGTGAGAGCAAACCGGAGACCTCGGGGAGGGGCTGGCAAATTTCAGGGCTACCCCGCTCCCGTTTACAGAAACAGAAATGAAAACCCGGAGAGAGGAAAGAATGTTCTCAGAGTCACACTGAGACCCAGAAATGGAGTCTAGTGTGCAGGTCTCAGGCCTGCTCTGCCAGATTTTTCTACTGGCCCTAACTGCCTGCCTTTCTGGTGTCTTAACCTCAGGTGCCTGGAAAGTAAGGAGGTAGGCAGAGAATAGTCCCCCTACAGGGTGTTCCCTGGAAAATAGACAGTTCTTGCTTGAGAAGCAACATAATTGGACAAAGCAAACAGCAGCCCTGGCCATGTTCTATCCAGGTAGCCCTGGATTTTTATTTTTCCCCACACTGCTGGGTATGTGGAACTTCCCCAATCAGGGATCAAACCTGTGTCACCAGCAGCGGAAGTACAGAGTCTCAACCACTGGACCACGAGGAAGGTCCTTGACCTGGCACGATCAGCAAGCTCTGAGAAGGCAAGGCCACCAACATGGCCTGGGGAACTGCCTGTCTTTGAGTCTGTTCATTGTTTATTCAGTGATTTAGCAGGTATAGACCATACACTGGGAGCTATTTAGGGAGAAGGGTTCACAAGAGTTTCAGGCACAGCCCCTGCCCTCAGGTAAAATGAGCACTTGAGCATTGTGCTGGGAAGAGCCGTTCTTGAAGGAACTGCTTCTGAAGCTGAGAGACTGATGGGACTTGGCTCTGTATCAGGGAGTTGTGTGTCGCTGGGGTTAGGGGTATGTGTTCTAGAGTCAGACTGTTCAGATTCAGATGCCCTCTTTGCCACTTAATGGCACTAAGGCCTCATGCATGTTACTTTTTTTTTTCTTTTTTTCCAAAATGGAAGTCTTAGAACTTTATCTTTTTTTTTTTTTAATATTTAGTTATCTGACTGCCTCAGATCTTTGTTGCAGCATGCAGGATTTTTCGCTGTGGCTCATTGGCTTAGTTGCTTTATGGCATGTGGAATCTTAGTTCCCCGACCAGGGATTGAACCCATGTCCCTTGCACTGGAAGGGGGATTCTTAACCACTGGACCCCCAGGGAAGTCCCGCATGTTACTTTTTATGCCTGTTTCTTCAGCATTTAAATGTGCAAGATAATGGAAGCTACCCCAGAAAATAATCAAGAAGAGTAAATTAGTTAATATGTGTAGAAGCACTTTAGAAAAGGATTTTGGCTTGTAGTGAGAGCCCACTGAATCTTAGGACCTGTGAGAGGAAGGGCTTATAGAGGGTAAGCTGGTTGGGCAGAGGCATGAGGGGACACGTCATTTGTTTAAAGTTGTTCAAACTGGTTTACTTTGGGGTCCATTTTCACTCCTCAATATAGATTTTGTGTATTTCTCATAGGCTTCTTCACTCATTAGTTCATCTAGTTCTGAAGGGTTACTGAATGTCATCTTGATCAGCCAACCATCTTCATAACAGCATCTGTTGACAAGTCCTGGATTTTCTGCAGGAGCTTCATTCATTTCAGTTACCTCTCCTGATGGAGGAGAACTAGCAGCTTTCACACTTTACACAGCACCAGACTCCTCATTTGTTCAATTTTGTCCCCAGTCCAGGCAAACTACAGGAAATGACGTCTCCCAAAGCTTCCTGTGCAAATATGCTGATTCTCACTGTTCCAGCACCGTTTCCTATTGTTAGTCATGCGTGTTTGCCTGGGAATTTACACGTGGAGAACAGAGTGCCCGGGCTCTGCCTGCCCTCAGCCCCCAGAGTGCTCCATTTCACCTGAGGGCAGGGACTGTGCCTGAAACTCTTGTGAACCCTTCTCCCTAAACAGCTCCCAGTGTATGGTCTATACCTGCTAAATCACTGAATAAACAATGAACAGACTCAAAGACAGGCAGTTCCCCAGGCCATGTTGGTGGCCTTGCCTTCTCAGAGCTTGCTGATCGTGCCAGGTCAAGGACCTTCCTCGTGGTCCAGTGGTTGAGACTCTGTACTTCCGCTGCTGGTGACACAGGTTTGATCCCTGACTGGGGAAGTTCCACATTCCGGGCAGTGTGGGGAAAAATAAAAATCCAGGGCTACCTGGATAGAACATGGCCAGGGCTGCTGTTTGCTTTGTCCAATTATGTTGCTTCTCAAGCAAGAACTGTCTATTTTCCAGGGAACACCCTGTAGGGGGACTATTCTCTGCCTACCTCCTTACTTTCCAGGCACCTGAGGTTAAGACACCAGAAAGGCTCCCAGCGCCACTTTCACAGAGGGTAGAGATCCTAAAGCTGCATTTGCTTAGACTGTGTGTTTGAGGGTGGTGGGTGAGGGTCCAAGAAAACGGAGCCATTCCACTGTGAGTAGAGTGTTCTGACCACAGCTTTCCAAGGCTGTTAGCCTCTCTACCTGCTGTAAAACATTCTTGCTGAGAAAGCAGGCAGCTGGACTTCTGCTGAACGTAGGGCAGTTTCTAACCGTTAGCAGATTTCTCAGTGACCAGATAAAGACTTCTGGTGACTCTCTGTTTCCTAGCCTGGGTAACTGGCATCAGCTTGGGTTTCTCATGGGCTGGCTTCCCAGAATGCAGAGGAGAGAGAGAGATGAGTTGGTTGATTTGTTCTCTCCAGGAGGCCTGAGCTTTGGAGACAAAGGCTCTGCTTTCCTCCTAGGGGTAAGTGGGAGGCCCTCCCAGCCCAAGGCTCACTCCCTTGAATCCTTATCATCACTACCCTAGAGCCCTCATGGCCTTGTTTTTTCTCCCTCTCTGAGCTAAACAGATGGGGGCCTGGCCACACTCCACACCAGCCAGACTGAACTGCTACTCTGCTAGGGAGCCAGCCCTCCTGGTTCAGACCCAGGTCAAGAGTTCAGGAAATGTATAGTCACAGGGAGCTTCTCACCGGGGGCCTTCCCTTCCAGTGCAGAAAAGTACCTCTTAAGAGATGTTGTCACTGCTCTGCTTAAAATCCTCAAACAGTAATAACATTAAGAGCTTCCCATAGGCCAGGCACTTTTCTAAGTGCTCTATGTGAGATAACTCATTTAGGCCTTCAGTAGCCCTCTGAAGTAGGTTGTATTATCATCTCCATTTGCAGATACAGAAACTGAGAAGAAAACTCAAACAGAAAGGTTGAGTAAGTTGTCTAAGGCCACACAGCTAGTACATGGCAGACTCAGGATTTCAACTCCAGAGCCCACACCCTCAACCGCTATACTCCGTGGCCTCTCCCAGTGGCCTCTCCTGCATTAAAATTAAATCCAGATTCTTTCCTGTTGTCTGCAGGGCTTTGTTTGATTGGTCTCCTCTTGTACCTTCACATCTTAGTCTTCTCTTTACTCTAGCTGCAGCCACTCTGACCTTTCTCAGACACATAGATGTTGTTCCCGTCTCAGGGTCTTTGCCCAGACTGTGTCCTCTGCTGGAATGTTCTTCCCTGACTACATTCAGGCATTTGCTTCAAGGCTCAGAGAGACCTTCTGTCTCGCTGAATCTCACTGTGCGTGCTGTTCGCTGAACCCATGGTAGGCAAGGTGCGTGCGGGGAAGCTGGAAGAAAACTCAAGGAGCTGAAGGAACTGCAGACGCGTTTATTCTCTCCTGGCTGGTGCAGCGACTGTAGCTGCAGACATAACATAACATAGGCTAACATAACATAACCTCCCCACCAAAGACTTTCCAGGTGGAGCTTATGTATGCTTACAGAACAAAAGTAGCCCGTGGCCAAGCGAGTACCTTGTGACACGCATGCGCAGTGCTGTTAGTGAGCTCAGCTGTTACATAATCACTATTCACAAAATGTGCGGTGAGAGCGAGAGGGCATGGGGCAAGAGAGCCTGACCACGGCATCTTGGCTAGTTTGCTTTTTCCCTACACCTTCCTTGACCAGCCTGCCTAAGTGCTCATCCCGGAGTTGTTCCCTAAGACCTGCTTCATTGATCACACATTGCACTACCCTAATCTCCCTGAGTGTGTGTTTGATATGCAAGTTCCTGCCCTGGAATACATGCTGCTCTATGGGGCAGAGACATCACCTGACTTGTTCCCTGCTGCATCCCTGCCGCCCGGAACGGGGCACGTGATAGGTGCTTAGAGTATGTTTGTTAAATGACTTGAATAGGCATGTCAATCCCTTGCACTTCATGCTTCTTTGAGCCCTGGGAGCCTCAGACAGTCGGTCCTTTGGGGCCCAGTCCTACTTCCTGTGGGACGAAGGGACCAAACAATCAGCTTTAGGGTTGGACAGGCTGCCTTCTGAGCTTTGTGATCTCGAGCCAGCTGTGTAACCCCCCTGCCTCATTTCACTTGCCAGAGGAGGACAGTATCACCATCCTGATGAGTGTAAAGTGGAGCACACAGCTCGTGGCATTCCCCAGAGGCTCAGGCCCCAGGAGTTCCCTGCCATTCTCCCTACAGGCCCTTGGCACCCAGAAGCACCTCTGGGTGAACCCAGAGTGCCAAGGCTTCACACCAGGTGGCCCAGGATGAGATGTTGTGTGAAGTGATGGCAATTGGGTTCTTTGGAGAATTTTCTCCTGGCAGAATTGCCCTGTACTTGCTGGGGAGGATATAGGTGTGTCTGTTTACAAATTCGGCCCCTCCCCCAACCGATGCGGCTGGGACCTATGGATGCAAGCCCCTGGGACCTTTTGTCACACAGGCCAGATAGTCCTGCCTCTTGGATGCTGCCTCTTCCCAGTACCATTTCCGTGTTGCTTCGAGTTGGAAGGAATCTGAACGGCTGAGTTTCCTTGTCTGTGCCTCAGGGATGATTATACCCTCCCTGGTAGAGGGTGGGAGGAGGGAAACCAAAGATGGAGGGAACTTGGATGGCTTAGCCTTCAGTCCACAGAGTGCTGGCTCAGCAGAGGGAAGTGCCTCGTTTAACCTGCGTTTGCTGGGCTGCCCAGGGCTCCTGGCTCCGGTGGGCTTTACTCTCACCCAGAACAGCAAACACACTAAGATCAGAGTAGAATGTTTGTAAGCTCCACAGGTGAGATCAACTTTCAGAGTTCCCAACCATCACCTGTATTCTGGTTCAGAATTCAAATGTCCTCTTGAAAGGTTTGTGAGCCCTGAAGATCTGAATGGAAGAGAAGCCCTTTCTTGTCCTTCTCTTGGCCCGACAGCCCTCAAAGCCGAGTGTGTGTCAGAATCACCCTGCAGGCTGTGTGCACAGCAGGGTGACTCGGGGATTTGGAAGGCAGTTGAGAGCCACTGACTTTTGAACCTGATGCTGTGGACCACACAGAGGATTGCAGTCCACACAGCTTGAGTTATGTGGGGAAAGTGGGAGCTGCCGCAGGATGATGGGGGAGGGGGCCCCAAAGCTGGAGGCTGGAGCTGCTTCTCAGGGTGAGCAGTGTCCAGGCGAAGTGCTTGGAAGGTGGAGCTAGGCTTCCTGGGATGAATTCGAGTCCCTCCATTTAGTACAGTGCAATGAGTTTGAGCAAGATCTGGGAGTTGGTGATGGACAGAGAAACCTGGTGTGCTGAAACATGGGGTCTCAAAGAGTTGGACACAACTGAGCGACTGAACTGAACTTGGAGCAAGTTCTTAACTTCTCTGTGGCTCAGTTTTCTCACCTGTAAAGTGGGGATAACAGTGCTCAACTCCTAAGGTTACTTGTGTTAATACAGGTACAGTATGAGAAAGCCCACAGTGCACGCTCAGTAAATGTTAGCTTTCATAATGATGGTGATAGCCCTGTCTTTTTTTTTATGTGTGCCCGCTTTATTGAGATATAATTCATGTATTATAAAATGCATCCATTAAAGTATACATTTCAGTGGTTTTTAGTATATTCACAGAGTTGTACAACCATTACTACTATCAATTTTTGTATTTCATCACCTCATGAAGAAATTGTACCCTTCAGGGGCTTTCCTGGTGGTCCAGTGGTTAAGAATCTGCCTGACAATGCAGGGGACACAGGTTCAGTCCCTGTGGGAAGATCTCACATGCCACATAGCAACTAAGCCCGTGAGCCACAACTATTGAGACCACATTCTGCAGTTACTAAAGCCCAGGTGCCTACAGCTCGCAGTTACCTGAAGCCCAGATACATAGAGCCTGCATTTCACAACAAGTGAAGCCACCACAATGCACCACGCCTGTGCGACACGACTAGAGAGTAGCCCTACTCACTACAACTAGAGAAAGCCCGAGCGCAGCACTGAAGACTCAGTACAGCCAAAAATAAAATAAAAATAAATCTTAAAAGAAATTATACCCTTGAACTATCACCCTCCTGTTCTCCTGCCCCCTCATCTCTTTCAGTCTATAGATTTAACCTATTCTGGATATTTCATCCACAGTGACATCATCCAATATGTAGTCTTGGTAACTGGCTTTCACTTAATGTTTTTAAGGTCCATCCACATCACAGCATGTATCGGTGCTTCATTCCTCTTTATGGCTGAATGTCTACCATCGTATGGCTGTACATTTTGTTTATTCATTCATCATTTGATGGGCTTTTGAGTTGTTTTCGCCTTTTGACTATCATGAATATTGTGACTATCGATAGCCCCCTTTTTTTTTAAGATGTATTTTTTGGCTGTGGTGGGTCTTTGTTGCTGCCTGCGGGCTTTCTCTAGTTGCAATGAGTGTGGGCTACTTTGTTGTGATGCTTGGGCTTCTTATTGCAGAGGCTTCTCGTTGCAGAGCATAGGCTCTAGGTGCTCGGGCTTCAGCAGTTGGAGCATGTGGGCTCAATAGTCGTGGCACATAGGCTTTGTTGCTCTGCGGCATGTGGGATCCTCCCGGATCAGGGACCAGGCCAGTGTGCCTTGCATTGCAAGGCATATTCTTAACTGCTGGACCACCAGGGAAGCCTGATAGCCCACTTTTATGTAAACAGTTTTTCATCATTTATTTTTTCAAAATTGAAATATAGTTGATTTACGATATTGTGTTCAAATATTTTTTAAAGAACTATCTATGTTTCACAGGGCTACCCAGGTGGCTCAGTGGGTAAAGAATCCACCTGCAATGCAGGAGATAGAGAAGATGCCAGTGCGATCCCTTGGGTTGGGAAGATCTTCTAGAGGAGGGCATGGCAACCCACTCTGGTATTCTTGCCTGGAGAATCCCATGGACAGAGGAGCCCGATGGGCTACAGTCCATAGGGTTGCAAAGAGTTGGACACGAATGAAGTGACTGAGCATGCTCACATGCATCTATGCTTCAAACATAGATGAATAACTCTTGGCACAAAATAAGAACTCACAACAGTCCTGGGGGCAATGTGATGTTATCTTTACTTCCTAAAGAAACAAGCTCAGAGAGGTTAAGGGCCTGGACATCCCTGGGGGTCCAGTGGCTAAGATTTGAATCTTCCACTGCAGGAGCCAAGGGTTTGATCCCTGATTGGGCAGCTAAGACCCCACGTGCTGCTTGGCACAGCCGGAAAAAAAAAGAGAGAGGTTAAGTGCCTTACAGCTAGAAGGCGGCTTCGGAGCTTGCCTCTGGCCACAGAAAGGTGATGAAGCTGGGCATGGTGAATCACCATCTTGTTTCTTTCTTCCCTGCTCCCAGCAGAGAGGTGCAAGCCCTCTGCTGCCCTCTGTCCCCTGTCTTCTAGGCATCCAAAGTGTGGAGGTGCAGTTGGAGAACCAGATGGTCCTGGTGCAGACTACCCTGCCCAGCCAGGAGGTACAGGCCCTTCTAGAAGGCACTGGGAGGCAGGCGGTCCTAAAGGGCATGGGCAGTGGCCTGTCGCGTGAGTAACCACTATGGCCTTGGACTCTCTGGGAGGGAGGTGGCCTGGGTGTGGTAAAGCTCTAACCAGCCGTAAGATCTGGGGGCTTTGGGTTGGAGAGGCTTCGGGGAACATGTGAAGGTTACGTGGGGCTCTCTCCCTGCCCTTTCTAAGCTGATGAACGGGTGGGGCTGGGTGAGGTGGTGAGCCAGCCCTGGTGTCTGATACCTTACAGAGAATTTAGGGGCAGCCGTGGCCATTCTCGGGGGGCCTGGCCCTGTGCAGGGAGTGGTGCGCTTCCTGCAGCTGACCCCTGAGCACTGCCTAATCGAGGGGACCATTGATGGCCTGCAGCCTGGGCTGCATGGACTCCACGTCCATCAGTTCGGGGACCTCACGAGGAACTGCAACAGGTGAGTCCTCTGGAACTTCCCTGGAGCATCCTCATTGCCCTGGTTGTGCACCCACTGTGCGCAGGGGGCTGTACTCAGCTTTTTACACATACATTCACATATGGTCCTCACAAGTACCCTGGGAGGTGTATACACACAAGCCCAGTCTACAGATGAGAAAACTGAGGCTCAGAAAGGTTACATGACTTGTCAAAAGCCCTAGAGCATGTAAATGACAGAGTGGGAATTTGAACCAAAATCTGACCTTGACACTCCTGCTCCTGGCTCCCAGGTGGAAGGTGACTCCTGAACACGGGAGGGTCAGTTCTCTGTGAGTGTCATGGTGTTTATCATGCTGCAGTGTTTGCTCATCCATGTTTACCCTGGAGGCCTGCTGAGGACAGGTCCCGTGACTGATTCTTCTTAGAGATCTCAACCCAGAGCTTGGTGCAGAGTGGGCCCGTTTGTTGAATGAGTGGATGAATGAAAGAGTGAGTGAATGAATGGAACAAAGGTAGTTAAAGTAAAAGGATGGATCACCTGGTCCGTGAGCTGTGGTTTCACTGCCTACCTGCTATCTTTTCTTCTTAGCTGTGGGGACCACTTTAACCCTGATGGAATGTCCCATGGGGGCCCCCAGGACTCTGAACGGGTAAGTGTTGGTCTTGGGCTGGGAGAGAACCCGAGATCTCAGAGGCAGGGCAGGCAGCTCTTGGAGCCTGAGAGTGTGATTCCATTTGGGGGGAGTCTTTCTCCCTCACTTTATTTTGTTCGATTTAGAAACATTTATAGACACTTCCTGTGCTCAAAGCCTGACCCTGTCTCACAGCCTGGTGAGGGAGACACTCAGAACTCCGTGGTTGCAGCACAGCCAGAACATCTTTGCAGGAGCCTCCGGGAGGCCCTGGGAACCCAGAGCAAGCTCCAGATCCAGTCCGAAGGGCACAGGCAGTGGGAGAGAGCTTCCCAGAGAAGGTGATGGTGTGGAAGTTAAAGGTTTTACCTAAAGTAAGAAGGCTATTCCGGGACTTTCCTGGATGACCAAGGGCTAAGATTGAGAGCTCCCAATACAGGGGGCTTGGGTTCAATCCCAGTCAGGGAACCAGATCTCACATGCTGCAACTAAAGATCCCCGTGCTGCAACTAAGACCTGGCACAGCCAAATAATAATTTTTTAAAAAGGCCGTTCCTGACTCTGCAGCTCCTGGCCCTGGACTTTCATTTTACACCAGAGAATTGGCCCCCCTCGGCTGTGAGTCACATGCCACCTTAATGATTTTTGCCTTATCTGAGTCCTACTTGTTCTGCTAGTTACTCAATGTTTTGATTTAAACTGGCTGATTTTTCCCCCCCTTAAGTAAATTTAATTTATTTTTAACATTTTAATCTATCACGGAACATGATTTCAAACATGTTCTGAAGTGGACAGACTAGGGTCCCAAACCCGCTAGGGAGCTGAGGAAGCCTTTCTATCGGGTCCGTTGCATAGCACCACGCTTGTGTTCCCTGCATCAGTTACCTATTGCTGAGAATCAAATTACTTTAAATGTAAGAGTTTTGTTTTTTTGTTAGTGGTGCGAGGCTTGCAGGATCTTAATTCCCCAACCAGGGATTAAACTGGGGCCCTTGGCAGTGAAAGCACCAAGTCCTAACCATTGGACCGCCAGGGAATTCCCAAACTTAGGGGTTTAAAGCAGCAAGCACTTGCCATCTCACAGTTTCTCTGAGGCAGGAATCTGGACACAGCTTAGTCGGAGCTTCTGGCTGAGTCTCTCAAGGCCTGATTTGGGGAAGACCCACTTCCACACTTGCGCGTGTTGCTATTGGCAGGCCTCGTTGGGTGTGGGCCAGAGACCTCAGTCCTGCGCCCCGTGAGCCTTTCCCTAGGGCAGCACTCAGCACTGCAGCTGCCTATCCTCAGAGCCAGAGGGAGAAGGCGTCCAAGACCCCGGCCACACTCCTTTTGAAACCTAAGCTTGGAGGTGATGCCTGGTCCAGCCCACACTCATCAGGTGTGAATTGGGGGCGCTCCCTCAAGGCCATCTTCCTCGTGAGCCTTGAAAGGTGCTGAGCAGGTGAAGCGGGGAGAGTGGGAGCGGAGGCTCAGCGCGGGTGCCCCGCAGAGCGAGCCCTGGAGGCAGGAACCCTTGAGACTGGGTTCTGGGAGGAAATAGAGTTTCGAAGGGCAAGAGACTACCTTGCCTTGCTGCCTTGGCCTGGGCCTGCCAGGGGTGGGGCATCTGAAGGGTCTGGCACCAGCTGCTCCATTGTACCCAAGCCCTTGTGCAGATGGAGGAAAACTTGAACAAGGGCTCCATGACCAAGCCACCTTTGGGATTTCAGCATCTGGTTTTGCCCAAACAGAAGTGAATTCAGTGAGGGGATTTATAGCCAAGCCTGGTTGTCCCTTTGCACATCTCCTAGCTGGTTTCCATGCTTCCTTCTGCCCTCCCCCTGCCCTGCTCCAGTCCCTCCCCTCCCCCTCCGCACGCTGCATTTGAGAAATTGCTCCAAAGCATGGGGTAACCATGTCACACCCCTCCTGAAACCCTTCTTGGCTCCCCAGTGCCTGCGGGTACAGATCCCACGTGGCTAAAATTCGGTGCCACCAAGCCCAGTTCCACCCACCCGTGTGCAGGGGAGAGACCTTCTGCTGCCCCATGACTCCTTTGAGCCACATACTGGGCGCTCACATCCTCCGCCCGGTCCTAGAAACTCCTCCCCATCCCTTACCTTCCCACCACAAAATGCCTCAACACCAGGTGCAACACAAAAGTGCCAGGTGTCAGCAACAGAGGTCCCCCAGGAAAACAAGATAAAGCAGAGGTGGCTCTTCTTGCTGCTTGCTCATCCGCCCCATCACGTGGCAACATCCTTTGTGGCCAGCCCAAGGCAAGGCCATGGGTACCAGTCCATGTTGGTAGGGATCCTTCTGCCCAAAGTGTCAGGTTGGGGACGGTTTATTTGCACAGATCCTATTGTGACTCGCCAGTAGGGTCTTGTCACAGGGAAACACACTCACTGTTGTAACCCTGTTTTGCAGCCACTAGTCTGTTCCATGTGTGCCCCACAGTGTTCCAAACCCCTTGAGGGCGATTGACCACGTACGCATCCCCAACCCCTAAACCCCACCTGGCAGAGGGTGTCTGACGTAGGAGGTGCTCAGTAGCTGTGTTGTTATTTTAGTCGCTAAGTCGAGACCAACTCTTTGTATGAACTGTAGCCCGCCAGGCTCCTCTGTCCATGGGATTTCCCAGGCAAGAATACTGGAATCAGTTGCCATTTCCTTCTCCAGGAGATCTTGCCAACCCAAGGATCGAACCCATTTCTCCTTCACTGGGAGGCGGATTCTTCACACTGAGCCACCAGGGAAGCCCCCAGTAGCTGTGTTAGCACATTTTTATACCTTCAAGAGGAAAGGTGGGCAGAAACAGTCTGGGGGGCAGGATATGCCCTCTGCTCCTGTGTTTCTTCTCTCTGTTCCTGGAGGCTGGACATCAGGGAAGGGATGCTGGCTGCCTCTGATGGTCAAGAAGCCAAGCTTGGCCAACTTAAGTGCAGGGGAACTGCAGGCTGCCAGGGGCTGACAGAATCATCGGGAGGCTGGAGAACTGGGCTTGCAAAGAAGCAGGAAGCGGGGTCAATTCTGAGGCTGGGATGCAAACTGGGCAGATACCTCTTAGGGGAAAGCAGTCTGGGGTAGTGGCGTGACTTCCTAGGAAGAGGGTCACTGTGGCCATGTCCAGTGTGCCATCATTCTACCCAGGATTTTAGTTCCAGGGAGAGAGAGTCCAGTTGCCTTCTGTGTGTCCTGGGCTGTCCCTTCATCCTACCAGACTGAACTTGTAGGAGGACACTGGTGCCCTGGGGACAGGAAATCAGACACTGGGAAGCCAGAAGTCAGCCGCCATGTCCCACGTGCCCTCTTCCCCCGGCTCTCACTGCAGCACCGCGGAGACCTGGGGAATGTCCGTGCCGATGAGAGTGGCCGAGCTATCTTCAGAATTGAGGATGAGCAGCTGAAGGTGAGGTGGAGGAGAAGGCAGGGACCTTTCCTAACAGATCCAATGCCTGAGGCTGTTGTCTCCCCTCAAAGGTGTGGGATGTGATTGGCCGAAGCCTGGTCGTTGATGAGGGAGAAGATGACCTGGGCCGGGGCGGGCATCCGTTGTCCAAGATCACAGGGAACTCGGGAGAGAGGTGAGCGCTCTGCCCACAGTGCACGCGGAGACCTGGAGGGGCCCAGCGGGTGCTCAGCTCGACCCCACCCTTTTCTGCAGGTTGGCCTGTGGCATCATCGCACGCTCCGCTGGCCTCTTCCAGAACCCCAAGCAGATCTGCTCCTGTGATGGCCTCACCATTTGGGAGGAACGGGGCCGGCCCATCGCTGGCCAGGGACGGAAGGAGCCCGCCCAGCCTCCTGCCCACCTCTGAGGGCGGCCTCTGCCTCCAGTCTGTCACCGTCCTCCCTGCTGAGCACCGTCCACTTCCAGAGGGAGGCCCTGCTCACCCAGTCCTGGGAGAACCAGTGTGCAGGCTATTTTTGATCTCAAAGGGTTGCTTGCTTTTCCCTTGGCAAATTAAAGTTTTATTTTCACATGGAACTTTGTGGTTTGTGTCCCCTCCTCCCTTAAGGGGCTTAAGGAAAAACAGCCCCTCTGCCTCTGTCCTCCCTGTTGAGGGCCACCTCTTGGCTTTGGAGGCAAAGAAAACTAGATTCAAATCCACACACTTCTGGGGCTACCCAGTGGTTAAGATTCCGTGCTTCCACTGCAGTGGGCATGGGTTTGATTCCTGGTCGGGGAAGTTTGCATGCCACATGGAATGGCCAAAAAGAAAAGAGAAAATCCACACAGTTCCTGAGGGCCACTTCCTTATCCTCAGGGTAACAGCGAAATACCATAGCAGACATATTTCTGTTTGTGGCCTGACCCCCCTCCCTTCACTATGGCCAGTTGGAACCAAGTGGACACCTGACCCCTTCGGGGCCTTGCTTTCCTGAAGAAAGCAATGCAGATCCATCTTCAGTTTCTCCCTGAGCGTATGGGAGCTGTGGGTGGGCCTTTTCTCCCTGCCTTTGTCATTGTTCAGTCGCCAAGTCATGTCTGACTCTTTGCGACCCCATGGACTGTAGCATGCCAGGTCTCCCCTGTCCTTCACTGTCTCCTGGAGTTTGCTCAGATGTGTGTCCATTGAGTCGATGATGCTATCTAACCATCTCATCCTCTGCAGCCCTCTTCCCCTTTTGCTGTCAATCTCTCAGCATCAGGCTCTTTCCCAATGAATCGGCTCTTCGTATCAAGTGGCTAAAGTACTGGAGCTCAGTTCACTGATTTCCTAAGATGTTGATGTTCATGCTGGCCATCTGCTTGACCACATCCAATTCACCTTGATTCATGGACCTAACATTCCAGGTCCCTATGCAATATTGCTCTTTACAGCATTAGACTTTACTGTCACCACCAGTCACATCCACAACTGAGCATTGTTTCCGCTTTGGCCCAGTCGCTTCATTCTTTCTCCCTGCCTTAGGGACTGAATATCAGAAAAAGCTGATTGATCTGCTGGGGAGGAGGAATAAAGCAGATTCACAGGAAGAACCTGAGTCATAGGAAAATGCCAGATGCTCCAGAGTCCCTAGTCTGGTCCTTCCCTGGGGCCAGCTACCTCCTGACCTAGAAGTCAAGAGACAGTTCTGTATCCCTTCCAATGCATCACCACCCACTTTTTTTCTTTTTTAAATCTGGCTTGAGTTGATTTCTTTATTCACAATAAAAGACTCTTAATTGGTGGAATAAATAAAGTGCTTGGCATAGGGCGTAGCACACTGTAGGTTAAGGGAGCAGTGGTGGTGAATCAGGCTCCATGGGGTGCCTGGAGGCAGACTGAGCCAAGCTCCTGTCTCACATAGATGGCCAATATCCAAGGACCGGTGTATAAGGCCAGGAACTCGGGCTCCCCACTCATCTGTTCTGCCCCCCGTCCCCCTAGACTGTGTCTCTCTTGCTCATCCATGACAAAGCTGCTTTCATGCCCAGGTAGCTAGGCTGGCAAGGTGCAAACTTTGCCCCTTACACGGACTGCTTGGAGCTGGGTGGGTGGTTTCACAGTCTGTTGGCCTTGGCTTAGATGTGCCTGGCTCTGCTCCCATTCCCCGGGCCCTGCCTGTTTCCCCATCAAGGCTGCTGGCTCTGCCTCTGGCCCTGTTCTTTCTCACCAAATCTACATTGGTTGCTTTCCAGCTTTCCTTGGTTCCTGGGGAACCAAGTCCTTTTAAGCCTAGGGCCCAGGTTGTGTTTTTCCACCTCAGAATCATTGCAGAATCTCCTCCTGGACTCTGCCCATCGCCAACCTCCTCTGACCTTCATCTGGAATTCTAGCTAGTTTAACACATTTATGGCTAAGCTGCTCACCATCCCCTGCCACTCTCCTTCTACTCCTAAGGGATCAATATTCCCATTAGCTTTTCTCTCTTTGAAATTCTCAGCTGTGTGGTTTTCATTCGAACTTTGTTTTTAAATCACAGAATACTGTTCAAATACCTTGTAACCCCATCTGTAAAGCAGAAATGGAACTACAACCAAAGATGCTTAGCTGTGACTAAGCTCCCCCAAAGCCCTGGAGCTCTAGGGAGCACAGCTGGAAAGTGAAAGTGTTATTTGATAAGTCATGTCTGACTCTTTGCAACCCCATGGACTGGCCCTCCAGGCTCCTCTGTCCATGGGATTCTCCAGGCAAGAATACTGGAATGTGTTTCCATTTCCTTCTCCAGGGGATCTTCCCAAACCAGGGATTGAACCCAGGTCTCCTAGATTGCAGGCAGGTTCTTTACTGTCTGAGCCACCAGGGAGGCTTCCAACTTCCTGGTCCAGTTGGAAAATCTTTGCCAAGTTCAGGCATTTTTGTCTTATCTCCCAACTTCTGCTGTGTCCAGAAACCATCTGTTCTATCATTAACCAAATACTGTTCTTCAACTCACTTTTAAACTTATTTAAGAAGGAAAATTTACACCAGGTGAGTGATTCTAATTTTAAAAAGACTGTGGGGTTCAAGTTCAAGTGGGGTTAAAGTTTGACCTCTTACCTTCTGAGATGGCCTATACTCTGTGTGGAAAGTGTGTTTCTCTCTAAATAAATCCACTTCTTCCTCACAAAAAAGAAAAGAAAACTTAGTCATATTAGCTAATACCTATATAATGATGATGAAGTGCCAGGTTCTATTCTGAACATTTTACATGCAGTAATTCAGTGAATCCTCATGACAAAGCTACAAGGTAGTTCTGTTATATATTTCTTTATTTTTCTTAGCCACAACTTGCAGCTTATGGGATCTTAGCAATGAAAGGGTGGAGTCCTAACCAGTGGACCGTCAGGGAATTCCCAGTAGGTTCTGTTATTATCCCAAATTACAGATGAGAAAAGAGAAACAAAGTGACTATACAACTTGCCCAAGATTACATCGCTAGTAACATGGCCAGATCCAGACTCAGACCCAGGTTCTCTGGCCCTAAGGCTGTATTGGTTCTCATTATAAAGTATGAAAAGCAAGAGTCACTTGTTATAAGTTTGCAGGGAATTCCTTGGAGGTCCGGTGGTTAGGTCTGCCTACCAATGCAGGAGAAGCAGGTTCAATCCCTGGGTCAGGAAGATCCCCTAGAGGAGGGAATGGCAACCCACTCCAGTGTTCTTGCCTGGAGAATCCCATGAACAGAGGAGCCTGGAGGGTTACAGTCCATGGGGTCGAAAAGAGTCAAACAGGACTGAGCACTTGAGCATGTACGCATCCGCACGTATAACGGGTTCACTTTGCTGCACAGCAGAAACTATTAATAACACAACATTATAAAGCAATTGAACTTCAATAAAAAAATTTTTTTAATGCCTTGTATGTGATTTTGAAGCACACTAAAGTTTGAGAACTACTAGTTGCAAGTCATAAAAACTGGTTAGCTCAGGATATTCCCTGGTGGTACAGTGATTAGGACTCGGCACTTTCACTGTCATGGCCCAGGTTCAATCCCTGGTTCAGGAACTAAGATCTTGCATGCCACAGGGCACACCCACCCCCCTAAAAAAAGAAAAAAGAAAAAAAAACTGGAATGATGTGCTGTAGTAGAGGTCAGAACCATCCTCTAGACCCCCAAATCTTCACCTTTAGTTTGTTTATTTATTGTAAAGAAATTTTCTAGTTACTGGAATTGCTACTGCTTTTAGCTTTTTATTTATTTATGTGGTTGCTGCACTGGATCTTAGCTGTGGCACTTGGGATCTTTAGCTGTGACATGTGGGATCTAGTTCCCTGACCAGGGATCAAACCCCAGCTCTTTGCCTTGTGAGCATGGTGTCTCAGCCACTGAACCATCAGGGAAGTCCCTTCCACTCTAATTTAAATACATATATGTCACCTATTTCCAAAAAGGACTTGAAGTGTCTTAGCCAGAGAGAAAGAGCAGATTATATCTAAAAACTCAGATGAGGGAAGCACCAATACAGAGAGAGGGCTCACCTTTAAGGCAAAGAAGAAAGTGCTCTGGGTTCCCTGGGTCTAACTGCTTAATAATACCACTAACAATTTCAGCAGGATAGAATCCTGTTACTGTGTCTATTATGCATTTTAGTGGCTTTAGTGGACATGAAGAGACTGTGATTATGCTTTTATTTTTGTCGAGTTACCGTGATTGGCTCATAATGGCCCTCCAGATTATCAGGTCTTAATCTCTGGATGCTATATTACCTTATTGGAGAAAAGGATCTTGGCAGATATGATTGAATTACAGATTTTGAGATGAGGTTATCCTGGATGACCTGGATAGGCCCTAAATGCAAGCACCTGCATTCTTACAAGAAGGCCAAGCAAGCTTTTTTTTTTTTTTGCCCCACTGCAAAGCATGTAGGATCTTAGTTACCTGAGAAGAGATCGAACTCTCACCCCCTGCATTGGAAGCATGGAGTCTTAACCATTAGACCACTAGGGAAGTCCTGAGAGAAATTTAATGATGTTGACTCTGAAGACTAAAGGGATTCCTAAGGATGCCAGCAGCCACCAGAAGCTACAACAGCTGGAAGAGGCAAGCAATGGTTTCTCTCTTAGTCTTAAAGGAACAAGGCCCTGCTGACACATTGATTTCAGCCCAGTGCTACTAATTTTGGACTTTCAGCTTGCAGAACTGTGAAAGAATAACTTTTTTTAACATGTAATTTATTTATTGGCTGCACTGGGTCTTCCTTGCCGACTAAACACTACAGTTTCAAAAGTTTTCCTATTTTTAAAATTTCATTTATTTTTAAATTTTGGCTGCACTGTGTCTTCCTTGCCGAGCCATGTGAAGGCTTTCTTTAGTTGTAGCCTTGGGGCTTAATAGTTTTGGCTGGAGCATGCTGGTTCTTAGCTCCCTAACCAGGGATTGAACCTGCACTCCCTGCATCAGAAGGTGAAGTCTTAATCACTGGACAACCAGGGAAATGCCACCACGATACCTTTTATTTATTTATTTTTAAATTTATTTATTTTAATTGGAGGCTAATTACTTTACAATATTGTGGTGGTTTTTGCCATACTTTCACATGAATCAGCCATGGGTGTACATGTGTTCCCCATCCTGAACCTCCTTCCCACTTCCCTCCCAATCCCATTCCTCAGGGTCATCCCAGTCAGTGCACCAACCCTGAGCACCCTGTCTCATGCACATGATACCTTTTAAATGGCTATGTGCCCTGGGTGTCTAGAGGCCTGCTGATACCCTGCTCTGAGAATACTGCCAGCAGTTTGGATGTGTGAAGATATCAGAGTGGTATCAAAGTGATGCCCCTCTTTTCCTCCTTATAATGTACTTTTTTAAACTATAAAAGAATTAGATGCTCATTGCTGAAAGTCTAATGATATGGAAAAGTAAAAAAAAAACAAGCCTCATCTCATACCCTTAAGGTAATTCATATCATTTTTCTCTGCTGAAAAACATGTGTATTATATCAAGGTTTTTTTTTTAACCTATAGCTTAGAAATAGGTAATATTATATAATCACATTTTTTTCCCTCTTAAATTATGGCCCTCCTTCCACATCATCCTTCCTCATCAATAAATTCTGACCTATTTTTATTTTTTAGAGTCTTAACCACTGGACTGACAGGGAAGTCCCTTGACCTATTTATTTAAATAGTTTATTTGCCTGCATCAGGTCTTAGCTGTGGCACGCAGGACTTTGTTGCATCATGTGGGATCTTTCATGCAACATATGGACTCTCTAATTGTGGTGAGCAGGTTCAATAGTTGCAACTCGCAGGGTTAGTTGCTCTGAGGCATGTGGGTCTTAGTTCCCACCAAAGGGTGCACGCAATCCCCTGCATTGCATGGAGACTTCTTAACTACTGGACCAGCAGGGAAGTACCCCCTGACATACTTTTAATAGCAACATGATATTCCATCCAATATTCCCTTATTTATGGACATTCAGGTTGCTTCCACTACTTTCTACTACAAACAATGCTACAATAAATAAATTTATATCAATATCCTTATTGATGAGTTTTCTGTAGGCTAGATTTCCAAAGCAGGATTACCACATTAAAGGCTCACTACATTTAAAGTTTTGATATTGCCAGAATACTTACCAGGAAGGATATAGAGATCACACTACATATGTAACTCATACATACAATCTGTAAGTGTAATTTCCTCACACCCATAAGACCAACAGATATAAATCTTTTTTTTTTTTTGCAAATATGAGGCATGAAAATGTTCTCATTTTCTCAAAAAATTGCATTGCCCTGACTAGCAATGACGTTTATTGTTTATTTATTATTTGTACTTCTTTTCCTATAAAATTACCAGTTAGCATCCTTGGCCTATTTATCTCGTCTTTTCCCCCTATCACTTTGTAGCAGTTCTTTGTACAGTACAGATATTCGCTCAGTTGTGTCTGATTCTTTGCGACCCGTGGACTATACAGTTCACGAAATTCTCCAGGCCAGATACTGGAGTGGGTAGCCTTTCCCTTCTCCAGTGGATCTTCCCAACTGACGGACTGAGTCCAGGTCTCTCGCATGACAGGCAGATTCTTTACCAACTGAACTATCAGGGAAGTCCCACAGATATTAACTCTATAGATTCACAAATTTGCGTCAATATCTTCAGTCCAGACTTCTCCCTGAACTCCAGACATATCTAATTGTCCATTGGTACCTCCATTTGATGACTTGCAGGCATCTCATACTTATCATGTCCAGGGAACTCCTTGGCAGTCCAGTGGTTAGGACTCTGTGCCCACTGCTGTGGGCCTGGGTTCCATCTATCCCTGATTGGGGAGGTAAGATCCTGCAAGTGGCAATGAACCGCCAAAAACAAACAAGTAAACAAAACAAGCCCCCAAAGTTTTATGTCCAAAAATAAATTTCTGACCATCTACAATGTTCCCCATGTCAATAAATGGCAACTTTGTGCTTCCCTTTTCCTGGTGTCATCTTTGACTTCTTTCTCTCACAGTTCACATCCTATCACATATTGTGTTGGCTCTACAGTCAAAGTATATCCAAATCTAAGCACTTCTGCTTAATTTTATTGCTGCTGCTGCTGCTAAGTCGCTTCAGTCGTATCCAACTCTGTGCGACCCCATAGACGGCAGCCCACCAGGCTCTCCCATCTCTGGGATTCTCCAGGCAAGAACACTGGAGTGGGTTGCCATTTCCTTCTCCAATGCATGAAAGTGAAAAGTGAAAGTGAAGTCGCTCAGTCATGTCCGACCCTCAGCAACCCCATGGACTGCAGCCTACGAGGCTCCTCCGTCCATGGGATTTTCCAGGCAAGAGTATTGGAGTGGGGTGCCATCACTACAGCCACCCTAATCCACTCTCACTTCTGGCTTGGATTTTTTTTTTGACAGCGCCCTGCAGCAGAACAAAGATTAAACCCCTACCCTCTGCAGTGGAAGCACAGAATCCTAATCACTGGACTGCCAGGGAGGTCCCTTTCTCCTGGATTTTTGCTGCAGTGATAACTGTTCTGAGCAAATGTCTATCTTCTGTTTTTGCCCATTTCAATAGCCGCCAGAATGATACTTATAAAACTGTGAAAGCTAAGTCCTATCAGGTGAACCCCTCTTCTCTCTCTAGACTTTCAGCCTCACTAAGAGTGAAAGCCAAAATTATTTAAATGGCCCACCAGGTGCTACATCTCCTCTCTGTCCTGATCTATTATTCACTCTGTTCCAATTCAGCCATACTAGCTCTTGTGATTCTTTGGACAGACACACTCCTGCCCCAGGACTTTCTGACACGTTCTTACAGGCTAGAATGATTCCCCCACAGCATGGCTCCCTCAGTTATTTCAAGTCTTTATCACTACCTAACAGGCTATTTGTTTACTATCTGTCTCTCTCCACAGTAATACAAGCTCCAAGGTAGGGACTTTTGTCATTTTGTTCACTGCTTTATTTTTGGTCTTGTCCCAACAGGGTGGGCGCTGAATAAAATCTGTAGAATGAACTTGCAAGTAAACATTTTCCTGAACTTGTCACATGTTCTTATATTTTTGACATCTTCTGCCATGCAAAATCTTTTTCTCTTTTTTAAAGGCTCAACTTTCATCCCCTCAAGGATTGTTCTTTTGACTCAATTTCCGATTTTGTTAAACTTTTGTTGTGGAAAATTTCAAACATGTATCAAGATTGATATATCTCATTCCTTGTTTTTCAAGTCCATAAAGGCAGAGGTGGGGTCTGATTGGCTTTTCAGTGTCTCCAGCGTCTGCCTGGAACTCAGCAACCTCAAGGAATGTGTTTCCAAAGAAATTAATGGCACGAGGGTTTCTATGGGGCAGATGCCGCTCAGGGCCCCCTGACTGCCCAGCACAAGCGGCAGTCCTGGGAGCGAGTCCCGGGAGTCTTCTGCTGAAGGAAGGCGTTTGTCCTGGTTTCTCCCGCCAGGCCAGGACTTCCCGTGGACACTCTCGCTGCTACCCCTAGCTAGGCGCGGGTTTGGCCTAGGCGGCCAGAATGAGAGGCTCTGACTTACGACTCAACTAAGTTTTTCCTCGGGGCCTGCCGATCCCGCCCCACCCAGGCCAGAGGCCGCCTCGCTCACTAGGCCTCTCAGCTGCCCCGGCGCTCCCTGCGCGCGTAACCCCTTCCCCAGCCCTTCTTCCCCTCCCCCCGGCAGCGGCGGTTGGTCGCGCGCCGTCGTCCCTCTCCCACCCCCTCCGCTAACGAGCGGGCTCCAGACCCTCTGGGATTGGCTGCGTCTGAGTGCATTTTCTTTCAGGCTCTCTAATTGGCTGCATGACGCGCGGGATCCGGGCTCCGATTGGCTAGGTCAGGGCGCCTGCGCGGCGGGGTTCTCAGTCGCCAGCCATTCCTAGGGAGGACTGCCGGCGGTTCGGACGTCTCGCCTGTCGCTGGAGGAGAGGTCCCGGCTCTCCGGGAAGGCGGCTGCGGCGGCAAAATGAAGATATTTGTGGGAAACGTCGATGGGGCCGATACGACGCCGGAGGAGCTGGCAGCTCTCTTCGCGCCCTACGGCACGGTCATGAGCTGCGCCGTCATGAAACAGTTCGCCTTCGTGCACATGCGCGAGAACGCGGGCGCGGTGCGCGCCATCGAGGCCCTGCATGGCCACGAGCTGCGGCCGGGGCGCGCGCTCGTGGTGGAGATGTCGCGCCCACGGCCTCTTAACACTTGGAAGATATTCGTGGGCAATGTATCGGCAGCGTGCACGAGCCAGGAATTGCGCAGCCTCTTCGAGCGCCGCGGACGCGTCATCGAGTGTGACGTGGTAAAAGGTAACGTGCAGGCGGGGGCGCGCTCGGGGCACTCTGCTTGTTAGCCACGCCCCTTTCCCGGGGGCCGGTCACAGCGCGGTTGGTGGGGCGGGGGTGGGGCGAAGTCCGCGGGAGTGAGGCTGGAGGTGTTGGGGGCGCGTTGGGTAGAGCCACATTCCTCCCTTGCGGTCTAGGCACCGTTAACCCAATGGGAGGAACCGGCTCAGGGTGGGTGCGGCGGCCACTGTGAGCCGCGCTACGGGGCCGGGGACGCGCCTGAGAGATTTGGGAGTATACTGGGGGCGCGCCTTCTACTGGTCTCCTGGGCCTGGCACCGAGCGGAAATTGGGAAGTGACGGGCACAAGCCGGATCATGGAGCGGGGAAGATTTTGCCACTTCCCCACTTCCTCTCCAGACGTCTGTCAGAGCAAGGGAAAAGGTGGGGGCTGATCCCCCCGCCCCTCACCAAAAGCCACCCTCGTGTTCCCTCCGGGTGAATGCTCCCGAGCGGAAGGTAACGGGGCCCTTGGAAGTTTCGCGGGCTGGGATCTTTTAGTACTGTGTGGCGTGGGTCTACTCATGGGCATAGTTAACTCCTGGGTACGGGGTGGGAGGCGGGGGCTTCCGAACTACTTTGGCCTTTCAGTATTGTTAGGTGGGTTAGGCCTGGCAACTCTGCGCTTTCCAACTCCCTCAAACTTTTTTTTCCCCCCACTTTGAGATCGATTTTATATCTGTAAACTGGAAGCCCCGACCTTTCACCTGTGGAAGAAGGCTTGTTTTATGAAAAGGCCTCTTCTGAGCCGCTAACTTTCAAGCCGGTGCCCCAGAGCAATGTCCTTGTTTTCTAAACATGGCGATTTTGCAAAGGGGCACACTCTGTGGCTGAGGGGGACATGGGGACTTAGTAGTCGTCTTTGCTTGAATAGTCTTCGTGATCAGGGTAGATCCTGAGAAGAATGTATCATCATAGTGTAGGCCTGACTTCCTTTTTTGGACCGCGGTGACTTCTTTTCATAGTCTGGGTTCTTACCCCTTAGGCTCTTTTAGTGTTTTGTTGACAAGATCTGGAATACAGTCCTTGTGTGTGTCCAGTCTGTGTTCCACTTGGAAACGGATCAGAGTTAACTTTGCCTTACTGTATTTTCAAGGATGCAACCTGGAAGTAAGTATCTGGTTCCTCCTGGCTGCTGGTTTTGGATTCATACCTGCTCATAACCTGTGTGAGAGTTGTGAGGATAGTAAATTAATTTGCGGGCAGGTGCTTTATTCATTTCCTCCAAGATACATCATTTGCTGTCCTTGAAAGGCACATCTTTGGGGTCATTCCTTATCCTTTCTGTAACTGGGGGAAGTGTAAAGGCTGGTAGTCACCATTAGGAGTAATTAGTTCTTCTGCATTAATACTGCATTCTATTTTCCTCAACTCAGGTTGTACAAGTTCATGACTATCCAAAATCAAGCTTTGCTACGGGGTGCTCTGATGAGGCAGGCTGTATGGTGCATGGATTTTTGCTTTTATTTAGAGTGAAAGAATGGAAAAGGCCTCAGGTTGGGCTCCTGGCCAGGAAATGGATAGGGGTATATGAGTTCTGTGTTTGACTTACTACATTTTTGTGTGTAGTTCTTTAAGCAGGCTGTCTACTAGATTGAGAGTTTTGAAACTTGCATCTGAGGGGACTGTCTATGGAACTCATTGGTCAAGGAGCCTTCTTTGGGGTGGTAGGGAAAACTGAAAATTTGTTTGAATTGCTTGGGACTGACACAGAGTGACAGAGGATGTGGGGATGGAGTATGGTGAACTGTGTAACTGGATCTGGTTTTTAGAAATTATGTTTCCTTGTGAAAGTTTTGTGCATTTTGTCCCTTTGTGAACATTTGATTTGCCAAGTGCTTTGACTTCTTCAGGGAGTGGTGGTTAGCTGTTATTTTTAGTTATGCTGATATGTAAGCTCATGATAATACTTTGGTACAAAGGGCTCTGAGAGAGGTTTGAGGATCATATCCCCTCTGTGATGCCTTTCTATTTGGAGTGAAGGAAAATGAGGTTTTTAAGTTAGGAATGTAGTAGAGGAGACTGGCTTTGGCTCTATAAATAGCATACTTATTTCTTGGTCTGGGAAAGGACATTTGAGGTGTCTGAGGTTGATTGTCAGGTCTTTGAAAAGCACAAAAGCTTGGTATTGCACAGGACAGCCAGTTGTGTTTTATTTCACAGGGGGAAACTTAGTTGCTTGGTTCCAGGAGCTTAGATATGATTTGATGTGGAGAGAGTAAAAATCTCCATAGCAACAGCAGATTGTAACCACTCTCCACAGTTAAATTCTATTGGGTGTTAAAGGATGAAGTCTCAAGAGTTGCTGACAGCTTTAGGAACCAGTCAGATTTCAGAAGTCTGAAAGGCGGAAGAGGAAACTGTTTCCTATGTTGTGGGTGG
Source organism: Ovis canadensis (assembly GCF_042477335.2). Classification (NCBI taxonomy): domain Eukaryota; kingdom Metazoa; phylum Chordata; class Mammalia; order Artiodactyla; family Bovidae; genus Ovis; species Ovis canadensis. Next base: position 60,898,868 of record NC_091265.1, read on the forward strand.
CCATTCTTTTCCTTTTATGTATAACTCTGTAGTTTCACTTTAGAAGTTTTTATTCTTCTAAGAATAGGAAAACTGTTTCCACATTCTCTTAAGTTGGGTATTGGAGGAATTGTGATGCCAGATCATTAGGAGATCTCTGTAAATCATTGCCTGGTACTCCTTTTAAATGAGATGGAATTACCTCAGAGGTCAGTTTCCTTGAACTAATTCAATTCAGGCCAGTGAGTACCTGGAGTTTGCTAGTTCTTTGTTAGTTTTTTAAAATCATCCTAAGAATAGTTGGGTTCCTGGGTGTCTTTGACATGGCTAGGCCTGGTTTAGCTGCTTAGGGTTGGCTAGCCCCTCATGTGTTTGAGTCAGCCTGACAACCTGTTCACACTTCCCTCCAGTATCAGGCTTAGAAACTTTCTGATATAAATTGGTTATGATTGTATCTCATGGCTTTCTTTTTGTCAGTTATATAGTTCATCTGTGTGGTCAGTTGAGTTGTACCTATGAAATTTTTTCAAGTTTTACAAGTTGGTCTCTAAATAAAACCTAGCTAAGTAGGGAATAGACATTGTCTATTGCTCTTGTAAACCCATTGAAACATTTTTGTTGGGTGTTTTTTTCCCTAGCTTAATAAAGTCCTAGAAATTTGTGGATAGGTTAACCAGGAATATAGTATGAGTCTCTTGTAGTGTCTGGAGGCTTTTTTTTTTTTTTTTGGTGGTTCCCTTTCATCTGCCTACAAACTTGCTTTCCCCCTTACCCTTGCATTCCCCTTGTGGTAGGCTCAACTCAGTCTTGTCTTTTGAAGAGATCTGGGACCCACCAGCATTGATTTTTAGCTCACTCTACCCAGAGTGGAGGTGAGGGATCAGAGGACAGTTTTAGTGCCCTGTGGCTGGGTCTAAAAGAACACTTGCTTTTCACAGTTGGTAGATGAATCAGGTTTGGGCCGTAAGAGAATGAAGACAGTTGTGATAGTTCATTTTGTTTCTTTATTATATCTGGCAAGTTCCAAATTTGCGTTTACAGATGGCAATGTGTTTCTTGTGTTTTATTAGAAATGAAGGATCATATCCTGTAAGGAAATTAACCCTATGGTTATTCCTAGGCTTGAATAATTATTATGATTTTTACCATAGAGCTATTTATACTTTTAGCTGTTGTTGGTCAATCACTAAGTTGTGTCTGACTCTTTGCGACTCCTGTGGGTTGTGCCCCCAGGCTCTTCTGTCCGTGGGATTTCCCAGGAGAATACTGGAGTGGGTTGCCATTTCCTTCTCCATATTTATACTTTATAAGGCATTTTTATCATCTCATTTGAATAATTTGGGCTTGCCTGGTGGTTCAGATGGTAAAGAATCCACCTGTAATGCAAGAGACCTGGGTTTAATCCCTGGGTCAGGAAGATCCCCTGGAGAAGGAAATGGCAACCCACTCCAGTATTCTTGCCTGGAGAATTCCATGAACAGCGAGGATCCTGGCAGGCTACAGTCCATGGGGTTGCAGAGAGTTGGACATGAGTGAGTGCCTAAGCACATTTGTTGAATCTTGTAACTCTGAGGTGGGCAGGACAGATTGTCAGGAGGAGAAGTAAATTTTAAGTTCTGTAAGAACTTAATAAAGCAAGTCAGTGATCTGAATCTTCAACTGAGGCTAAATTTTAGCATCTAGTTCCAAAATTCTTTTGCCATACTACACTTCTGACTTCTACCTGTTGATTATATCTTTATTCTCATTTGTGTAAGACTCACTTCGGTTGCATTGCTTTACATCCAGGAAAATGACTCGCTTTATAGAAGTAGCTAGAGAGCCAGTCCCAGTGTGAAAGTTTCTGAAAATTAGGACCCTTGTTTAGAGGACATTTAAAAAGGATTTTTTAAAATCAAGAACGGAACCTTAGTAATTTCATGTAGGCAATTTTTCATTTCCTAAAGTGATATGAGAAAGATGGGGTTCTGATACTTTAACTTTAAAAGTAGCCTCAGGTTCAAGTGGTGGTAAGTACATAACCCGTGTTACCACGGGCATGATCTCATTGTTCTTCAGATTCTGCTTGCACTATTGTGATGTGTGAGATTGGATTTGGACAAGAATTTCTTCCTATTCCTTTCTTGAAGGTTTCCTCTTCTGTGTAGTAGATGAGTAGGACTTTGAGATCAACATCCTGACTTAGAGCCTGTCTTCCCACAGCTCATTCAGATCCTGATTGAGGGCCTGCGGGATAACCTCTTAGCAGAGCCTGGTAGTTGCAGGAATTGCAGCTTCTTGCCATGAAGCTGAGAAACTAAATCTTTTCTCTGAACAGAAGCCCAAGGGGTAAGGGATGTCTCTTGATACGAGTATCAGTGGAGAAGGTAATGTGGCCTAGGAGTTGGGGGTGGCTTGTGCCTGAATTGAGTAAGGCCTGGCTTAGACTGGGCGGCTCAGTTCCATTCCCACATTTCATTGGCTTACATGGGGTCCAGCGTCTCCCCTTCTCAGCTTAAGTGTCTAGTCTAAATACAATCCTGCCTTATACATTGACTTCTTAGGGATAGACTGGTGTTGTGAGGAGGCATGGAGAGCTGGGATTCTGTTTCTGGATCTCACAAGTGGATTTGGGGCAAGCCATATAAATTCTCTTGAGTGTGTTTGCCCACCTGTAAAATGGGGATAGCGATCCTTTGCTCTGCCTGCCTTCAGGGATTGTTGTGAGGCCCAGATGGGATCTTGTGCCTGGGAATGCTTTGAGAATTGGGAAGTACTGAGGGAAAGGGGGAGATCATATTGGAGGACTGTCGCAGGCTGTGTATTGCTGTGTAGCTCTTCTGCTTTAATTGGACCCTGGCCTGAGACATGGGTCATGTCCAGACATAAATGGTCATTTCCAGTGTTTGAGAGTTAAGCCTCAAAGGTGAACAGAATTGTTTGGTGGTCTTGGGTTAGAGAATATTGAATAATTGAGTGATCCAAGAATGCTTTCTGCATTTTTGTCGGTGGATTTGTACTTAATAGGAGATGAAGATTAGTGAAGATTTTTATTCTCTGTTGCAGTTCATCTTTGCTCTTTCTTTTCTGAGCAGGCAGTTGGGTGAGGTGGCAGGGGAAATGGGGAGAACAGGAAGAAAGCCATAGGCAAAGCTGACTATTTGGGACAGTCAGAAGCTTTGTTATATGGGAATCACGTTTTATGACCTACTCCTGGAGAGGAGGGTTTGGAGGCCTGGAGGTACTGGCAACAGCTGGGTGCTGTTGGTGTGTCCAGTTTGGGACCCATCAGGTAGCATGCCCTGCCCCCCTAATTGCTAACCCTCTGTCTGCTGCTTTATCAGACTACGCGTTTGTTCACATGGAGAAGGAAGCAGATGCCAAAGCCGCCATCGCGCAGCTCAACGGCAAAGAAGTGAAGGGCAAGCGCATCAACGTGGAACTCTCAACCAAGGGTCAGAAGAAGGGGCCTGGCCTGGCTATCCAGTCTGGGGACAAGACCAAGAAACCAGGGGCTGGGGATACAGCATTCCCTGGAACTGGTGGCTTCTCTGCCACCTTCGACTACCAGCAGGCTTTTGGCAACAGCACTGGTGGCTTTGATGGGCAAGCCCGTCAGCCCACACCACCCTTCTTTGGTCGCGACCGCAGCCCCCTGCGCCGTTCACCTCCCCGAGCCTCGTATGTGGCTCCTCTGACGGCCCAGCCAGCCACCTACCGGGCCCAGCCCTCAGTGTCACTGGGTGCTGCCTACAGGGCCCAGCCTTCTGCCTCTTTGGGTGTCGGCTATCGGACTCAGCCCATGACAGCCCAGGCAGCCTCTTACCGCGCTCAGCCCTCTGTTTCCCTTGGGGCCCCATACAGGGGCCAGCTGGCTAGCCCTAGCTCCCAGTCGGCTGCAGCTTCCTCGCTTGGCCCGTACGGTGGAGCCCAGCCCTCGGCCTCGGCCCTCTCCTCTTATGGGGGTCAGCCAGCTGCGGCTTCTTCGCTCAACTCCTATGGGGCTCAGGGCTCCTCCCTTGCCTCCTATGGTAACCAACCATCCTCTTATGGGGCACAGGCTGCTTCTTCCTATGGGGTTCGTGCAGCTGCCTCCTCCTACAATACCCAGGGAGCAGCTAACTCCCTAGGCTCCTACGGGGCCCAGGCAGCCTCCTATGGGGCCCAGTCTGCAGCCTCATCACTAGCTTATGGGGCCCAGGCAGCTTCTTACAATGCCCAGCCTTCAGCCTCTTATAATGCCCAGTCTGCCCCATATGCTGCACAGCAGGCTGCTTCCTATTCTTCCCAACCTGCTGCCTATGTGGCACAACCAGCTACAGCTGCTGCTTACGCGAGCCAGCCAGCTGCCTATGCCGCACAAGCCACCACCCCGATGGCTGGCTCCTATGGGGCCCAGCCAGTTGTTCAGACCCAGCTGAATAGTTATGGAGCCCAAGCATCGATGGGCCTGTCAGGCTCCTATGGGGCTCAGTCAGCTGCTGCGGCCACCGGCTCCTATGGCGCTGCAGCTGCCTATGGGGCCCAACCTTCTGCCACCCTGGCAGCTCCTTACCGCACTCAGTCGTCAGCCTCATTGGCTGCTTCCTATGCTGCACAGCAGCATCCTCAGGCTGCTGCCTCCTACCGTGGCCAGCCGGGCAATGCCTACGACGGGACAGGTCAGCCGTCTGCAGCCTACCTGTCCATGTCCCAGGGGGCCGTTGCCAACGCCAACAGCACCCCGCCGCCCTATGAGCGTACCCGCCTCTCCCCACCCCGGGCCAGCTACGACGATCCGTACAAAAAGGCTGTCGCCATGTCGAAAAGGTACTGTATGCCCCCCCGCCTCTGCCCCCAGCTGGGGCTCAGGGCAAGGGGCTGAGGTTGGCATGGGAGGGAAACTGGAGCCATCGGCCCCTCCCTTGGCCTTCTCCTGTGGGATGTCCAGAGGCCGAAGTGGGTGATGTCTGTGAACTTCTGGTCACCAGGGTTCAGGTGGAGCTTTGTGCTCAGCCTGGGGTGGTACCAGCTAGTCAGGCTGGGAGGTGTCACCTGTCTAGGCTAGCCCAAGTGCTATTGGAGCTATTGCCTGCAAGATCGTGGCCCATAGCCTCTCCCACTGTCTCAAGAATCCTTAAGCTTGTTACGTGGTTGTCCTGGCCTTTGGTGGGGGTGGGTTTGAAAGAGTAGTCCCTTTGGCACTCACTGGCTGAAGGCAGGGTGTATGTGGTGCGTCCACTCTTTGGGAAATTGGGGACCTTGCTTTCGTCCGCCGTTCTGTTGGTAAACAACCAAGGTCTTTTCTCTGCAGGGCCCAGGGGTGGGGATAATTTGTCTCTGGTTTGGGAATGTAGGCCAGCGTCCACCTTGGCCAGTTCAGAAGGGAGGGCTTCAGTGGTGGGCTTGGTTTCCCACAGTTGGACCAGGCTTGATTTCTTGCCCTGGATAAGGTGATGAGCCTTCTGAAAAATCTTGTTTGTTGGAGACCAGTCTGATTACGCCCTCCCTGCCCCCATTGGCATTTCCCCAGTGCCCACCTGGAGCCCTCCCCTCGATTGTCTCATTCACCAACTGTCTTCTTCTCTCGACTAGGTATGGTTCCGACCGGCGTTTAGCCGAGCTCTCTGATTACCGCCGTTTATCAGAGTCGCAGCTTTCGTTCCGCCGCTCGCCGACAAAGTCCTCGCTGGATTACCGTCGCCTGCCCGATGCCCATTCCGATTACGCACGCTATTCGGGCTCCTATAATGATTACCTGCGGGCAGCTCAGATGCACTCTGGCTACCAGCGCCGCATGTAGGGCCATCCTGGGATGGGGCACCACAGAGAGGGAAGGAGAGGAGAGATGGGGTGGTATGGCGCAGACCCAGGTTATAACCGCTGGCCCATACCTCTCCTGTTGGTGGTTTTTCATCCCCTCTGCCATGTGGGCCTTCCCCAGGAGACGATCCTTTGAGTGTTCGGCAGTAACCTACTTTGTTCCTTCGCCTCAGCAGCAAATCTTGCCACTGGCTCTAGATCTGCGGTTCCCCTCTCCCCTGCCCCATCTCCCTAGGATGGGAATCTCTTTTATGTTTTGATTTTTTTTCCTGGCTCCCTTTTATTTTTGTGCGCGATATTTAAGGTCGTCTGGATGGGGAAGCAACCTGCAGCTGAGGTCGGCGGCGCCTTTTTCTTTTTAGATGTGAGGGAGGCCAGGAAAGGGTTAGCTTAACCATTTCCTGTGCGCCAAGCTGTGCCAGGTGTCCAGGGGGCCCTGACTCTGTCCCTCTGTAGACTGTGTTGAGACTGAGCTCCTGCTGGGACAGTCGGTTGGAACATGTCCAGTCCCTACTGACTCCTGATGTTCTAGCTGATGCTGTGCGACACAGTGCACTTCCCCATCTCCCCAAGTAGGTGGTGTTAGAAAACCTTAATTTTTTTTCCCTTTTGTATGGACTACAAATAAAACTTGGGGCGATTTGCAGTTTGGAAACCTGGTTGTCATTGTCTTGATTGCACTGTTTCAGAGAAGCCAGTTTGACATCCAGGAATACATGACAGCTAAAGGGAAGGTGGCCAGAGGACCCAGGGCAGATGAGGAAAGGGGTCTGAACCTGGGAATTAGAATGATTTCTCTGCTGCTGGAGGGATTTAACTCCTCCTTTCTCTGCTAGTCTGCCATCTTAAGGACTGGAGAGTCTGGACAAAGTTGCTTCAACTTGAGTTAATCACACCAAAATGCAGTAAATTTATTGCCCATTTTCCTCGCCCATGCTTGGCTGTTTTCCTTGACTTGTCTCCAGCTCAGAAACAACCTGGACTCCAGCAGGGTGGTTCTGAGGTTTGACTTCTCAAGTGAGAAGTGGGGAATGGGCTGCTTTGGTGCTTAGAAGACTAGCAGGGCCTTCAGGCAGTGGGCTCCACTGAGTACTGGGGCTGGGACCTGGAAAGGGGTCAGTTGGGTTTGGGGGGTCATGTTAACTGTGTGGCAGTGTCTTTGTGGCTGGGACCTTTGGAAGCCAGTATGGGGGGATTCTGGCCATAGACCTGGTATTTTGCCTGTTGAACATCATCCTGGAGCGTCCTGCCTGCGTCCTGCCAACCCCTGCCATCATAGTCACCGGCGACTGCAAATTCCTTCTCTACATCTGTTAGGGTTTCCAGATGTTTTCTGGCTGGGTTTATATTTGAAGGTGTTATGGTAGACCATGGGAAGGGGGCAAGGTGCAAGCATAACTAAGAAGGGTGCTGGGATAATAAGGAATTGATTCTTTCCATACTTTTACTCTGGGACTAGGGGCTCAGAGGACCTGGGCACAAAATAAGATGATTCTAGCCATGACAAGATGGAAGCTTGGGCTTCCTGATGGGTGAATGGGAGACTGGTTGGGTAGGGTGGTAACAGGAACCCTAACATTCCTTTGGGAAGAGGGCGTTAGAGATTTGATTTGGGAGTCTTTTTGGGCAGGGTGATTTGGGGGAGGTGTATTGTCAAGTGGAGTTCAGGTTGGTTCTCTTCTGCCTCCACTGGCTTCTTGTGAACTTGCTTGTGACCCAACAGTTTGCCCCAGGTGTTCTCTTCCCTCTGCCCAGTGGGCCAGAAGCACATGCTCTGTATTAAGTATGAACTACTTGTGGATGCAAACTGGAGTAATCTCAGGGGTGCTGAGGCCATGGCTCTCTTTTCTTTCTGCTCACTGCTTTGCTGCTGCTTTCCATTTCTTTTAAGGACTGGGAGGAGGGGGAATCTAATAGGTTTCTTGTCACTTTTCTGCAGTGAGAGTGGGGTTATGACAGGGCAACCTAACAGACTTAGCTCTGGTTATTTCCATGGAAAATCAAGGGTTGTTTAATTGTAGTGCTGTGATTGTGGCCTGTGTATTTGTAATTACTTCTTTGTCAGCGTGACTTTCTGCCATCTTTCTCTCCAGTGAGCGTTCAGCCACTGTCCCAGTCCCACAGTTCCTGTGAAAATAGCCTATTGTGCTCTCAGGGCCAGTGCTGATATTTCTTTATTACAGCTTAAATTCTTCAAAGCAACCTGGCCGAGATGATCACTCAACTTGTCATCTCTAGGTACTGATGCTCTTACTGCCTCTGCTGCCAGGCTTCTGGTTTGGCTCTAAAGCCAAATCACTTGTCATTTTCCTCTTCCTTGCAGATTGTTTTAAAATTCTCTTCCCCTTTTTATTTAAATTATGCTACCTGTGTTAATCCTATAGCCCGCTTCTCCTACTTTGCTTTTTGTGGATTTCTGATTTCCAGGGTCCTGTAACTTGAAGATGGTTGTGTTGAGTGAATGGGAGGATAGACATTTAATGTGTGTTTTGGGAAAAGGGGGTGGGAATATGGGCTCACAATATCCTTCAGGTCCTTGCACTTCTGATCTATCAGCTCTAACTTGACCTTCATTGGAGAAGTTTTAAATGATTTATTCCTGGAACAAGACTAAAGTCTTCTCACTTCATCAGTCTGTTCTCTGAGGTTTGGACCTTGTTTCAGATTGTCTGGGGTGGGCTTGGGGCTGCTACCCTTATACTGGCGGTAATGGGACTCACTGAGTGGTCAGCCTCTATAGTAGGGTGCCTTTCTAGTCACTGTCCATTAGTTAAGCTCTGCCAAAGTCTGTGCCCAGACAGTTGGTTCCAGTCATTTTGTCTTATTAAGCCAAGTAAGTTGACTATAATGTCATACTGAAAATAAATTTCCTAGATTTATGGACCAGTATGTAGTGTGTTTAATAGGAGGTTTGGGTAATAAAGATAAGATGGATAGGACAGGTGGAAGATACTTACCTTTCTTTCTTTAGGTGCCTTTAAAAGATCATTAAGGGTAGAATCTAGTTTTCCAGGAAAAAAAGTTCTTAAAATGATTTCAAGTCTGTAAATCATTAGAAATACGGTATGTCTGTAGTGCTGGAAATAGTGTTGAGGCAGCTGAGGTGAAATACAGTGATCACCCTTGGGCTGATCTTGGGGAATGTGTAGCCCAGGGAAGGCAGGACCTACCTTGATGAATTAGTTACATACAGTTAATAAGCAGTGCCCAGGCCTTCCCTGGCAGTCCAGTGGTTTTCACTGTGCTTCCGCTGCAGACCGGTGTGGGTTTGATCCCTAGTTGGGGAACTAAGATACCCGTATGTCCTGGGAGGCCAAAAAAAAAAAAAAAAACCAAACTAATGCTAGGGAGGTTGTAGGTAAAGGAGGAGCAAAGATGGTGCAGTCCCGCTAGAGAAAACTGGAGCTAGAATTTGTTTGCTTTGAAACTGACTTGGCAGAGAGAATTACTGAGGGTGCTGGCTCTCAAATCAGACTTCCTGGGACTTCACTGGTGGTCCAGTAGTTAAGAGTCTGCCTTGAAATGCAGGGGACCTGGGTTTGAATGATAGTTGGGAAAGTAAAATCCCACATGCTGTGGGACAACTCAGCCTGTGTGCCCCAACTAGAGAGCCCATGCAACTCGACACAGCCAAATAAATAAATATTAAAAAAAAAAAAACCAGACTTTCTGAGTTTGGATCTTGGTTCTGCCAGGTATCCATGTGGTCTTGGACATGTCGGGAATTCTACCTCAGTATTTTCATCTATAAAATGGGAATAGCTTACATCTACTGAACATAACTATTGCAACTCAAATAAATGTATTAGGTACTTACAAACCTTTGATTAATTGGGAAATTGAGGGTGTAGGTTAAGTAACTTCACAAGGCTGAAAAGTGGATCAAGGAGTTGAATCAGCCATTTTGAGCCATCCGGGATTTTGCTTGTAATACTACTGTTGGAAGGAGCAAATAGCATGTATCAGGTATAGGGCCTCATATATAGTCACTGTTAGCCATCTCAGAAATAAGGAGTTAAAACATTCTGGGGAGGTTGGGATGGCCTACTGGAAGCACACAGCTGAGGAAAGAACTTTGGATATGGGTGAGTGCAGTGTGTGAGTAACAGTGAAGGAAGGAAACTTCTGTAGTAAGTGGTACCTAAGTGTGATGTAGGCCACTGAACCGTACCAGTTTTGGTCACCTCTAGTTTCAGACAACACTGTTGTATCCTGGGGATCAGGTATGGAGAAGAAAGGTATGGGTTAGGGCAGAGGCTGCCAACCTCCAGGATCTAATGTCTGATGATCTGAAGTGGAGCTGATGTAATAATGATAGAAAAAAAAGTGCACAGTGAGTGCACTTGAATCATCCTGAATCCAAATCCACCCTCAAGCCGTGGTCTGTGGAAAAACTGTCTTCCACGAAACTGGTCCCTGGTGCCAAAAAGGTTGGGAACCACGAAGATAGAGGACCTCCCCAGACATTAATGGGAGGCTAAGAGGGCATCACCGACTGAATGGACATGAGTTTGAGTGAACTCCAGGAGTTGGTGATGAACTGGGAGGTCTGGCGTGCTGCAGTTCATGGGGTCGCAAAGAGTCGGACGCGACTGAACTGAAACTAGAGGGTGTAGCTGGCAGTGGTGTGGCTCCCTCTGAACACCCCCAGAGAATAAGTTTCCCCCTGGCTTTTGAGCATCTGCTTGTTTTTAGTACTAAGTGTCCATGTTTTCAAGCTGGTGTTGACTAAAAATCCAAAGTTATTTCTTTCCTCTTGGTTATCAAGAATTTAACTCATGCATTCATTTATCCATTTGTTAACAAATACTTGAGTGCTTGCCATGTACCAGGTGCAGTGTTAACACAGGATAAATATATTAGGAAGGAGAAATAACCTGCATACCCATTCTCTTAAAATGCCTAGTGCAGAAGGGCACACATTGTTTATAAAATGCATTTTCCTTTGATGAGATTTAGGCTCAGATGGTAAAGAATCTGCCTGCAAAGCAGGAGACCTGGGTTCAATCCCTGGGTCAGGAAGATCCCCTGGAGAAGGGAATGACAGCCTTCTTAAGTAATCTTGCCTGGAAAATCCTATGGATAGAGGAGCCTGGCAGGCTACCATGAGGTTGCAAAAGAGTCGGACATGGCTTAGCAACTAAACAATAGTAGGCAATAAGAAAATGTCCTTGCCTTTGTAGAACAAGTATTTGCTGGGGGCAGGGGGTAGGTAGGAGGAAGTGAGAAAATGAATGAACAAATAGGATTTCAAGTGGTGGTAAGTATTTGGAAAAGTACCGTGGAGTTCATGGGGTAGAATTCCAAGGTGTATGTAGGGTTGGAGTGGGGAGATGTCTAGATGGGGTGACCAGCTTAGGACCTGGAGAGAAAGAACATTTCATTCAGCCTGAATGAGCCTGGGACATAGGCTACTGTACAGGAGTCTAGTTGGGGTGGGGTGTGGGGTATGTGTGGGGGTGGTAGGAGCACTGTTAAAAGAGATTGGAGATTTTGGCAACAACCAGACTGGGTACTGTGAATTGAAGCTTTTCCAATTGCCATGGGTTTAAAACCCATGATATAATGTATTTGATTAAGTGACTTAATGTGGTTTGCTCAGTTGGAGCAAAATCAAATACAACTCAATCTAGAGGGCTTTCAAAAGGTAAATCAGATTAGGGAGTGGGTGTGGTTGGTGGTCTGCAGCCTGGCCTGAACTGTGATCCTGAGATTTATATGCCCAGTTTTTCACCTTTGGACTTCGGAGAGAGATTGCTGGTAGAGTAAGCTGACCTCATATGCTTTGGTATTTTGAAAGGTTTATCTCCAAGGCCACTCGGCAAAAATTTTGGAAGATCGAACAAAGGAGCTTAAAGGATTTCTAGCCCGGGTGTGTTTCCCTGCCCAAATGGAGTTGTGACTGCCTCCAACTTGCAGCAGACTAACAATGCAGTTGGTTTTTTTTCCATCATTGATCCTTTACCCTTTACTCACAGCTGGAGTGTCAGCATCAGGATGCACAATGAAAATGGACCAAGATTAGTGATCACATTTGTAAATACAACATTTTCCCATTTTTCAGATTATCTTTTACCATCCTAGAGTAAGCCTGGTGTGCTGCAGTCCATATGGGGTCGCAAAGAGTAGGACATGACCGAACTGAACCCTAGCATAAATTCTTGACCACTATTTATTTCTGAGTCGTCAGGTTTTAAAAACGTTTCTACTTTGACTTCACTTTTCTCGCTATGATCCCCACCCCTTTTGGCCGGGGGTGGGGGTGGTGGGGTAGGGGTGGTGAGCTCCTTTGAACCGGTGCTGTGTTCTGTTTGTATTATCATCCCTTTCCTCAAACCACTGCTTTTATCATGTTTTTAAGTTCTTCCATTCTCCCCTTTAAACTTCCTCTTCAAGAACTGCCTTGCAAAAGGGTCATATTCATAATATGGGATTAATATGAAGAAACCAAAGGATGATTTTTAAAAAAGCCGAATGGACGCCCTGGAGGACGCTGTTGTGGATTGTATTTTTGCTTATTTAGCTGGTTGTGATTTATTAGCTTCTTTATTCCCTCTAAGGTCGGTTCTAGTTTAAACCTAACATCTCTGACTGATGGCGCCCAATAAAATAAAACAAAAAACTTCGCTGCTCTAGTTTTTTTTCTCAGGGCAGGGTGGGGGTGTTTTCTCAACCTCCACAGAGAAACCTTTTCCTCATCTTGAATCCCAGGAGGCTGGTTTCTTGAGAGAACCCTCAACCGAGTCGACTTCGGGGACCTTTATAGCCTAATTGAAGCTGAGCCCATTAACCGTTTTGAGAGTCCTTTCACCACCTATGAAAGCAGTTTCAATTGGAGGGTAGCTCTGGGACTCCCAGGGCGCCACTGTGGACTCCGCCGAAGGAGAGGTTGGTTTCTTCAGATGGGACGCTTCGCTGTTTTTCTTACCTGGCTTCTGGGTCTGCGTAAGCGTCCGTCCGCAGCATCCGAGCTGCGAAGGGGTGGCGTTTGGGAATTTAGAGGGAGAAATTCGGAGTAGAAGGCAAAATGGAACGCACGTGGATTGGCGAGAAGTGGAAACTTAACGAAAGTTGGCGCCATGACGCTAAACACCGACCGCCACACCGGAGTCCTAACTCGCTCCGCCTAATGGCGGGCGGAACCCCGCCTGCGAAGCTTACGTTGGTAGGTCCGCCCTCATGCCGACCTCCTACCCAATCAATGACCTCGGTTTCTTGAGGGTGGTGGTCATTGGCTTTCGCATAAACGCTCCGGGGTTACTGACGTTTCCACCTCTTCCCGGCCTCAGGTAATTGGCGTTCGTGGTAACCAATCAGGAAGAGCATCTACAGGAACGCCTGCCTTTTATTTTGTTGAACGGCCAATCCAGTGGTAGGTTCACCTCCCCCTCTCTACCCAGAGTCACTACTGCGGCCGTCGCCATTTTAGCGTTTTGTCAGAAGCGTCCGCGCCGCGAGGAAGAGCATCTGCTGCTTTTCGTGCGGGTGAGAGACTCCGAGCCTTTTCACTGTTTCTTTTACCTTGTTAAATCTTGTTCCTTGGGCTTCAAGGGTATCCTTGTGGGGTAGTGGCCTCCACACCCGTCACTGAAAGCCGACCTCTGTGCTCGGCGTTGCGCGGTAAGCTTGAAGCAGCCCTTCCCCCACAACCTCCCCTGAGAATATCATACTTTCTCCCCACCCTGCCCTCTGCCCGACTAGGTTCGGCCTACAGCCTCGAGGTTTCCATCGAGTAACCGCGCTTCCGTTAGATTTAGGAATTAACCACGTTTTAAGGATCTCTCAGGTCCCGACACTTGGTTGTTAGGCCGATGAGGTTCAAGCCCCCTTTTCCAACCATGCATTTCTCCAATTCTCCAGGAATTCGTAGGACGGCACCCCAAGAGAGGCGTTCCCAGCTCTAACACTTACGTGCTCTTGGAACGCCTGGCTCTCCGGCCTAAGTCAGCGGTTCACTGCTTCTAAAGGAAACCCTAAAACCTAGTTTTAAGGTCCACCTTTCCGGAAATGGTGGCTGATTCTTCGGTTACTAAAGGAAGAGACAGTGCGTAGTTGCAGACAATCAATCCGGTTAGACTTTTGTTTTCTTAAAAAAATTATTTATATTTTGTCGTCTCTACCGCACGTCTTGCGAATCTTAGTTCCCGACCAGGGATTGAACCCGAGCTCTCTGCAGTTCAAGCGTGGAGTCCTAACCACTGGGCAGCCAAGGAAGTCTCCCTGACTGTCTTTATAGAAGTTAGAAAGTCTACTATCCTCTAGGCTACAATTTATGCTCTCACTTTCATTTCCATTACCGTTTAAAACTATTAAAGTCTTACCAAACTGTGTCTACCAAGGATTTTTATTACAGATGCTTTCTTGTATCTGTTGGTCCTCTAGCGGGCCTTCTTATTCCCGGTTCCCTTTGATTGTGTGGAAGTTTGCGTGTGGAACGTGAGAGAAAACTGGAAATATTTGCCAGACAGAAAGGAGATGGCGGTATTGGGGTTTTTTTAAGCTGTTGTGAGCCTGAGATCCTTTGTTAGAAATTTTGTTTCTTTTCGCCCAGGCTGTGTCCGAGATGGTGAAGCTGTTCATCGGAAACCTGCCCCGGGAGGCCACAGAGCAGGAGATCCGCTCGCTCTTCGAGCAGTATGGGAAGGTGCTGGAATGTGACATCATTAAGAACTACGGCTTTGTGCACATAGAGGACAAGACGGCGGCCGAGGATGCCATCCGCAACCTGCACCACTACAAGCTGCACGGGGTGAACATCAACGTGGAAGCCAGCAAGAATAAGAGCAAAACCTCTACAAAGTTACATGTAGGCAATATCAGCCCTACTTGTACCAACAAAGAGCTCCGGGCCAAGTTTGAGGAGTACGGTCCAGTCATCGAATGTGACATCGTGAAAGATTATGCCTTTGTACACATGGAGCGGGCTGAGGATGCAGTGGAGGCCATCAGGGGCCTTGACAACACAGAGTTTCAAGGTGAACCATCCTCTTTGGGAAAGAGGGCTGAACACAAGGCTTTGTGTAGAGAATAGATTGGATAAGTAGAAGGGAGGGGTCATGGGTAGAGACAGCTGTTGGTTGGCTGATGGATGGTGAGGATTAAGAGTGGATGATGAACTTAAATGGAGAATGCATGGGATTTAGAGGCTTTACCTCAGGCAAATCAAGTCTGGGAGAAAAATCACTTGGCTTTAGATTGGAACCCCTAGGCGTTTTTGTCTATTAGTGCAGAAATCTTTCCACTGAAGATTTGTTTTTTGTTTTGTTTTTGGCAGTAGTAGCAGTAGTAATGGTAGTAGTAAAGCACAGAATGGTATTTCACTCTGAAATTCATTGCCTCAGCACACCATGTTGCATATGAAGGACCTGGCAAAAGCTGGCTTAAGCCACCCGTTCAGGAGCAAAATACCAGTTAAGCTTCCCAATTTCATCCCAACTCATAGCTTCTTAGTAAATATAGTTCATTGTTAAGGCTTTAGAGAGCTAGTGTGTTTAAAGGGCTTTAGCTCTTACTGCTTTTTTATTATGCATGCACCAGAGGTTCTGTTTGGAGGATGAGGGCACTGTAGAATTAAAGGATAGGTTCAGGAGTGTCTGAGGAGGAGAAGGTATGGGGATTTGCAGGGGAGGGGGAGGGGGAGTCATCAGGTAGAGGGCGATAAAGTTGACGCCTTTTGCTGGTTTGAGGAGTGGGCTCTCACATCTTTGGTGAAAAGACCACTTAGATAGGTGATATCTTGGAGCCTTGATTAGAGTAATAGTGTGCTTGGAAGGCAGCATGCTATATGGATGACAGTTTATTTGGAATATATTTTGTTGGTTTATGATCTGAGCTTCTGTGGCAAGAGTGGCAGTCATGAAAGGGATGGTAACCATGGTGAGTTGCTAACCTTAGTCTTCTCCCATCTGCTTTGGGTTCCCAGTATGGAAGTGAGTAATGAGCCTTTCCCCTTTGGTGTAGCTACTTCTGAATTATAGGTTATTCCCATTACTCCTTGCTGTATTTTTAACCTGCATTCCAACTTTTTCAGCCAAACAAGGTAGTGGCTGAGCACTCCTCTTAATCAGTTGGCTATCTTTGAGGTGTACATAAATTAAACTTTCTTAGGCCTAGAAGTCTGATCATCATTCCCCCTAAGTTAATGGGTCCCTTGTGTCATGGGTATTGCTGTGCATTATTAAAGACAAATGTCACAGGTCTCTCAGGTCTCATTTTCCTTTTTTAATTGGTAAGTTGAGAATTACCTTGTGTCAACAGTGTAATTGGGCGCAAAGGCTGCTCTTGTGGAGGGTTTATGGTATCTAATTTTTTAATACTCTTCTACACTTTAACCAGGTTACAAAAGAGGTGGTGGTGTCTCCTTGCCACCACATGTAAGGGAAGGACAGTGTGAGCTAATACAGGATAAATCCTTGGATCGTGACTCTTGGCTTCTGAACTGTAGGCTTTTTGATGCTTAGTTACTTTTGCGAAATTTTTTTTTTCCCCCTGGCACATCTTTAGATCAGGACATTTATTGGTGACATTCATGTCTTGAAGGTACATGATTGATTCCTTAATTGCCCTTGTTTTCTCTGGTTTTGTTAGGTGCCAAAGTGGCCACTTGGGCAAATGCAAAGAACGTGGGTTAGCACTTAAAAGTACTTAATTGCATATCCTATCTCTTAACTGGCAACTTGTACCTACCAGAAAGTTTGTTTGAGCCAGAACTTTTTTTTCATAGTTTGATCCTTCCATCCCCTATCCCTTTTATAGTCTTTCAGAATTTACCTTGAATTTTATATCCCCCTTCTGTAATGTTAGGTGCATAGATGACCTGACCTCTCTGTTTATCCCCCTGATTAAGCATGGGGCCACTGTTCTTTGCCATCTGCATGTTTAGGGGCATGATAACCAATTGTATTGGAAAGGTGTTGCTGGAATTTTGCTTACTGTTAAAATGGTAGATCATGTTAGGTAGAAACTGCTTCTGTGAGAAGGTTTAAAACTTAAACTTGAAGAAATGTTTCTTTTGTTAGGTTTTCAAAAGTAATATTTTCCCATTTCCAGAATACAAATTCTAATTTTCAGCAAAAAAAAAAGTGTTAAGTACATGTTGTTAGAATCTTGGGTTTCTTGAGAAAAAGTACTTTAATCTTGCTGAAATGAACAGTTTGATCCACTAACATGAGTAGTCATTCTCCACTCTTCTCACCCTCCCCCCCTTTTTCCCATATTTTTCGTGATGCCCTTTTTGAAATTCAGCCATCCTGTGAACTGCCTGCCCTGTTTTCTTTGATCCCCTCCTCTAAGAGGTCACTGAAGATTTTAAAGAATTCTTGTTATAATGAATATCAGAAGTAGCAATTTAAAAGACCCAGTTAAGGATTATAGCAGCCCTTCAACTTGTATTTTGCCCCTCTTCACGCATTTGTGAGTCCCCCCCCCCCCAAAAAAAAAAATCTTGAAACTTCCCTACAGCACTCAGCCATGGATCAAGTCTGGATCACTATCAGTGGTAACTTCAATGTCTTGCTCTATTCTCTTTGATTTTGGGGTGATGTGGAGGACTGACCTTTGCATTTTCCTGCTTAATGAATTCAAGAGTCTTAATAGTGAAGGTTGGAGGTGTCTGAATGTTGTAGAGCACTCTTAATTGTGTCTTCTGACATTGGGTCACTGTTCAGAGCAGTTTGTGTCCATAGTTACTTGGCAAAGAATGAAATGCCTGTTTTTGAATGAGAGTAGTTTTTCTTAAGCGTTAGACTGATGTTTGAGCGGAAACATTTCTTCATTTATCTTTGCCTGAAGTCAGGTCATCATACTGAATTTATATTGGACCTTTAAAAAAACATTTTAAAATGGCAGTGAGTCCTGCATTAGAGTTGTCTAGGTAAAGCCAGCTATGACCAGTGTCTGGGGTAGGGGCTGGGGCTTTGACTAAGAGTGATAGCAACCCTTCTTGCGTCTGTTTCTTCAAGGCAAAAGAATGCACGTGCAGTTGTCCACCAGCCGGCTTAGGACTGCGCCCGGGATGGGAGACCAGAGCGGCTGCTATCGGTGCGGGAAAGAGGGGCACTGGTCCAAAGAGTGTCCAGTAGATCGTTCGGGCCGCGTGGCAGACTTTACCGAGCAATATAATGAGCAATACGGAGCAGTGCGTACACCTTACACCATGGGCTACGGGGATTCATTGTATTACAACAACGCGTACGGAGCGCTCGATGCCTACTACAAGCGCTGCCGTGCTGCCCGGTCCTATGAGGCGGTGGCTGCTGCAGCTGCCTCTGCGTATAATTACGCAGAGCAGACCTTGTCCCAGCTGCCACAAGTCCAGAACACAGCCATGGCCAGTCACCTCACCTCCACCTCTCTCGATCCCTACGATAGACACCTGTTGCCGACCTCGGGAGCTGCTGCTGCTGCTGCTGCAGCAGCTGCTGCTGCTGTTACTGCAGCTTCCTCTTCATATTACGGGCGGGATCGGAGCCCCCTGCGTCGCGCTACAGGCCCAGTCCCTACTGTTGGAGAGGGCTACGGTTACGGGCATGAGAGTGAGTTGTCCCAAGGTTCGTCGGCTGCGCGGAATTCCCTGTACGACATGGCCCGGTATGAGCGGGAGCAGTATGCGGATCGGGCGCGGTATTCAGCCTTTTAAAGCTTGAGGTGAGAGCGGTGGGGTGTCCCTGGTTCTGGTTTTGCTGTCCCTCCTGCAGCCTAAAGGCTCCAATTAGGCTGCCCTGCTTGCTTGCTTTTGCAGGGTTAGGGTAAGGTTGCTAATGGTTCAGGGGATAGGGAGAAGTCCTAATTATTTAATTTTTCTGAAATAGACAAACATCTTTAGCCGCCATGGCTGTTTTTCCAGGACTCCTAGTCCCAGGAGTCAACCTGATTCCATTTGTGTCTGGAAAAGCAAACAGTGTGACGTGATGAATCTCGGGTCACACCTGTGTGCTGTAATTGAACTGAACCTGGAACCCGGACATCAGACCCAGGTGTGTCGTTTCTCAGAGCCTTTGTTGGAATTCCTAGGTGTGTGACATTATTAATGTTTGCAGGGTTCCTCTTCTGCTTCATGCTATGAGAAAGGTCTGCTAGGACCCGCACAGTTAAAATCTGTAATTGTAGTTAATTGGTCATCACTGCTCAAGTTCCAGTTACTATGAAGACTACCCCAGTGGTATCATCTTAATCTTGAAGCAGTGTGTTTCTGACATTTCTGAAGTTACCCCTGTGAGCTTTAGAGAAAAAACTGACTTGATGGTAAGTTGGGGTAGAGAGGAGTAGAAAAAGATCTTTCAATTTATGAAGTTAATTTCAACACAGAGTCTGGGGCATAGACTCAAATTCAGCTTCTCTGCTCAGTGCACATTCATTCTCTGAGCTGAATAGGATGCCCACTCCATTGCTTTATCTTTGAATCTGTTCTGTGAGAGCCTGTTTCCTTTGTCTAGTTTTTTAAGTTTTTTTCCCCCCCACTGTCCCCACAGTGTTAGATTTGACATCCTCTCCACCTCTTTAAGGTGCATAATAATGTAAATAATGTATGCACCCCTGCCAGTTCTACTCTTCAGTGATATTGAAATCCAAGGTTGGGAGCTTTGCCTTAAGCGGATCTCTCCCTTCATCTTCCCACCAGGTTTGGGCAATTAACACTCTTGAACCACCGGCTGTACCTCGAGTCCTCTGGCTTTTTCCTATACAGTTTGAGCCTCATGATCCATTTGGCTCTACTTGACTGTATTCTCTTCTGGCGCTTGCCAGCTTTGGGCTCTAGGTGTATGAGATTGCTGTTGTATTTAGGGGTGTTTCACAACACCCTTTGTTTTGAGTAGCTCTCATTGTGGCCCAGACTTTACCATTGATCACGATCCTGAGGTAACAGGATGGCAGGTACTGCCACCTTTTTCCATTCGGGCAGAAGATATGTGACTCGCCCAGGATTGGGGGATAGGAAATAACTAGTGGAAAAGAAACTTGAGAGACTTGATGTTCAGCTTACACATGCTCTCCAGTACATTCTTTTATTCCCTAGGCAGAGTTGGATGCCCTCAGGTTTTACAGCTTATTCAGTTGATGTTACTTTTGCCTAGACTTTAAATGGTTTTTAACTTGTAGCCCAAGATTCAAACATTTTTTTTTTCCAGAGAGCTAACTGGAACCTTTTCCTTTTTCCTGCCCTCCAGTGACAGTTTGTAAATGTGGAAATTACCTTCTTTGAGGAATGCTGGTATACTAACATCAAGAGAAATGCAGTGTCTTATCTACTGTCATGAAAGAAAATTTGCCAATTAATTGAGAGAAAAGAGCCCAATCTGGGGTTACTTGACCTTCCCAGTTACTCTGGCCTTCAGGCTCTTTTTCACTTTGAGAGATGATTGTGATACTGTGGATGGATACAAGTAAATTTAAAAAGAGTGTCAAGTTACCATACTTTATAGATGTTCTTTGAAGGGTTAAGTGGAAACGCCCTTGTGAGCTTTGCTGTAAAGCCCCTGTATTTTGCTCTCTTTCAGGTGGGATGTGTGTGGGCTGAAATTCCGAGCTGCGGTTGTGCATGAGAATACACCCTTCGTGGTACCCATCTCCGGGACGGCTCTGTGCGTTCAGTCCCTCAGGAAACGTGGACCTTAAAATTTATCTTGCAAAGTTCAGACCCCCCTCTTCCTCTCTCCTGCCCGTCCCCATTTCTTTTCTGTCCTTCAGTACTCCTTAGCTCCCAGGATGCTCTCCTCCCAGCAGCCTCATTGTGTGCAGAAGCGGGTGGGGGGTGCTGTCGCCCACCTCCTGCTTCCCGTGGGTCTTGTGAGAGTGTCACCGCTCCTGAGTCTGTTTGACCCAAAGGCTTGTAGCAGGTGGACACATACAGAGTTGAATCACTTTTTTCTTTCCAGTGAAATAAATGGTTTTTCAACTTAGGAAATGTGTGCTTTGAGAGAATTCTTACTTAGACTTGTGTCTGGGTTCTTTATTTGTCCCTAGAAGAGAAGGGGAGTGGGTAGAGTCTGACATTCAGTTCTGGGTGAACATCACTGCCCTTACTTTCTTTATTATAGAGAGAATTTATAGGTGCGAAAGGAGAGAGGGGTTATGCGGAAGAACCCAGGCAGGCAGCCTTACTCCATTAAAGACTTCCTTCACTTGATCACACCTTTGTTATAAAACCATGTACCAACTAGCAGTTTTGAAGTGTGGGACTTCTCCATGCTTGGAAAACAATCCTCATCCACCCCTTAGTACTATCATTCAAACCGCCCAGTCACTACATCTAGCTTGACTTATTTTCCAAGGGATAGGTATAGGAAAAGGAAGGGTTTGAGGGACCAGGAGGTCAGCTTTCATTTCACGCCATGTGGAAAATTAAGTTGTGGCTCCAAAACCATTCTGCTTATTTTGTAGGTCAGCAAGTAAAGCTTTTTGATGCCTTTCACCATCTGTATGTGTGTGCTTAGTCACTCAGTTGTGTCTCTTTGTGACCCCATGGGCTGCTGTCCACCAGACTTCCCTGTCCATGAAATTCTCCAGGCAGGAATACCTAAGTGGGTAGCCATTCCCTTCTTCAGGGGATCTTCCCAATCCAGTAATTGAACCCAAATCGTCCTGCCTTGTGGATGGATTATTTATCATTTGAGTTTCCAGAGAAGCCCCAAAATGTATAGTTCTGCTGGAATCCAAATACCTCAGTGGTCCCACTAGTACCTCATTGTCTTTAGGATGATAGGCACAGAAGGACCCGGAAGTGAGCTTTAGATCACTTAACAAGGATAGGTAGAGGGGGCAGGGTACAAGGAAGAGCCACTGCCTCCCAGTTCTGTGCATCTATCAAAATAGACTCTCTTGAAGATGCTTTTTGTCTGTACCTTCTCGCTCCAGTTTCAGCATAAATACAGTGGGGGTAGAGTCTGCTTAGGGCATTTCCTAGCATCATTTGAAGGAGCGTGAGCACCTAACTGCCAAGCATTATGGGCTTCCCTGGTGGTTTAGTTGGTTAAGAATCTGCCTGCAATGTTGGAGACCCCAGTCAGTCCCTAGATGGGGAAGATCCCCTGGAGAAGGGAATGGCTACCCATTCCAGTATAATTGCCCAGATCATTTCATGGACAGAGAAGCCTGGCAGGCTACAGTCCATGGGGGTCTCAGAGCTGGGCATGACTAAGTGACTAAATATTTCACTCTATGCCAATCATTATGGTTTTAGGAAAGGAATTGTGGTACTGGGAGGTAAGAAAAATTAGCTAATTTTTGGTAATCTCAGATTTTCCTACTAGTTTCTAATTCATAGAAGCCTGAGATGGAAATAACTATCAGTACAACTTGTAATTTATTGGAGATTTGCTCACTGAAATCCTGTGAGAGGTGTTCTATGTGTTTATCTCCCAGCCACCATTTTATTGAATATGGAAGTTGTCTCTGGTGAGAAAAAAAGACAGCAGTTCCAGGGAAACTTGATGGAGTTGAGATTAAAACTTAGCTCCTACAGATAAGTGATCAACAAAGAGGATTATTACATCTAGGCTAGGTCCTTTCCTGGCATCTGTCTATCTTCCCTGGCTGGGTTGGATTTCTGCCACTTCTTGGAGGGTTTGCCTGCTTTGGTCTGTTTTTATCAAACATACCCCTTGGTTTGATGGGTGGGGTTGGCAAACTTCAAAAGATGGAAGCTAATTTTCTTGATTCAACAAATAAAACATTTTGAGTGATACTCTGAAAGGTACCTAGGTGTAGTTCTAGAGCTTGTGTTCTGCGAGTGTCAAGTTGAGAATTTTTATTTATGTGGGAATAGTCAGTGAAAATGGTGATGTCACACTGGAGTATGGGGGGTAGTATAGTTTTGCATTATAAAGCATGCTGTCTAGTTAAACTTGAAAAGGGAGTCTTTCTCCATTTGAGAGTACGGTCTCCCTACAACAAAGTAGTTTTTCGTGACTGAATCTGTGCTGGTTTACTGCCGTATTCCTACAGTGGGAAAAGACCCAAGTTCTGAAACCTCAAGTCTTTTGAAATGATTGAGTTTAACTTGCTGCTATTTCAGCCTTATATTGTTTGAAATTGTTTTTGTGTAAACTTCCAATCAGGTGTATCTGAGTTGAGGCCACATAGTTTCTCTGTTCTGTGTAATTAAAGTTACACTGTCATCACTTAGCCTCAGTAGTTGTACAATAGTTTTTTTTAAGTGAAGCTTTAATACACTGGCTTTCTGTAGCCTTTCACCTTTTTTTGTTTTTTGTTTTTTTGGCTGTGCCTTGTATCTTCTGGGATTTTTATTTCCTGCCCAGGGATTGAACCTGGGCTCTCAGGGGTGAGAGCACCAAGTCCTAACCACTGGACCCCTGGGGAGCTCCCATATAGCCTTCCACTTTTTATCCTGTTCAGTAAACTAGTTAGCATTCACCCGAGAGTTTGCTTTGTACTTCGTGATGAACTCACTGGTTGCCTACTATGTGTAAGTGCCATGTGGAGAATACAAAGATGAATGGGTGCCTGTCCTAATTGCCTTCACAGGCAACTTTCTGCCTTGGCAGTTTGGGTGTGCATATAGTGAAGTGAAGTTGCTCAGTCGTGTCTGACTCTTAGTGACCCCATGGACTGCAGCCTACCAGGCTCCTCCATCCATGGGATTTTCCAGGCAAAAGTACTGGAGTGGGTTGCCTTTCCCTTCTCCAGGAGATCTTCCTGACCCAGGGATTGAACCCAGGTCTCCCGCATTGTAGGCAGACGCTTTACCGTCTCCACACATCTGACCCAGCCCTATTCTGGAGGTCAGAGGACTTAGGAATGCAGTTTTCAGGATATTGATTTGGTGTCAGACTTCTTAACTTTGACTTAAAAGTCTTCCAGACACCCTCAAAATTGGGGTTGAATTGGGTGAATGCTTGATTAAACTGGGTTCCTCATTCCAGAGTGATGTCAGCAATAAGTTAGATTCTAGGGGGATGGAATCATGAGAGGTAGGCCATTTGGACTGTGGTATTACATTCTGGTGCAAATTCCTAAAAGTTACTTAGTACTAGAATTCTCCATGTGGTCTTGTGCTAGGAATTCCCAGAAACAACGGCAATGGGAATTCCCAGCACTGCTTTTCTACTTGGGTTTGGAGAACAGTACTCTTGGTTGAAACAGGAGAAGGTTGAGTTCTAGAATGAAATGACTCAGACTGAGTTTAAAGCTTACTATATGAGGGACTTTCCTGGTGGTCCAGTGGCCCAGAATATGTAAGTTCTCTGGCTACAGGACATACCTTATACTTACCAAGTTATGGGGTCACTATGTTGGCCTCAGCAGAGATCTTCCCCCATGTTTTCTACTGGGAGGAAGACTTGCTAAACCCTTACCCAACTGGTTTTCTGTGATGGTTGTGTAGGTCAGCTATAGGTTTTCTTGTTTTTTTTTTTTTAAACCCCTGATTTCACTATTTGACTTGGTATATGTAGACAGGCATTTCTACTGTTTGGTCCAGTTTTTCATCAGAGATTAACTCTTAGGTAGTTACTATAACTTCGGATTTTGAGTCTTGTTTAGAACTATACTGATTGGCTTTACCAAAGTAAAGCAAATAGTAATAATTAAATATAAATTGAACATAAAATATTAAATATTAGATATAAATTGAATATAAATAGTACCTGGGCATCCTCAAAAGCCAGTCATAGATCAGTCATAAAACAATTTCTTTAAGCAAATTTCTTTAGGTTTTAGTGTTGAATGTCTCTTAAGACAACATGGATAAGAAATCTGACTGGTACTGTTTTCACCAAGGGGGAATGGGTACCTCCATGGTGTACTAAAACACCAGTTGAAATGGAAGTGTTGGGGAGGGGGTTGGTTTTGGTTTGGCGACAGCCCTTCAAAAATGCCATCCTTTCCATCTTATGTAATTAATTTATTTCTTATTGTCAACTCGGCCATCGTCTGTCTTTCCAGATCGCTTTCTTTAGTATGCCAACCCTTTGACTTATTGGAACTTAACAATCTGTTGATTTTACTTCTCAGTGTCCTTCACTCTACTGTTTCACCTCCTTATCCAACTTGAAAACCATGCCAGTCACTCACTTCTTTGCTGCACCATTTTTCTTACAAGCCCCAAGGCTTTATTATACTTGGCAAAACTTCCCAGATTAAATACAATTCATCTATTCATTTATCTGACTGATGAGGCTGAAGGTTACTGGAGAAAAACAATCTCAGTGACTCATTTTAAATAAGTTATTACAAACCTTATCTTGTGTAGACCCATAATTCCAATTCTTGGAAAATAGGTCCTTGGTCCATTTGCCTTCCCATTCAGTTCCTCTCCTGTCTTGCTTATTCATCTAATGAATGACCTGCTTCATACCTTGCAGAAGAAACTGAAGCAGTCTGAAGAGAATTAATCAGCACACCTACCCACCTTCCAGCATCCCAGTTACCTGCATTTATCTAAGGTTGGTTGGTCTACGTATGCATGAGGGCCCATCCTCGTGCTTTTGCAGTTCTTTTCCTCTTAGGTCATCCATTTTTCCTTATTAAGTCAGTCCTATTTGCATTACAAACATTCTGTTATTCCTATTTTTAACATGTCTTCAATCCTCAGCACCTCTACAAAAAAAATAAATACCTTTGTTTTCCCTGCTGGTTATCACCACTTTATTTCTTCACTTCCTTTTGTACAGAACTCAAAATGTTTTATATGGTTTCTGTCCCTATGTAATGATTGCTTTTCATTTCCTCTTAAACTTTTAATCAGGCATTCACCCCTACCATTCCATAGGAATGTTTCTATTGATTTCATGCTGAATCACAAAAGGATCTTTTTTTTTTTTGACTGAATAAATTTATTTGCTACTTGTCCATTGTGGTTGTGTGCTGGTTTCTCCTCTGTTAGTCTCATCTCATCACCCAAGCTAATGGAGGCTCCACCTTCTGGAACTTCCACTCCAGCCTGAGACAGTAAACATAGTAAATAAGCAAATAGTACGTTAGGAAATAAGAGCTTTGCATTAAAAAGGGTAGGGTTGACTTAAGGATTGGGAGAGCTAGAGGACTGTGTATGTGTGCAGAATACTGACATTGAGATTTAAACAGTCTTGAATGAGGCGGAAGTTGGCCAGACAGTCCTCTAGTATTCAAGTAAAGAGAACAGCTTGAGCAAGGGCCTCAAGGTCAGATTGTAACAGTAAGGAGGCCAGAGTGGTGGGGGAGGTTGGGGGAGGTAGAAGAGGTGAGACAGTTAAATGATCACCTGAGGGGTCCTTTTGGCCTTTATTCTGAAAGATGTGGTCTTGCGTTGTCCTTAAGCAGAGGAATATCATGATGTGGTGCGCCTGGCGGAAATGGTGGGTGTCGTGTTGGTTCTGCCTGCATTCAGCCTATCAGTCTTGGGTCTACTCAGAACTCCCAGGAGTGCTAGAGTCAGAGCCAGCATCAATCGTCTCTCACCTGGATTTCCTAAGTTCTTTACTAAATAATGTGCCTGCTTCTACCATCTAGTTAATAGAACAGCCAGATTGAGCCTTTTAAAATAGAAAGCAGACACCATCACAACTCAGCTCAACGCGCTCCCTATCTCAGGCTCTTTCCCCTCATCCACATTTTTCTAATCACATGGGCCCTTCTTTCAGATCCTGTTCACTTTCCTGCCTCTCGGCCTTTCTACCTGGAAGGACCTTCCCCTTGACCACTTTAAGGCTAATTTCTTAACTTCAGGTCTTAGGTTTAGGATCAAGCATTAGAGGGCCCTCCCCGACAGCCTCTAAGAACTGCCCCCCGACCCCGTTCTTCCCTGCCATTGTGCCCAGATTGTATATTTTGTGGTACTTATCTCTGTTTTTTGCTTACTCATTTATTGAATATTTGCCTCACAGAGTGGTAAGTTAGGAGGATAGGAAACTGCCCCAGTGCCTAGCAACAGTGCCTGACATGTACACAGGCATTTAATAATAAATGTGTGTATGTGTGGGTTTCCCAGATGGCTCAGTGACAAAGAATCTGCCTGCCCATGCAGAAGACAGAGGAGATGCAGGTTTGATTCCTGGGTTGAGATGATCCCCTGGAGGAGGAAATGGCAACCCACTCCAGTATTCTTAGCTGGAAAATTCTATGAACAGAGGAGCCTGGTGGGCTGCAGTCCATGGGGTCGCAAAGAGTTGGATGTGACTGAGCACACACTCAGACCTGTATATGCGTAAGCTTGCATTTGAATGGTGTGCTCCTCTTGGGAACATACTGCCCTCTGCCCTTGTCCCCATTCATTCATTGCCTTAGCAGTCACCAGTCGTTCAAGGAACAGTGCCGGCATAGGACCAGAGTATTCCTAGATGGCCCCTGTTAGGGTTGGTGTTATGCCCCATCCCGTAAGTCAGCAAAGGCAGAAACTGATAACTTAGGAAAGCCCTTTAGCTCTCAGAGCTGATGAGCCCCCAGGGCAGAGCTTGAGCAGGTTTTTGTCCGGGTTCCACATCTGGGTGCCACAGCTGGGCAAGAAAGGGGGAGCTGGACTCCCTAGAGGAAGTGATGAGTGCTCTCCCTCTAGCTTCCTTCATGAATAGGGTGGAACGTCTCTTTTGCTTGCACACATCACAGTTGTCTGTGATAATAACCAATTAAGTGCTTTGCATTTATTCCAAACAACTCTTAAGAGGAAGCTCATTATGAAGCAAGAGTCTCAGAGAGGTTAAGTAGCAAGTCTAGGACTATAGAAAGAGCTTGGATTTAAGTTCTGGCAATCCAGCTCTGGAGCCTGAATTTCCACCATTAGTCTGGTCAGCGTGTCCTGAGACCTGTGGCGTTGTGAGCGCCTTTCTCAGTTGCACTCAAGGTTCTGTCTTCCCTGCAGTGTCAGACCTGTGAGCCTCTTCCAGCCAGCCCTGCACCTGTCCATCTTTGGCTTGTCCAGTCTGGTGTGGTTCCAGGTGAGGAGTGGGAGGGGGCCTGTGGCAATGGTGGCCTGATCTCTGGATTGTTGGCCAGTTGCTCTGCTTTAGGATGTTGGTGCAAATGCCTCATTGTGTCCCTATGGAGAGGTGCAAACGTGGACACATGGTTCACAAACACAGCCACTGAAGTGTACTGGCTGTCCCCCAACTTGGAGGAAATATAACGGCACTTAGGGTGGGGAGGGTCTTTTTCCCTAACCACTCATTTTCCTAATTCTCATAGCCACTGTCCTTCCTCTAGGACGCCAGAGCCAAGGGTGGGCAGGGCCACAGTCACTGGAATTCACCTCGCCCAGTGCAGAGGGAACGTACCCCCTCACTACACTCCCTCCATGCAGGGTGGATCTCGTGTCTAGCCTTGGGGCTGCTGGTGCCTTTGCCCTCTGTTCCTCTTCGTTTCAGTAGCTGCTTTCTTTGGCTTTCTCCCGTGGTGAACAAGCAGTAGGAATTGGGGGTCTTTTTTCCTCACTGTTGTGTATCTGTGGGGTGGGTGTTTTTATTCTATTGATTTGGTTGCACTAGGTCTTTGCTGCTGTGTGAGGGCTTTCTCTAGTTGCAGCGAGTGGCGGCTGCTGTCTTATGGTGCCCAGGCTTCCTCACTGTGGTGGCTTCTCTTGCTGGGGAACACAGGCTCTGGGGCACCTGGGCTTTGGTAGTCGTGGTGCCCAGGCTGGTTGCCCCTCAGCATGTGGGATCTTCCCCGACCAGGGATCAAACCCATGTCTCCTACATTGGCAGATGGACTGTTATCCACTGGACCACCAGGGAAGTCCTACTTAACCTTTTTAAACCGTGCATACATGGTGTGTGTGCTAAGTCGCTTCAGTTCTTTGCAACACTATGGACCATGACCCGCCAATCTCCACTGTCCATAGGATTCTCCAGGCAGGAATATTGGAGTGGGTTGCCATGCCCTCCTCCAGAGGATCTGACCCAGGGATCGAACCCAAGTTCCTGTGGCTCTTGCCTTACAGGCAGTTCTTTACCACTGAGCCACCGAAGAAGCCCCTTTTTAAACCGTACTTGCTTTAATTACTACCTCATTGAGTTCTTGTGGATTAGCACAGATGATGGATGAGTAATTAAACCTGGGCCACTGTGCAGTTTAAATTTGGCCTGGATCCTCAAAGGATCTGCAAATCTGAGATACTACTATCTGAAATCATCCTGCCGGACCTTTCCCTCTTCCTTTGTGGGTTCCTGGGACTGAACTGTCATTTCTTGCTCTTCAGTTCTCTTGACAATAGAAACAGCCCTGATCTTAAGAAAGCCTTGAGATGGATTCTTCTGACAAAACGGACAACTCTTCCTAGGAATGTATTTTTATCTTCCTCCCAAATGTCCCAGAGACACTTCATCCCTGAGGCCCAGATTTGTGAGCCAAAAGCCATGAGGCCAATCTTAGGCTAGTTCCTTCCCTTTTCTGGGCTACTTTGCAGCCAGGAAAACTTTTCCTGCCCTTGGACAATCTCAGCAGTGTGTTGAGTCCCCAGAGGGCCTTATATCTTTTATGCCACACTTCATTGTGTGGCTGGAAATTAGAGGAAAGGGTAGATCTGAGTCTGCCCCAGGCCTGAAAGGCAGGGCTTGGGCTGCAGTAGTCTAAGCTGTTGCCAAGTTGGAGCAGTGGCCCAATAGTTTATTTCCCCCACCACCCTAGGAATAAAACCCAAGGGGTTCTGAGACACCATCTGAGGGGAATCTGCAGGCTTTTCTCCGGCTGTAGTATTTCAGTTAGGCTGGTGTTCTTTTGCCTTGTACTTGAAGTACCTTAAGGTGCTGCTGTTATGGGCTGGACCTTGCTTGAGTGGTGCCCAGAAACTCCACCTCAGATAGCTGACTGCTTAGGAAGAAATTTATGGAAATGGAAGGCCTTGGGTATTATCCTTCCTTTTTCTTTTCTCCAAACTGGGTTAGGGACGTATTCTCGGCCTTCCTCCCTCACAAACATTTCACTCGCTTTGTGGACTCCTGATGAGTATATTTTCATTTCAAAGCAAAGAAATATTCTTAAAGTCTTAATCTTAAAGCACAAAGAATAAGCTATAGAGTTTTGGTCAGTCAGTTCAGTCGCTCAGTTATGTCCAACTCTTTGCAACTCCACGGACTGCAGCATGCCAGGCTTCCCTGTCCATCACCAACTCCTGGAGCTTGCTCAAACTCTTGTCCATTGAGTCAGTGATGTCATCCAGCTGTCTCATCCTCTGTCGGTCCTCTTCTCCTTCTGCCTTCAATCTTTCCCAGCATCAGGGTCTTTTTCAGAGTCAGTTCTTCAAATCAGGTGGCCAAAGTATTGGAGCTTCAGCTTCAGCATCAGTCCTTCCAATAAATATTCAGGACTGATTTCCTTTAGGACTGACTGGTTTGATCTCCTTGTAGTCCAAGGGATTCTCTAGAATCTTTAACACCACAGTTCAAAAGATTCAATTCTTCGGTGCTCAGCTTTCTTTATGGTCCAACTCTCACATACATACGTTACCACTGGAAAAACCATAGCTTTGACTAGATGGCATTTGTCAGCAAAGTAATGTCTCTGCTTTTGAATATGCTGTCTAGGTTGGTCATAGCTTTTCTTCCAAGGAGCAAGTGTCTTTTAATTTCATGGCTGCAGTCACCATCTGCAGTGATTTTGGAGCCCAAGAAAATAGTCTGTCACTCTTTCTATTGTTTCCCCATCTATTTGCCATGAAGTGATGGGACTGGATGCCATGATCTTTGTTTTTTGAATGTTGAGCTTTAAGCCAGCTTTTTCACTCTCCTTTCACTTTCATCACGACACTCTTTAGTCCTCTTCGCTTTCTGCCATAAGGTGGTGTCATCTGTGTATCAGATGTCATCTGTGTATCAGGTAATTGATATTTCTCCTGGCAATCTTGATTCCAGCTTGTGCTTCATCCAGCCCAGCATTTCGCATTATGTACTCTGCATATAGGTTAAATAAGCAGGGTGACAGTATTCAACCTTGATGTATTCCTTTCCCAATTTGGAGCCAGTCCGTTGTTCCATGTCTGGTTTGTTGCTTGACCTGCGTACAGATTTCTCAGGAGGCAGGCAAGGTAGTCTGGTACTCCCATCTCTTGAAGAATTTTCCAGTTTGTTGTGATCCACCCAGTCAAAGGCTTTGGCATAGTCAATAAAGCAGATGTTTTTCTGGAACTCTGTTGCTTTTTCAATGATCCAATGGATGCTGGCAATTTGACCTCTGGTTCCTCTGCCTTTTCTAAACCCAGTTTGAACATCTGGAAGTTCTTGGTTCACGTTCTGTTGAAGTCTCACTTGGAGAATTTTGAGCATTACTTTGCTAGCGTATGAGATGAGTCCGTTTTGTTGGTAGAATTGCACAAATTCTTCTCTGAACTCTTACAGTGCTGTTGCATTTCTTATAGCAATTACCATTCTAGTCATACTTTCTTCTCTCTTAAGACCTCTCATCTCCCTTGTCCCTCAGCACTCAGTGGTGCCTGGTGTAAAGCCTGTATGTAGGGCCTGGGCTGGAGCAGGTGCTTGGTGGTGGTAGAGTGGAGAGGCACAGCCCATCCACGGCAAAGGCTTGACCAGTCACCCTCAGGGAGTTAAACCCTGTGCCCTGGAATTGTGTGTGTGTGGTTTTCTGTCAAGTATTTTTTCTTCCTTTAAAACAAAACATGAACTCTGTTGGCTTGATTAGGTGAGATACCTCTATCATGTACCAGGCAAATCTCACTATTCTCTTTTAAACTTTGAAAAAATATTCAAAAATTTGGATGATTCTTTAAATTCTGTAGTGCTATAGTTTTCAAGTCACACAATTTCATATAATCTTCTTTTTCCCCCTACCCCTGTGCTGCCCCTCCTGCTTCTGTCTCCCCGCTGGTAACCACCAGTTGGCTTCTCAGTGTTAGTCTTAATCATTTAGTTGTAGTGTTAAACATGTAAGTGGTATCATACAGTATTTGTTTTCTCACTTATTTCACTTAGCATGACAGTGACGTGAAAGTGTTAGTCACTGTTGTCTGACTCTGCAACCCCATGGACTATAGCTCAACAGACTCCTCTGTCCATGGAATTCTCCAGGCAAGAATACTGGAGTGGGTAGCCATTCCTTTCTCCAGGGGATCTTCCTCCTGAACCAGGGACTGAACCTGGGTTCCCTGCATTGCAGGCGGATTCATTTTCTGAGCCACTAGGGAAGGCCTCACTTAGTGGAAAGTTCATCTATGGTGCTGCAAATGGCAAAATCCGTTTTTTTTATGGCTGAGTAGTGTTATAGGAATACCACCATCTACACACACCCACACTCTACACATCATCTTTATCCATTCATCTGTTGATGGATACAGGTTGATTCCATACCTTGCTATAGTAACTGTAGATAATGCTGTTGTGAACATTGAAGTATAATGCTATTCCCTTTTATTCCTGTCCAATGATAGTGATATTTCATGAAAAATGAATCTTGATCCTGTTATCCTCAAACTTAAAGCCCTTTTATAGCTTCCAGTTATTTTCCTCCCCTTAGCCAGACTTATTATTTGAATGTTTGCAACTATGACTATACACAATTTTTTTTCCACATCTAAGCTTTATTGAGATGTAATTCACATGCTGTACAATTTACCCATTTAAAAAATATTTACTTGGCTTCATCAGGTCTTAGTTGGAGCATGCCAGATCTTCATTGCATTATGCAGAGGCTTTCATTGTGATGTGTACTTTCTAGTAGTGGTGAGTGGGCTCAGCAGTTGCAGCACCATGGGCTTAGTTGCTTTAGGACTTCAAGTCTTAGTTCCCTGACCCAGGGATCAAACCCATATCCTCTGAATTGCATATGCTCTGAAGTCCGCAATTCACCCATTTAATAATTCAGTGGCTCTTAGGATATTCGCAAAGCTGCACATCCATCATCATTTATTCTAGAGCACATGCACATTACTCCAAAAAGAAATCTTGGCTCCTTTTGGTTGTCTACCCCCAACCCCCTGCCCCCCCGCCACCCCCAAAACACACCCTTCTCTAGGCCTAGGCAACCACTCATCTACTTACTATCCCTGTGATAGTAAGTAGATGAATGGGCTTCCCTGATAGCTCAGTTGGTAAAGAATCTGCCTGCAGTGCAGGAGACCCCAGTTCAATTCCTGGGTCAGGAAGAGCCCCTGAAGGGAAAGGCTACCCACTCCCGTATTCTTGGGTTTCCCTTGTGGCTCAGCTGGTAAAGAATGTGCCCACAACGTAGGAGACCTGGGTTCGATCCCTGGGTTGGGAAGATCTCCTAGAGAAGGGAAAGGCTACCCATTCCAGTAATCTGGCCTGGATAATTCCATGAACCATATAGTCCATGGGGCACAGAAAATCAGACATGACTGAGCGACCTTCACTATCCCTGTAGATTTACATATTCTGGGCATCTCACGTGCATAGTATCATACAACATGGGGCCTTTTTGTGTCTGGTGTCTTTCAATTAGGTTTTCAGCATCATCCATGTTGCAGCATATATTAGTACTTCATTCTGTTAGATAATATAATGGGTTATATGGATGTTATCACATTGTACTTATTCATTCATCAGTTGACAAACATTTGGGTGGTTTTCACAACTCATTTTTTAAAAATATGCAGACTTGAACCAGACACTTCATTGAAAAAATATACAAATGGTCCGTAAGTACCAAGAAAAGGTGCTCAATATTCATTAGTCGTTGTCCTTTAGTCACTACATCTCTTTTGTGGCCCTCTGGACTGTAGCCCACCAGGCTCCTCTGTCCTTGGATTTCCCAGGCAAGAATAGTGGATTGGGTTGCTATATCCTTCTCCAGTTTCCAGTTAAAGATGAAATCCCTTAACATAGCCCACAAGGCTCTCGTAACTGTGAACTTACCTCTTTCAGATTTCTGTTATGCACTTTGCTTCCTAAGGTCACCACGCTTTTCCTATCAGGGGCCTTCACATATGTGGTTTCCTCAACTTGGAATAGCAATCACCCCCCTCCACCCAGCCCCTAAAGTCAGCCACTATTTACATGTTTTCAAAGTACCCTGTATTCATCCCTCCACAGTGCTTACAGCAAGCATACATAGCAAGTTTGCTTCTCAACTAAAAATCACATCTCATTCATCAAAATCCTGGTTTGGAATTCAAATTACTGATGAATCAATTCAGGAACTTTTAGTGTGAGAGACCTTGTGGCACTTTAAAATGGTCTATAATGAGAATTTGGTCTTGGTGGATAAAAGGAATTATGTACCTCCACATGGAGGTTTTAAACTGAGGTTTAGAAATAAACCTATTTGTTTCAACAGTCCTCTTATGTTGTCTGAAAACTAACCCCTTTCCAGTATCATCTGTTTTGGGGAGAGTGAAAGGATTCTTCAAGGCTTTTTCTCCTTTACCTTTTAATTAATTTTTTTGGCCACAACATACAGCATTCAGGATCTTAGTTCCCCAACCAGGGATCAAACCCGAGTCCCCTGCAGTACAGGTATGGCGGCTTAACCACTGGACCACCGGGGGGTTCCGTCCTTCACTGTTTAGACTGTGCTGTGCAATACAGTAACCACTAGCCACATGAAGCTAATTAAAAACTTCAGTTTCTCAGCTTCACTGGGCACATTCCAAGTACTTTTAATAGCCACATGTATCTAGTAGCTATAAATTGGACCTCAGATATAGAACATGTTCAACAATGCCAAAAGTTTTACTGGACAGTGCTAATGTAGAACTGTAACTGAATCCAGTTTTTTTCCTGGCTTTTTCTGCCAGTGATACAGAAATCAAGATATGTTAAATTGCTATGTTGTGACTTCCCTAGTGTCCCACTGGCTAAGACACGATGCTCTCAATGCAGGCGGCCTGGGTTCAATCCCTGTTCAGGGAACTAGATTTCACATGCCACAACTAAGACCCAACAGTCACATAAATATTTTTAAAAATGCAACATTAACTTAGCACAGAGCAGGACCAGAGATTTTAGTGAAGCTAACAAAATATGTACGTATTTATTTGCTCTGCATGATGCCTTACAGATCAATCACAATGAAATCTGTGTCTTTGCCCCCCGCAAAAAACCCCCCCAAAACCCCAACTAGGACAATTCTGCCTCCTTGGGGAATACTGGGGCTAATGTGGGCTTTGCGTACATCAGTTCTAGTTGGGAGTGTGTGCATGGAGCAGGGAACCTTTCTAGAGGTTGTCTACTGCCCCCAAAAATCAGGGAGAAATTTTGCTTATGTCACACAAATATATTTTAAGTACAAAATATGTGGGGAAAATGCAATTTTTAAAGGTTCACAGAATTTATATCACCATGTAATACAGGATACAATAAAGTTTAAGTAGAGTCTATCATTAAATTTGTTTTATGAGAACTTAAGCAATGATAAGAAAATATCATGTCCATGAATCTTTTCAAAATTTTTCTAGAGGATGCATTTTATTGCACAAGATTATCACTGCCACTTATGAATACCCTAGTTGCTTTTCTGCTCAAAATGCTGACATATCCCCACATCATAACTATTTTATTCATTTCAGCCAAAGTCTAATTCTAGTTTAAATTGTGAATTTAAATAAACATATACCGTGAAGTCAAACTGAGTCCATATGACAGGTCCTTGTTCTCACTCAACCTTTTCCTGACACAGGGTTCTCTCTGTGGGGCTGACTTTTATCACTACTAACCTGGGTTTGCTGATGTATAAACGGGAAAAAGCAGCCCTGGTTTTTTACAGAGAAGGAGCCTGACCACTAGGTGTAGCAGACTTATTAATGTCTTAAGATGCTGGCTAATTTATCTCCACTCAGTGCTGAGGCTGTAGTACTTATCTCACTAAATCCTTTCATGTAAATTTCAGGTATCTGTTCTTCCACTGAAGTTTGTAGTTTGAGCACAACTGAGAAAGAACCAGAAGATATTCGTGGTAAATTAAGTCATACAAATACAAAAAAAAAAAATTAAGTGTTAGAAATGTTTATTTGTCAAAATATATATATTAAAAAAAAAAGTGGGAGAAGTGGAGTAAAACAAGGCTAAATTTCAGCTACTGCTGTACCACGATCACAGGTCAGACATGAAACAAAACAAAACAAACAAAACAACCACCAAAACCCCAATGGTCTTGGCAATTTCAGAAGATTAGCTTCAGTGTTAAGAGTCCAGAGCTAACAGAGAAGAGTAAAAGGTTGCTTGCCTCTACGTGGTCATTTTAAAGGGAAAGGAGATGTTGCAGGTAGGCAGGGAGAAGGGGTCAACTCCTAAGGAAAGCAAGATAAGAGGGATTCCACTGTACAGGAGAAAGGGGACACCAACATAATCCTTACCTAGGGCTGCTCAGAGGCTGGGAACGTGAGGAACAGAAAGGCTACAGAGACTAGTACCAGGAGGAGAGAAAAGTGAACGTAGAAGAATTAAATTAAGAAAGAAAACATAGTTGGTCACAAACTCCTTTGTTTACTGAAACATGAAGCAATGGAAACATCCCGGCAAAGGGGACCGCGCGGAGCAAGTTCTCATATATGACCGCAGCCCGAGGGTTCAGTCCGCAATTATCCTACCTGAAAGAGAGCACAACACAAGAGGCTTACACAATGCCTGGAGAGCAGCTTGGCTCCGAGTACAGGGGCCCTGGTCCCGTCCTGTATTCCAGGGGGAAAAAGAACAGAACAAAACAAAACCAAGTCAGACTGGATCAAAGTTACATCTCATGTAATCACCTTTCTACTATGGCTATATATAGGAATCTACTTATATACAGAACAAGAAGCAATCTGGAAGACTGCTATATTGGTGATAAATATATCTTTCTCATTTTTTTACCCATCTTTTAGGTAAAACTACTTCTGTGATACAAGGCTACTGTCACTGAAACAAAGGGCATACAGATATCAAGAACCGTAATTTAATTTTTGGTTTCAAAAAATCAGAAGATGCTAGGTCTCAAATATGGTCAATTACACTATTCTAAATATGCCTCATTTTAATCTTTCATATAAACACGTCTTCAGAAATGACAATCATAAAGGGTTTCAAGGAGTGGTTCATTCATCCTCCAACAAACCTGCATTATCATACTGTCACAGATTTAGAGTCACAATTACAGTAGTTCCTTTAATTGACCAAATCTCCCTTACCAAAACAAGAGAAGAAATCCTAAATTCTCTAATTCTTCCATTGGTGATGGGAACTCCAGACACCAATGGCTGGGGGAAAAAAAAAGTTAACTCACACCAAGTTCCTCTACTTATTACAGACAAAGGGCCAAATCTTGGTCTTGATCTGTGCCAATCGACTTCAAAAGCTGTGACGTTCTTGAATCAGTTCTGCTAGGGTGAGACCCGAATTTGGATCCCCAACAGTTCTGGAGTATTTCATCCTGGCAGCCTCATTAACATCAGGCTCCTGGGACTGCAACCAACTCAGGGTTATTCAGTCCATATGAGGTTCATACCTGGAAGGTAAGTTTCTTTAACAGTCATCACTAAAAAGAGGTTAGTTGAACAACCACTGCTAGCAGTCAAAAACCACGTAAACATACCTTAGTAATACTTTAAAGACCACAATATATACTATTTAATGTTTAACTTTGGAACATAGTTGAGAGAAATGTACGGTTATCTAGAAGACACCACCTTACTTAAGAGGCATATCCTAACTTGATGGAAGACCAGCAGCATTAAAAGATTAATGGCAGACCACACTAGTTGTTAACATGATCTACTTCGTGTACATGAACACTCACTGCTACACAGCAGTCACAGCAGATCCCTGTCTTGTCATAGTCACACAGGATATAACATCACAGGTTCATATATTTCTCACTAAGCAAAAGGGAAAATTCCTGTCACTTGGTTTTCTTCTACTCATACATCAAAGAGGTATGTTAAGAACCCTGGAAACTCGCCCTGGAAACTCAGGGTGGTAACTCAGGTTAACTTTCCTACTAGGCCTCCAGTTCTGCTGATGCTCAATTTCAAGGTACTAGGTATCAATCTCTAGATACTCCAATTATACTTGACATTCCAACATCTTTGCTTATATTACCTGAAAGAGGAACAATTAAACTGCCAGGGTTACCATCAATGGGATTTCATACACTTCAGAAAATTACCTGTTTAATCTAGCTCTTTACATGTTCTCTAACAAAAAAATCCCCCCAATTTGCTGGAAGCAATGGGAAGTGTCAGGCTCTAGATAGTAGCATCATAAGCCATGCAGAAATACAGCTAAGTGCCCACGGAGAACAAGATGCTCTGGATTACTAATAAGGAAGGGACTCCACGGAATCCAGAGCAGACAGTGGCATCAAAACATTGCTTTCAAGCAAGTGTCTTGGAACTAAATGCCTAAAACTCAGAGGATTTTATTTGGCTTATTTATTAAAAGAGTTTTCTCTGATAAAGGCTCATGAGCTAAGTAACAGTTTTATTAGCAAATTGGAAATCTGAAGTTAGTTTTAATCCTCATTGGTGACATTAACTATTAACTTCTGAACCTGTACTCTTCAATGTACATCACAGTGACTTTTGTGGTGGAAAGAGAAAGTGGTTTTGGACTCAGGTAGGCCTGACTATGAATTCTGGCTTTACCTCTCAATCACCAGATGACATCAGACAAAGCACTTAACCTCTCTGGGCCTTAGACTCCTTTTTCTGTGAAAGAGAAAGCGTCTTAAAACCTTGCTGTATCATTAAACGATGTATGTATAGAGAGTACTCAAGTGTTAGTTCTCTTCAACTATGTTTCTTGTAACAGATCTGCTTACATTTGATTAAAGAACAATATCCTAATAAACTGAGTTGTTGTTTTCCTGGGATGGCCAAGTTGGTTGGAATTCTAAACAAAGCCCTCAACAGGCCAAATGAAGCTCTGGCCTAGAGAAATATTTAAGACTAAAATGCAGTGACTACCTTTTGGATACTGTCCTGACAGCAAACAGGTGGCTTTAGCCTCCTCTCTGTGGCAAGGTCTCCCTTCTGGGGAACTAAATGGAATCTCTTAACCACACCCACCCCACTCTCACCTCCAGTTTTTAAAAGGCTGAGTACCGTGCTCGGTCCACATACTGCTCCCGTTCATACCGGGCCATGTCATACAGAGAATTCCGTGCAGCTGCTGAAGCCTGAGACAGCTCACTCTCTGGCCCATAACCGTAGCCCTCTCCAACTGTGGGGAGTACAGCTGCACCACGACGCAGGGGGCTCCTGTCCCTTCCGTAATAGGAGGAAGTGGTGGCAGCGGCAGCAGCCATAGCAGCTGAGGTGGCAGCAGCGCCTGAGTTTGGCAACAGGTGTCTGTCGTAGGGATCAACGGAAGTGGAGTTGAGGTGACTGGTCACAGCTGTGTTCTGGACTTGAGGCAGATGAGACATGGTCTGCTCTGCATAGTTGTAGGCAGAAGCTGCTGCTGCTGCTGCCACTGCCTCATAAGAGCGGACTCGGTAACGCTTATAGTAGTCAAGTGCTCCATATGCGTCGTTGTAATACATGGATTCCCCGTAGCCCATGGTATAAGGTGTGCGCACCGCTCCATACTGTTCATTATACTGCTCGGTAAAGTCCGCCACGCGGCCTGAACGATCTACTGGACACTCTTTGGACCAGTGCCCCTCTTTCCCACACCGATAGCAGCCACTCTGGTCTCCCATCCCAGGGGCAGTGCGAAGCCGGCTGGTGGACAATTGCACGTGCATTCGTTTGCCTTTAGGAAATAGATGTAAGAAGATTTATTATAACTCATTAACCTTCCTTGTCTTCCCCAAACTCAACTAGTTGGCAAGACACACAAACATACAAACACACACTCCTACAACCCTATTTCAACAATCCCCTCCAAAATAAAAGCTGAAGTTTTAACAGATGAGACTTAGAAAATCTGAGTCCTCAGAAACCAGTCAATGCTTTCTACTTACACCAGCAGACTGGGATTCCCTCCTACTTCCGTCTCCAAGACTTTCTTCTCCCCAACACAGAAATTGAGAGTTTCCACTTTTCAATACTAAGACTAATATCAAAACCTGACAATTTTTCCAAATCAAATATCCAACACCACCTCAGTTATGCTCTGCAGAGTAAAGCATCTTACCAACCTCTCACAGATTTACTCAGGGCCACATAAGGCCTAAGCATGTACTGTAGCTTAAAAACCACAGCATGTGCTGTCCATCTTGTTTCTTCCAGCCATTTTTACAAGTGTCACCAGAAGGCTATGTTGGGTACACAAATCATACCTGGTGCATCATCTGCTTCAACTCCAGGACCTCTTCAGAGTTAGTTATAAGACCTTTCAGACTTCAATCCCACCCCCACACTGCTTTTTAAGCAAAGGTGAATCCACGCCTGCTGCGGAAAGAAAACCACCTGACCCAGGTCTCTCAACAGCAAGAAATGGTTCTTGAAGCGGTACTGGTTTCTTAGGGACAGTGTGTTTTCATATAATGGAATGATTGGCATTTCATCCTGTTATGCAGTAAACTACATAAACCTGTGAACAATTCTTTACAGGGAATTGTCTACTTGTCAGAAAAATGCAGCACTGGCCTAAAGGCTTCAGGGCACCCGTACAAACAAGCCACATCCATACTTGCAGGAAATGACCAGCACGAGGAACAGCTAAGAGAAGATAAGAGAAGAAACAATCTTTGCCCCGGGCTTGTGTACAACCAAGCCCACGGACCCTTGCTAATGAAAGCATCCAAGGTCTTTAAAAGCAGTTTGAGAAAAGGCATATTCTTGGCAGCATTTGGTGCCAAACTGCCTAAGACTTTGGAGATCAAGTCAATGCTTTACAGATTGTAGCCAAAAGCAGCCAGCACAGAAGTAGAGAACTGGGGCTTTGCATCACTCTAAAGGGCTGCTCAGGACAAATCCCCCCTCCGCGATCAGCAGGTTGCTCTCTCTGTAACAGACCTTGTTCTGGATGCAGCTATGCGGTAGGAGGCCTCGTGCTCCACCATCCTGTTGGAAACAGCCCGATTCAGGACGGCAGCCAGAACAGCGCCATGCACTGACCCTGAGAGGGGAGCGGGTTAGTGCAGTAATATCACTTTAGTCAAACTCAGTTCTGCCCAATGTCCAACATTCCTACCACCCCAGTTTCTAGTAGCTGCTGCCTCAAACTTAAAACCCTT
The DNA here is from genome assembly GCF_042477335.2 of Ovis canadensis. Lineage (NCBI taxonomy): Eukaryota > Metazoa > Chordata > Mammalia > Artiodactyla > Bovidae > Ovis > Ovis canadensis. The sequence continues at coordinate 60,939,617 of NC_091265.1, forward strand.
TCTTTAGCAGAAACAAAGGTGCTCAGGTTTTTACTTCCAGCTGCTAGTATAGAGGCAGCATCCACCATAAACAGTGATACAGTCAACAAGATACCAAACAGCAATTTAATATGAAAGCAGCATGTAGCCATCCCATTATTTTCACAGATACAGATACTCCCATTCTTAGAAGTTATTACAGATCAAATGCTAACTGTGCTTAGAACAGAAACACACGGATTTTTGCCCCAATTTATATCCCAAATGTAGAATTCCCTATAATTTGGACTGGAGGGATTACAAGCTACTTGGCTTTCAAACATGCATGGTAACATTAAACGTGTGTGATAGAAACAAACTATTTCAATTCTGAAGTCAGTGTAACCAAGCCAATCTAAAAAGCAGCGAATCCAGAGACCTAGAAGTACATTTCCAAGGAAAATATGTAACTAAATCCTTTACAGATTATGGGTACTTTCTTTTTTGAGAAGCAAAATCCAGTTACTTTTTTTCCCCTTGATGTTTCTATTACTACATACAATCTCCACCACTGCTTTTAGAGTGGAACTCAGAAGTTTATAAACATCTGTAGTAGCTGTAAAAAGGATTCAGGTAAACAACTTTTAAAATCTAGAACTAAAAGATCTACAACGGAAGGGATAGATTTTTTTCACATAATCTTTCCAAAGGTTGTAACCAGGCGTTTAATGTAAATTTCTTGAAATTCTTATGATAACTGAAATATACTGTGCTTCTCTATTACCTTAAGGAACCAATGCAAAGAAAACTGAAAGACTAAATTCTACTACTCTACTAAGCTTGGAGAGGCCAAAAGCTTTAAAATTTTCTGCAATCTCCAAGAAAATTACTGAGGTATGTTGCCAACATTTCCCAGAAAACCAGCCTCCACCGCCCACAGTGTTTTCTTTTGAAAGAAAGAGGTGGGCAACCTGAGATCCTCAATGCTGAGCTCCTACCAAATAACAGAACCCAGAAATTAGGAATATAGCTTGATATACAACTGTACTCCAATTTAATGTTTGTTTACATACTGGTGAAAAACAAAACACATAAACTCATATAACATTCCCAGCTCAGCTGCCTGAGTTATTACTTGGGAATAGCTTCTTCAGGGTCTTTCACTGCAAACTGCTTGCTAAATCAGTAGCGGTTCAGTTCACTGCTGTTTATGGGGAGGAAACAGATCCCCAGAGACTCAGGTAAACTCAGATTTTGCTGCTTTCTTTTTAAGTCATACAGTCAGGAAGCCTCAGTAGCAGCCATTAACATATAAAGGTTCAAAAGATGACCAAAGTGGCACTTTGAGGTCCCCTTTATTAGGGGATGAGTAAAAAGGCTTTATGAAAAAAATGTGACAAATTGGTATCTAGATTGTATTTTCTGTAAGACTGCAACTTTTTATCCAATGCTAAACTTTCTCTTGTCATCTGGAAAAAAAACAAAGCTGGTTATAAAAATGTCTGTACATAAAACATAATGAAAAGTTGAGTGCTTTCTCCAGGGGGCCCAGGCTAAGAACATGAAAACCAAATAAAGGATCCTTTTTTTCCCCCAATAATGACATTTCAAAAAATCTCACAGATCATTGTGTTATTACATCCTGAATGAAACCCACTGTATTAAAACATTTCTTTCAAGCCAACCCCCCTCTCAAGTAACTGACGTCCATATACCTATTTCTGATCCTATTCTTTTACTCTATTGCATATTAAAAAGGTAAAGACAAGCAGTATTATACTAGAACATCACTGCAGTTTGTACCAGACTTTAACTGCATTCTTTCACATTTTGCTTGTTACCTATCAAGAGAGAACTCCCATTTCCTCCAACACTGTCCATTCATGATGCCCTCCTTCATCCAATGAAAATAATTCAGGGTATTTTTAAAGGTATCTGAAGCGCAACAGCTTTCCAAAATAATAAAAGAAAACCAAATATAAATGAGGAAAGGTATTACATTTTAAAGAAGTTTCTAACCATCACAGAAACATCTGTTGTTGCAAACACCACTCACCTTTTATCACACAGTGCTTTTACTGCCAAAGCACTTTCACATCTATCACCTCATTCTAGCCTCACTACCATCCTGTGAGGGAGGTACGGCAGGGACCATTATAACTCTACTTTACAAGTGGGGAAAATGAAGCACAAAGAGGTTAAAACACTTGTCCATGCTCATATGACAAATAAATGGTAGCAAGTCTCTACAGTTTTTGCCCCGTGCTTTAATGAGCAGCTAAAAGCCAGGACACCACTGGCTGAAGCTGGAAATATCTGATGCATTATTTGCAATCTCTACTATCTGCAGACTTTCTTACCCTTTTCTGGTCAACTTTTCCTCTTCTCCATTTTTGTTCTGTTTTCTAGGTTTAGTAGAGGACCCTTAAGTACGTCTTTACAACCCTTTTAATGGTACTCAGAGAAAAAAATGATCTTAATTTATAAACCTGAAAAGTGGATGTAAACATGTGGTCTAAGACGACACTATCAACAAAAAGCTTGTAGAACAGCGCTGTACAACAGAACTTCCTGTGATGGCGCGAGCGTTCTGTATCTGCACTGACGCAGTCACTACTAGCCTGCATGACTTCTGAGCACTTGAAGTGTGTGCAGCACAACTGAGAAAGTGAGCTTTAAAATTTATTTAGTTTCGATTTGACAGCCACATGGGGCTAGTGGCTACCATGTCAGCACAGTTCCAGAGGGTCTTCAACCTCCTGTGGTACTAATGACAACGTATGTAGTTTTATTAATGATATAAATAATTCGATATGACACCCTAATCGGAATCTCCTCAGAAGCAGAACCGTAATTCCCATTCAACCTAACATTTTTAGAAATGTCCTTTTTTCCCTTTAAGATTAAATGATAGTATGTGGAGCAGAACACATAGCAGTTTTTGGCTCTGCTTATATAGTTCATCACATAACCAAAAGATAACCCCCCAAAATCAGATTCACCACCCAGATTTACAATACAGAGATTCTTAAAGATGTCTTTGTTCTTTCCCACCACGGCCCATTGCCCAGGGCAGTAAGGAGTATAAACCCTATGCATTTAAACTCTCAAATATATAAGGCTTCCTCATCATAACAAAAGAAGCAAGTAAGCCACAGACCTTTATCCTCTTCTCCCATTTGCAGATTAAACTTCCTACAGCACCCAAATGAATGACGCTTGCAGGTAAAAGTGACCTACCGTTTGTGATTCTACAAAGTTGTTGAGAAACATCTTGGCAAATCTGAAAAGGAGAAGTGTGTGCTTCTCCAAGAGTTGTGTTTAAGCATGGTAAACATACAATCGTTCTATTATCTCCAGCTAAAGTGGAACGGAAGACACCACCCTGCCAGCCCCATGGTCCTCTGTTCTTGTTTACACCTAGACCCCCACTCGGTTTTGCCACCCAAGCCCCAGAGCAGTTCACCTTGAAACTCTGTGTTGTCAAGGCCCCTGATGGCCTCCACTGCATCCTCAGCCCGCTCCATGTGTACAAAGGCATAATCTTTCACGATGTCACATTCGATGACTGGACCATACTCCTCAAACTTGGCCCGGAGCTCTTGGTTGGTACAGGTAGGACTGATGTTGCCTACATGCAACTTGGTTGAAGCTTTGCTCTTATTCTTGCTGGCTTCCACGTTGATGTTCACCCCGTGCAGCTTGTAGTGGTGCAGGTTGCGGATGGCATCCTCGGCCGCCGTCTTGTCCTCTATGTGCACAAAGCCGTAGTTCTTAATGATGTCACATTCCAGCACCTTCCCATACTGCTCGAAGAGCGAGCGGATCTCCTGCTCTGTGGCCTCCCGGGGCAGGTTTCCGATGAACAGCTTCACCATTCTGACAAGAGCCTGGAAGAGAAGAAAGGAGATTTTCAGAAGTTAGAGGCGAAAGTTTCAATGCACTGCATTTCGGATTAATCCTCCCAAGTTCTTGGCACCTTCAAGATGCTCTCACAGACGCTCCTTCTTTTTTCAGTAGCGGGAGAAAGGTTAGCTCTTAAGGAGTAGTGTAAGCTGTGTGTTAACACGCGAACGGATCGGTTGTCAGCATGCACTGCATAGTCCCTCGTGAAATAAGGCGCCCTTTAAGTAACAGGCTTAGCTTGAAATACTCCTGTTCGGGGGCAGGTAAGAGAAGAATCCAAACGGGGGGGAAGAGGCATATATCTAACTGTCCCTGGTAACAAGGTTTTGGAGGGAAATCTGTGTACCTCTCTTCCGTGAAGCATCACCGTTCAAAATACTTTTACGAATAAAAAGGCCCCCTTTGCCCCAATTGGGACCCCCACCCCCGCCCTGGCGACCCAACTCCAGTGCCTTTTCCCCAACAAAGACTCGACTCGACCCCTGCCCCGCCCCCTCCGGAGACCCGGCCCCGCCTCCTCCCGTTGTCTTCCCCGGACCTCCCGCCCCAAGAGAAGAAACCCAAACCCTGGGCCATCCCCGTCCGCCAGAGGCCCGGCCGGCCCGGCTCTCGGGCTCCCCACACGCCCATGGATACCTTGCGCACCTCCGGGTGGCAGCAGCGCTGGCGGCGGCTCCCGCGTCAGAGAGAACCCTACAAAATGGCGACGGCCGCTCAAACCTCGGCGCGACCGGGGCTTTCTCGCGCGCCACCTGACGCACGCGCGAGTGCGCGCTGCCCACCCCCTCCTCACCCTCGCGGGAGCCAGGCGACCAATCCCGCGGCCGCGTACAAATGGCTGCCCCGGGCTCGGCTCCCAGTCGCCCCGATAGGGGGCGGGGCCCGCTGTTGTCGGCGCGGCGGAGCGGAGGTCAGCCCGCCCCCTGGCCCGGCTAGCCAATCAACACCTTGGACGGTGGTGTGGGTGGGGGTCGGCGCTCACGCGTCAGAAGGCTCTGGGCGCAACCACTGCCTTGGTGAGATCGGAAGCCCGGGAGTCACAGTGGATCATAATGGATCCATTCACAATGGATCGTGCTATTGGGCAGTGTCGGGGGGCGGAGGTGGGGAAGGACGGCCGCTACTGATGACAAAGGGTTATCCCACTGAGTCCCCGAAAAGCGGGTTTTCTTAGCAATCGGCCAGCCTCTACGGTAGCTTGGGGCAACATTTTAGGAATACAGGTGGGCCACATTTCAAGCAAACCTGGCCTTTTTTTTTTTTTTTTTGGTAGAGCTTTATAACATAATTCAAAAAATTTTAATTGAAAACATGTACTTCATTGGTGAGGAAACAGAACCGAAGATGGCAGAGCTGAGATAGCTCGTAGAGGCATTATATCCAGGTTACACTCAAATCAGTTGGGTTTTGTTTGTCACATATACACGAAGGCTGGTTTTCTCTCCCTAGCTAGAGAATTAAGCTCTAATTATGTGTCCTTAACAGTTCCCGATTCGTGGCGAGCACACCAACGAATGCTTGGTATAGAGGACCAGAGAGGTTTCTTGTTTTGGGGACAGGCCAGGGTCTCCACCTCCAGACCAAGCTGCTGGAGGACAGGGCAACTGACCAGGGCATTTTCCAGCTTTCAGAATTCAACTGTGGTCCAAGGGCACCTCCTGCTGGCAAAAAGGAAGTTACTAAGGGGGTTTATTACTCACTGTCACCTTTGGACAAAGAATAGACGTTTATGGAGATTGATGGACTTAGCTTATCTCCAAGTAGAGCATGCCAGGATGTTTGGTCCATCACCATTCCTCCTTGGTATCTTTTCTGATACTATCAGGCACAAACTCTGCATGCTGTCCTCTTCCTCTTCAGCTACTTGGTTACATTTCTTTTACTGAATTCTTTGTTTTCCACGAATTTCAGAAGAGGCACTGTCCTTCCAATTCTGATAACACTCATGCTTATCTCCCACCTAATTCTATTTACCCTCCCATTCCCTTCTTCTCTTGGTCATTTCCCAGTTTCTCTCTATAGTCAGACTTTTAAAACACCAGCGAGGGACCCCTTTGCCCATTTCTGAAATAGTTTTTACTCATCTTTGCTATTAATTTTTCTAACTTGGATTTCTTCCCAGTGTTTCAGGGTGGATTTTTGCAAACAGTGTGAACCTGCTGTTGCCCACCTTTATGCCTGTGTTTTGGGTTCTATCTTCCTCTCCAATTGCGCAAGTTTTCTGAGGTTACCAAAACTAATATCCTTTTAACAGTTTGCACCCCTCTAAAATTTTTCGTTTGTTCACCATCCTTTCCTCCTGTGTTTTTATACTGTTTCTCCTCATAGCTCTGACCATACCATTCCATCTTCTCCCCCATCTATTTCCCTATTCTTATCTATTCCCTTTTACCTCCCCTTCGCTTTCCCTCACTGTTTGAAAATGAAAGTCGCTCAGTCGTGTCCGACTCTTTGCAACCCCATGGACTATACAGTCCATGGAATTCTCCAGGCTAGAATACTGAAATGGGTAGCCGTTCCCTTCTCCAGGGGATCCTCCCAACCCAGGGATCGAAGCCAGGTCTCCCGCATTGCAGGCAGATTCTTTACAGCTGAGCCACAAGGGAAGCCCTCGTAGGCAACCGTTAAATGAATTTAGAATGTATTATTTTGTGTTCTTGCAAGATATATATTTTTTAAAATTGAAGTATATTTACCATGTCGTGTTAGTTTCTGGTGTACAGCAAAGTGATTCAGTTGTACATATACATATACTCATTTTCATATTCTTTTCCATCATAGGTTTTTACAAGCTCTTTATTTATTTGTGTTAGTTGTGGCATGAAGGATCTTTTTAGTTGGGGCATGGAAATGTTTAGTTGCAGCATGTAGGATCTTGTTCCCTGACCAGGAATGGAACCCAGGCCCCCTCAATGGAAGCTCAGAATCTCAATCACTGCACCATCAGGAAAGTCCCTACAAGATATTGAATATAATCACCTGTGCTATACCTTAGAACCTTGTTGTTTGTCTATTTTATATATAGTAGTTTGCATCTGCTATTCCCGAACTCCTAATTTTTCCTCCCCTATCTTCCTCTTTGGTAACTATAAGTTTGTCTTCTGTAAGACATGTTTTTTTAATGCACATTTGCTTTTTCCATTACAAAAAATGTTTCACTGTGGACATTTTCAAAAAGGCCCAAATAAAGAATATTATGAAATCTTCTGGGCCCCTTACTCAGCTTTGACAGTTATCAACATTTGCTCATCTTATTTCATGCAGCCCCTTTGCTTTGTGTGTGTGCATTAGGGCTAGAGTTTTTTTTAAGGCAAATTCCAGTCATAATGTCGTTTCACCTATAAGTTTCTCACTAACTGCCTCTAAAAAATCAGCTCTATGCGATGCTAATATCATGTGATATTGCTATTTAAATTTCTACTGGATTGTCCCAAGTATCTGTTTTTACATTTGGTTTCTCCTAATATGGATCTAAACAAAGTCCACCCTTGTTCATTTGGGTAAATGTTATTTGGGTAAATTAATTTATGAAGATGTTTATGTAAATTGTGTTGTATAGCTCATTGTTTCTTACTTTTTTCACTAAGCACTATGTAGTTCTTGTTGTTTAGTCAGTTAAGTCCTGTGTCTGACTCTTGCAACCCCGTGGACTGTAGCTCACAAAGCTCCTCTGTACATGGGATTTTCCAGGCAAGAATACTGCAGCAGGTTACCACTTTCTTCTCCAAGGGGATCTTCCCAACCGAGGGATCAAACCCATGTCTCCTTACCACTGAGCCACCAGGGAAGCCCTAAGTTTTTGTGTGGTATCTAACTGCTGAGCAATACTCCACAGTGTGCAACCACCATATTTTATCTATCTTCCAGCATAGGACACTCAGGTCGCCTCTAACTCCTTATTCTTATTATAAATAAGCTTGCAGTTGACATCCTTATGTTAATTATGTGTACCCTAATAGATTGGTGTGAAAATTTGAGGGGAGTTAGGACTGGGATGGAATTTCTGGGTTGCTGAGTCATAGGGTATACATTAAATTGTTACCAACCAGGGTTCTTGGCTTTCTCCAGTCAATAGAAATTGATCAGAGGCCCGACAAGAAATTCAGGCAAGACTCTACTGGGGCCCCTGTTGCAGCAGCGGGGAAGTGAGAACAAACAGGTCCCCTTGCTGGCTTGCTCCCCAAGGAGGTGCAAGCTTGCTCTTTATATGGGGTGAGGGTAGGGGTGTGTCCAGGGGTTGGGTTGGAGGGTGGCTTAGGTGTTTTGCCCCTTCCTTAGGTGGTGGTGAGTGCAGGGAGCATGCGCAGTAGCCTGCTTTTGCTTTTTGCTTCAGGCACCTCAAAAGTGGCAGTTGTGTTTTTTGGTCTCTTTGTATCTTTGGTCCAGAATTTGCCCAAATTGTGCATGCACGCAGTTATTTTTAGTGTCATCTGAGGAGAGTTGTGTCTAGGCACAAGCACTGTAGCACTGCAGCAAAAGGTCCCAGATCCCAGGACTGTCTCAGAACTAACTTGACCAAGTAGTGTCAGGTTGTCCTCTGGAAACCAGTCTACCTCCCACCCGAGGGATCCTGCATCTCAGTGTCTCTGCCAGTGTTTGACATTATCCAGTTTTCTAATTTTTGCCAGGTATAAAATGGTATATCATTGTTGCTTTAATTTGCATTTCTCTCATTACTAATGATCCTAAACATCTCTTGTTTCTCTTAAGTTTGGGAGGTTTACTCTTCTGTAACTTTAAATCACTGCAGATGGTGATTGCAGCCATGAAATTAAAAGACGCTTACTCCTGGGAAGGAAAGTTATGACCAACCTAGACGGCATATTCAAAAGCAGAGACATTACTTTGCCAATGAAGGCCCGTCTAGTCAAGGCTATGGTTTTTCCAGTGGTCATGTATGGATGTGAGAGTTGGACTGTGAAGAAAGCTGAGTGCCGAAGAATTGATGCTTTTGAACTGTGGTGTTGGAGAAGACACTTGAGAGTCCCTTGGACTGCAAGGAGATCCAACCAGTCCATTCTGAAGGAGATCAGCTCTGAGATTTCTCTGGGAGGAATGATGCTAAAGCTGAAACTCCAAAACTTTGGCCACCTCATGTGAAGAGTTGACTCATTGGAAAAGACTCTGATGCTGGGAGGGATTGGGGGCAGGAGGAGAAGGGGACCACAGAGGATGAGATGGCTGGATGGCATCACTGACTCAATGGAAGTGAATCTGAGTGAACTCCGGGAGTTGGTGATGGACAGGGAGGCCTGGCGTGTTGCGATTCATGGGGTCTTGGAGAGTTGGACACGACTGACCAACTGAACTGAACTGAACCGAACTTTCCTGTTTTTATCTTTTCCCCATGTTACTTGTCAGGTTACAGTCTCTTTTTTGTTGCTGATTTGTAGGATTTTCTTGTCTATTCTAGATATTAATCTCTTATTGGTTTTGAGGCAGGAGGTAGATGGATCTCTCCGTAATAAAGTGATAGGGGATTCATTCCCTGTGGACTGAAACTGCAAGACAAGACTAGTAGGACAATTAAGGGAGAAGGCTGGGCCCTGACCAGATCACATGTTTCTGATTCTCGAAGACAGGAGACCTCTATGACCACACATGTGCAGAAAGGCTCCTTGGAGGTCAAAGGGGAGTGATGTCAAGGGATGCTCTACCCACATGCCTTTATGGTACAGTCCATGGGAGGATCCTGAGATGTACAAAATATGGACTGTGAACCAGGCAAATCAGAATGATTGGCCAAAGGAAATCTGAAAGAAATGCCCCATGAAAGTAATTCAAACTGCCACAAGGATGCAACTCAGCAACATGCTCTCTGAGTCCATCTGTGTGTCCAGTGTCAGTCAGTTCAGTTGCTCAGTTGTGTCCAATTCTTTGCAACTCCATGGACTGCAGCACACCAGGCTTCCCTGTTCGTCACCAACTTCTCAAGCTAGGGTTACTGAGTTATGGAGCTTACTCAAACTCATATCCATCCAACCATCTCATCCTCTGTTGTCCCCTTCTCCTCCCGCCTTCAATCTTTCCCAGCATCAGGGTCTTTTCCAATGAGTCAGTTCTTCACACCAGGTGGCCAAGGTATTAGAGCTTCAGCTTCAGCATCAGTCCTTCCAATGAATATTCAGAACTCATTTCTTTTAGGATGGACTGGTTGGATCTCCTTGCAGTCCAAGGGACTCTCAAGAATCTTCTCCCACACCACAGTTTAAAAGCATCAATTCTTTGCCACTCAGATTTCTTTATAGTCCAACTCTCACATCCATACATGACTACTGGAAACACCATAGCTTTGACTAGACAGACCTTTGTTGGCAAAGTAATGTCTCTGCTTTTTAATATGCTGTCTAGGTTGGTCATAGCTTTTCTTCCAAGGAGCAAGTGTCTTTTAATTTTATGGCTGCAGTCACAATCTGCAGTGATTTTGGAGCCCAAGAAAGTAAAGTCTATCACTGTCTCCATTGTTTCCCTATCTATTTGCCATGAAGTGATGGGACTGGATACCATGATCTTTGTTATTTGAATATTGAGTTTTAAGCCAACTTTTTCACTCTCACCTTTCACTTTCATCAAGAGACTCTTTAGTTCTTCGCTTTCTGCCATGTATTGTACCCCCTTTCCTCCTAATAGAAACACGTTACCTTTTTCATTACTTTCTGTCTTTATGGGAATTTTTTTCTGCAAAGCTGAAGGACCAGGGCCCTTGTCACTGACCATTGGTCTAGTGGCTAGGATTTGGTGCTCTCAGCGCTGCGACCCAGCCTCAGTCTCTGGCTGGGAACCCAAGCCCCACTCCAAGCTGCTGTAGGCTGAGGTCACCAGAGGTCAGTTTCAAGTATCTTCTCTCATCCTACGAAATTATTAATTTTGTCCATGGAGTCCTTCATTGAACAGAAATCCTTAATTTGTTAATGTGATTGACAATCAATTTTTGCCTTAAAGTGTGTGCTTTTGAAGTTTTGTACAGAATGGCCTTTTTCTGTCCTCTTGGGTCTTAAGTATATTCACCTACATTTCCTTCTATTAACATTAATGTTTTTACCTTTTACATTCAGGCCTGTAGTCCATTTAGAGCAGTGCTATCCAAATAGAAATATAATGTGAGAAACATATACAAAATTTTCTAGTAAACACATTTAAGAAGCAAAAGGAAACAGTTGAAATGACTTTAATATTTTTGAGATCCAATATAGCTAAAAGATTGCAACGTATCATCAAATACAAATTATTGAGACGTTTTAAATTCTTTTTTCCTTTGCGTTCTTCAAAAACCAGAAGGCATTCTACACTTACAGCACAGCTCAGTCGGACTAGCCGGATTTCACACGCTCAGTGGCTGCACGTGACTCGTGCCTGCCACACTGGTCAGCACAGATCTCGAGTTTGCCCTTGGAAGTGGGGTTAGGTAAGAATGCAAACATTTTCCTCTAAATAATTAATCCATTTTCGTCTGTCCCTATTTCCCCATTGATTTGTGGAGCCTGCATTATTGTATTTTTGTGCTCTAATCTGCCTCATATCCATCACTGCTCCATCGCATTCTTTCATCCTTCCTGGAACTTTCGTCCACTCGTTTCCGAAGGTATCTCCCTTACGAGACTTAACTTCCTGACTTTATGCTTATCCTCTTCTATGTCCTGTCCTTAAGGATTCGTGGTAGCGTCGGCTACCATGTGTATGTAAATGCTCAAACCATAGGTTTATTACATTTCCACTCACTATGGCTGACTGCATTCCGCAGGACTGCTTCACTTGGCTGCCCTGTTTACGAGTTAAAACGCTAATTTCTCCACTGGTTTTTCACTCTAATACACATTTTTTTCCTTCTAAAATCTCCAATTATTGCTGTCTCTCCCAATGCCCAGGCTTGCCACCAAGGAGTGCATCCACCCAGACTCCCTGAGCACCCCACAGCGTGTGAGTTTCTCTTCCTACAGTGGAGCTCTCACAGTTATACCTGGAGAACAAAAGAAGGTGTCCGTGTAGTGCTGATGCCTCACGACAGATTGTTTCAGTTATGTTATCACATGTCTGCTTTGAAGTACTGAGTCTGCTCTTCTTGAGAGAAAGTGGTAATTATCCTGTGAGCTGTCTGATCTACTACAGCTCATGTTTGGGAACTTTCTGGGCCTGCACACACCTGACCCTGTCTTTATCATGGCTGATGGGAGGGTCTGCTCAGCTAGGGCCCTTGCCCTACTATGCTAACAATGGGGCTGCTTTCCTGGAAAGATCTCTGAGCCCCGAAAATGGTTGTTTGTATATGGATGGGAAACAATGAAAGAGCAAAGCTTTTCCTATAGGAGCCCAAGGCAAATACTATTGCCCTGAAACCCTCAGTGGCCGAGCCAGAAACAACGGGGAAAGTCATCTACTTTAATACCTCACTGGATCTAGAATACATTTTCCTGTGTGTTTGTTTATGCACTTAGGAGGTGCCTCATGGCTTCCCAGGGTGATACCCTTCTACTGGTCAGTAGATTGAGAACCTGAACTCCCTTGACCCCTTATTGGGGTCCTCTCCATCGAGACAGAAGGTGGGGCCAGTACTCACTGCCTGTATGTTCCACTTTCCACTGTCAGGCTAAGCTGTGGCTGATACTAGGTTGTGACAGGGCTCTACCGCCTTCCTTTTTAAAAAAAAAAAAAAAAAAAAAAACCTTATTTGGCTTTGCTCGGTCTTAGTTGTGACACATGGGATATTCAATCTTTGTTGCAGCATATGGGATCTAGTTCCCTGACCAGGGACCAAACCCAGGCCCCATGCATGGCGAGCATGGCGTCTTCGCTACTGACCCCCTAGGGAAGCCCCCCCGCCTTCCATTTTTTAAAACAGTTGGGAGAATCATGAGTGAAGAAAGTTGTGCACCACAGCAGCAGTCCTTCACTGCCTTCTAACAGGAATACTGCTTGTTAACGTCATGGGGATCTTCTCTGGTCTAAAAAGAGGCTTGACATTGGTCAACCCAGCAAAGTGGAGGTTATTACCATGGGGAAATGAGACCATGGTAGGGAGGCTCACAGAATAATGTGGTTCTCGGTGGGCTTGGATGCTGGTGGACACCTGACACCCAGGAGATCTGGGCCAGAGGGAAGAACTTGGGCACGGCTAGAGAGGTTTGTGGTCAGGAAATCAAAGACACCCAGAGGCAGTAAGAGAAGCTGAGCTGTTTAATCACCTCCTTGGCCAGACTCAAGGCTGTGATTGGCCCCAGACAACTCACACTTGGAAGCTGTCGAGAGTTGCCGGAGATGGAGGGGCTGCTTGAGTCAGAGGACGAGGGAGGATGGGAAGGGGCAGCTTCGGAGTTTCTGACCCGTCATCTGGCAATCTAGCCCCCAGGTCCTGCTTCCGCTCTGAGAGGTTCCTGGCTGGTCCCCAGGGGCGAGGACTGGATGGCGTGCCCCAGCTGTGGTGGGAGAATGACCCTGGGCAGGGGAGGCATTCCCCACATGGCCTCGTAGAGGGTGTGGCGCTGCCTGCGCCCGTGGTGGGGACAGAGGCATAAGGCTGGGGAAAGAGGGGAGGAGGAGGAGTGGAATTGGGGGTTGCCTGGGCCCCACCACCAGTCTAGAATTAAATAGCAGAAAAGAAGGGTTGCCTTTGGGAACACTGACTTGTCCCCAGAGACAGTTCCTGGTGATGGGTTGACCTTGGCAACAGACCCTAGCAGCAGGCAGTTGTCCTGACAAGAGGGTGATTCTTGTCCACGGTCCCTGGCAGTTTCCTGGACAGAGGGAGGGAGCTGGCTTGGGAGTCTTGCCCCCAACTACTTGTTCTTCTTGAAGAAGCTGAAGCGCTTTTCTCGTTCTCGTTCTCTGCCATCCTTGCTGCGAAGCACGACAGGTGCCTCAGCCCCGGCCGGTGACACCGGGGGCATGGTCATGGCCCGGGTCATGCCTCGCGTGGCACTGGGCACCGCTGGCTCTTCAGGCTCTCCGGAGGCAGAGGATGCAGTGGCAATGGCTGCATTCACCACCCTCAGCCACGAGCTCATCTCTGCCTGCATGGGGCGCAGAAAGACACCTGGTCAGCTTGGAGGCTGCGCTACTGGCGGCTGTGGCTCGCACTCAGTGGGGAAGGGTAAGAGAGGAGGCAGAGATGCCTGCCCCATCTGTCTGGAGAAAAAGACCCCTTTAAGGGAGGAAACATGTTTTGGCGCAGCCTTCACAAACATCCAGTTGGCACAACATGGGTTGTCCGATATCAAAGAAGGAGACACTTCAGACAAAATGAGAGAGAGGTGAGGAGATAAAGAGTACATCTGAATGGCTTCAAGGCAGCACGGAGGAAAGGGGGCAGGGGGAAGGGGATAGCTCACCTCATCCTTGGCCTGGAACAGATATTCCTTCCCATCTTGTAAGCTGTTGGGAAAGAGAGAAAACTCAGGGCAGAGCTGAGACTCTGACCGGCCAGCGAGACGGCCTTATCGCCCAGAGACCAGACGGGAGAATGGGCCCGGATGCTCAGAGCCAACTAGTCTAGACCCTTTCTGCACGAGTCTCAGGACCGGGGGTGGGGCCAAAGCAGCTCTTTCCTGATTGGCTGCCGAGGACGGAGGGCACGCTCACTTCCGCCCCCGGCCGGCTGGCAGGCAGGGGCAGGCCCAGAGGACCCAGAGACAGGGCAGTGCCGACACCTCTCTCCTGCAGGATACTGCTCAGCTTGTCAGGCCTGCGCCGTGGTGCTCCCGCTACCCTGTGTGTGAGCACAACCAGAGCCCCCGCCTCTCCCTCGTCGATGTTGCTGTTCCCAAACGCCTGGCCCAGTGCCCTCGCGTCTGTATCACTGGGAGCCTCCCGCCCGCCCATTCCTACCCCAGCTTGAAGACATGCTTGCGCTTTCGATAATCAAAGGCCACGCTGCCCTGGGCCCTGGCCAGGCTGACAGGCACTTCTCCGTGGTACGGCACTCCTGCACTGGCTGCCTTTGCATCCTTGTAAAAGCCAAGGCTCCCACGCCGCAGGACACAGTACACGTTCTGCCACGACCTGGGGGGTGGGGAGCGTGGTGCAGGTGAGGAGGAAACGCAGGGGCCTGACCGGCCTTTGACGGGCCAGCCACCCTGGGAACAGCCTGGTGGTCCCAGGACTCCCAGGGCCACTCCTGTCATTGCTAAGTTGCTTCAGTCGTGTCTCTTTGCGACCCTATGGACTGTAGCCCACCAGGCTCCTCTGTCCAAGGGGATTCTCCAGGCAAGAATACTGGAGTGGGTTGCCATGCCCTCCTCCAGGGGATCTTCCTGACCCAGGGATCGAACCCACCTCTCTCATGTCCTGCACTGGCAGGCGGGTTCTTTAACACTAGTGCCACCTTAGGCCCATCTTGTTTATAGTTTCCCGGCCCTCCCACCCCCACCCAGGCCCCACACTGCTCCTGAGTCCTACCCCTTCCCCCAATCTAGGAAGAGGTTCTGGGCAAGCCTGTCTAGAACCAGGAGCCGAAGGGGCCTCCGCGCCACGTGGCCAGACCCAGTACCTGTTGGCGGCCTTCTTGCCAAAGGCCTCCATCTCCTGTTTGCGGCACAGCAGCCCCTCCATCTGTTCCTGGGCGGAGAGCTCTGGGCCTCGAGTGGGCAAGGTGGCGACCCGGGCGGACTCGGATGACCTGCTCTGGGGCATTATCGGAGGGGTCGGGCCCCGTGTCCGGGCCTGCTTCTCTCCCCGTGGCCCGTTGGCCTCGTCCCCAGCACCGGACCCCTGTGGAGACATCTGGCTTGAAGGGTGTGAAGCTTGAAGTCCAGGAGCGGGTCTTCCCACCCCCATGTTTCCGGTGAATCTCTGCCCTCTCCTGACTCCAGTGTCCCCACCGCCCGGCTCACACCCCTTTGCATCCCTTATCTCCTAGTTATCAACACCCACACCCCCAGGAGTAACTCACAGGCCCTTCTGGGAGGCCACCCTGCTCAAGTCTCTGCTGTTCTATCAGGGGCTGTAAGGAGAAGACGCTGTTAAGCAGACACGAGACGGGGAGGGGCTAAGATTCTGACAGGGTGCTCGGATGGGAGGACTCACCTGGGGGCCCTCTGCATCTGTGCAGACGCCGTTCACACTGGCCGGCAGGCGGGGGTGTGCTCTGGAACGGCAGGGGCGACAGAGAACGCTAAGTGGTGGGGTGACTCTGGCTCAGCCTCCTTTTCCTCCCTCAGGTGTCCCAGCTCTCACCCGTCCCGGGGAGCAGCAGGGGCCGTGTGGCTGTCCACCAGGTGCCCTTCGGGTGGACTGGCCGGGGGTTCTGGAGGAGGGGGCAGCTTCCTCCGTTCCTCTTCCTCCCTCTTTCTTTTCCGCTCCTTCTCCTGTTCCTCCAGCTGCCAAGAAATTCTGAGGTCAGAACATAGAAGGTCCGGGGCGTTGGGGAAAGCTGAAGTGTCTCAGCTCTAGTCTGACGAAACAGGAAGGATGGAGAAGAGAAAACCAGAAGAAGGTGGGGATGAGGAGCCGTGGGGGAGATGCTGTCTCTTAGTGGCACTCAGGGAAAATGATGGCTCCCAGAGGTGAGGTGACCACAGGGTACCTTCAGCTCACATCTGGGAGAGCCTGGAGTAATGGAAAGAGGAGAAATGTCCTCTTCATGCAGGAGAGTGTGCAGGGCCTGGGGCAGAGGGAGGGGGCCGGTGTTCCTGGGGTCCTGGTTGCCCTCACCGCCGTGAGCTTCTCCAGCGCGCTGAACCGCTCCTCCCAGGCCACCGCGGACTTCTGGAAGGCCTCATGCCGCTTGATGAGGCTCTCGACTTCATCGACCGTGCAGCCCAGCTCAGCACTTCGCACCAGTGGTTCCTGACTACACAGCCAAGCCTCCGCCACACCTGCATCTCTCCCGAACACCAGCACCTCCAAAACTGCAGGGAGGTCGGGTTGCAGAGAGGTGGCAAGTCAGAGTGGGCAACAGCAGGGCACTAGGGCTACAGCAGCTTTGGGAACAGGGCCACCGAGAAGGACACCACCCCAGAGCAGGAGCTCAGAGCAGAGCCAGGCATGCCCGGGGCAGGGCTCTTGGGTTCCACGCCCAGGATTCCTGGTCTCACCTACTCTGGAAACTACAGGGTACAAGGTCCCCTCGTGCCTCCCCCAGGGCCCAGAGCCCCCAATTGGTTTTCTACAGCGGCTCACCGAGCTGCAGCCAGTCCATCTTCTCCTGCCACTTGTCAGCTGTCTCTTGACGCCGTGCTTGAAGCTGAGACAGCTTCTCTGAGATCTGGGGAGGCAGAGATGGGAATTAGCACTCAGCAGGGCCTTTCCAGGGCCCCTGGGGGTCTTACTAATGATATCTTTTTTTTAACTGTTTATTTTGTATTGGGGTATAGCTGATGAACGGTGTTGTGGCAGTTTTGGGTGAACAGCAAAGGGACTCAGCCACACATACACGTGTATCCATTCTGCCCCCAACCCCCCTCCCATCCAGGCCACCACACAACATTGACCAGAATTCCATGTGCCGTATGGTAAGTCCTCACTGGTGTTTTTTGATTTCAAGAGGCAGACAGAAAAATCAAATGGGGAAATCCCTGAACAACCCTGAGGGGACGGTGAAAGGTTTCAGCACAGAAAGAATGAGAAGAAGCAGGAAGACTCCGAGGAGAACCTAGCATTCAGGCCTCCCCGGTAAGGGTGACCAGCTCTGCCCAGGCCTCACCCACCTCCTCTGCTGCATAGTGGCTCCTGGCCAGCAGCCCCTGCCCCATGTCGACACAGGAGGAGAAGCGGTCGGCCCTGGCCTCAATCTCGGCCTTGATGCCTTGGTGGTTCTTGATGACCAGGTCTGCAGAAGACACGTCCCTGGGGGCACAGAGACCGCATCACCTGCTGCCCACCACCCTCTCCCAGCCACGAACCCGTAGCCCTTGGAGGCAACCAGGCACTGTGGGTCTCACCGGGGCCGCTCCTGGGCATCCATCTGCAGGTTCACCCCGTCCATCCACAGCATCAGCTCCCGGACGGCCTTGAAGAAGCGGAACTTGTCCGTGGTGTCCAGCAGCAGCTGGCGGCGGGCAGCGGAGCTCCCCTGAAGCTGCGCCCAGGCCTCAGCCACGGCCTGCATGTGGCGGCCGATCTCCTCGGCCTTGTCGCCGGCGTAGGCCTTCTGGAGCCGGTGGCCGTCGTCCTGCACCTGCTGGACCTGCAGGGGCCCAGGTCAAAGTTAAGGCAAGCCGGGAGACTCCGAGGGGCTGCAGCCCCCTTGGCCCTGGCCTCTGCTCTTCACCTCCTGCCCACTTCACCAGCTGGGGAAGCAGGGGGAGGGGTGGGGTGGAGGTGAGGGGGCCACTGGGAAAGATGGGGGCTGGTACTCAGAGTCAGCCCTGTCACATGCTGCCCTGTGGAGCCCTACTGTGGGGCCTGGGCTTAGCCTGGGGGTCAACGCTTTAAAAGGGCCACTAGCTGGTTGAGCTTTCAGAAGCCTGTCCAGCATGTGGAAGACCTCAGAGATTGCTAGAAAGAGATTTTCAGCCTAAAGAAAGGACTTGGGTGAGGGGGGCCCTCCTGGGTTTAAATGGCTGGAGGAAGGATCTATGCTTATTTTTTGTAGGGCTAATGCCTGAGTGGGAGCAACAGATGGATTTTAGTACAAAGGGAAGAATCTTCTAGCTCCTGGAACCATTTGAAAATGTCATGGGGCCGGACTTCCCTGGTGGTTAAGAGTCCACCTGCCAATGCAGGGGACCTGGGTTCCACCCCTGGTCCAGGAAGGTCCCACATGCTGTGCTCTGCAACGAAGAGCAGCCCCCATTTGCCACAACTAGAGAAAGCCTGCACGCAGCAACAAAGACCCAGTGCAGCCAAAAATAAAAATAAATTAAAAAAAAGAAAATGTCACGGGCCCTCAAAGAGCCTTGTCACTCCAGGTGTGGACATGGTAGCTAGATGTCCCCTGGCCAGAGACGGCTCGCTGGAAGCATTCTAAGCGCATCCCTATGTGGCCCTTCAGGGCATGCCCACCCTCCAGTACCCCCGCCACATTCCCCACCGAGTGTTCCCTAAGACACCGTCGCCCCCACCCACACTTGGGTCAGACCTGGGCGCTGAGGGCCTGGATGTCGTGCTCGAAGGCACAGTGTCGGCGCTGCAGGGCCTCGGCGGCATTGAGGTCCCGGCCGGTCCCGTCGGGAAGCTGCTGCTGCTTGTGCTGCACGCGCGCCAGTGCTTGGCGCGCCCCGTGCAGGAAGCGCTGCAGCTCGTGTGCGGCCGCCAGCACCTGGCCCCGCGTGTCCAGCAGCTCCAGCAGGTCAGCCCAGGCCTCGTTGAGGCTGTCCTTCCACTCGGCCACCGTGGCCCGGGCGGCGTGGCCCCCGGTGATGAGCCCGTTGGCCAGCGCGTTGGCGCCATCCACCCGCTCCTGGCCGATGGTGCTCGTGTCCCGCGAGAACTCGCGGAATTTGTCCCGGAGCATCTGGTGAAGGAAGCCGTTGCCCGGACAATGCTGTAAGGCTGGAGGGAGTGGTACCTACCTCGGGGGCGGTGGGGGGCAAGTCCTTTCACACTGAAAACCCACTTCTCACCCTGGGCCACTTCAGTAGGGCCAAGTTGGTGAGCAAAAGCAACTGGTACCCACTGACCCTGCATTTGACAGATGCCCCCAGCCTCCAGCCCCCAGTAAAGGGGTGCTTGAAACCTTTAGTCTTCTGACAAGGATACCCTAAGTACGGTCTGTATTTCTGCACCAGTGAGGGTTCAAACCCCCACCCCCAAACCATGGAGAGGAACCTCACGCCCCCTATACTGCTGAGTTCTGTTGGAAAAGAGTGACTGGTCACTCTCCTCTTGCCCACGTCTATGTGCAGTCCTGCCTCCTCCTCTCTGCACAATTTTTTGAACGAAACACCTCAAAACTCAACGAACAGCATCTGCACCCCCTGGTCTTTCGCCCCTGCCCCTTGGGGCTCCACCCAGGATGAGGCGCTAGCCCTCCCCCGGGAAGCCCACGTGTGGCTGCCGTCCTCCCTGCACTCACAGTCACGTGCTCGTAGTCCTGGCCTAGCTCGTGCGAGGCGGCCACCACCTCGCGCTCCTGGATCCACTGCTCCAGGTCATCCAGCTCCCGGCGCAGCTGGCACAGCCGGAGGTGCTCTTGCAGACGCTCCCGCCGCTCACCCGCCAGCTCCTTCAGGCTGGCGTACAGCTTGTCCACCTGGGCTTGGCGGATCGACAGCCGGGTGCTGCGAGGCGTGGAGAGGACGCACCGCTCTGACCCCTGGCCTAGCCCCTGGAGTCCTGGCCCTCTTGGGCCCCCAACGACTTGACATATCCCCGCTTCCCCAGCTTTCTAGATGGTTCTGTACACACACAAGTCAGAAGGCTCTGTAGTATCCTGGCCTTCCTGAACCTGGCTGCCCACTCCCCGTCCCTCTCCTCCCCACCCCTCCCCACTACAGCCCTGGGGACTGGCCCCCTTGCTGCCTGCTGTACTCGCCTCTCTGGATGCTCGTGGTCAATCATGTCTTGGCTGCTGGCTGCCAGCTGGTGAATGGTCTGGGCATAGTCGGCCAGGGCTTGTTCCAATACCTGATGCTTCTTCACCTCCGCCTGGGCGCTCAGCTCGTCCTGGGGAAGGGGACAGGGGCAGCAGGGGTAAGGGTCGGGGGAGGAAAGACGCAGCCTGAGCTCTGCCCCGGCTCTCACCTTGGCCTTCTCCTGGCCCATCATGTGTAACTCCTGCTCGCCCATCCAGGCCTCAGCCTCTGCGGCATCGCGGTAGAACTGCTGGGCCCGCAGGGCCTCCTCCAGTCGCTTCCCTCGCAGCTCCAGCTCATGGCCCAGGCGCTTCCACATTTCCTGGAGCTCCGCCAGCTCAGGGCCTGCTGCTGCCGTGCCCAGAGTGCGCTGCCGCTCCGTCAGGTCCGCAATCCGGGGCTCATGGCCCTGAATCTCCTTCTGTAGCGTCTGTCCGCAGCAACAGAGGAGATGCTGCAAGGCTTGCTGAGGGCCCCTCACCCTACACTTACTCCACACAAGCCCCCCTTCACACTTCTGCTTCTCATCCTCCCTGAGTCCTCTTCACTTCCCCTCTTTTCTGGCCCAAGGATGTGACGAAGGTGCCCCTTCAATCCACAGGATCTACTACTAGGGGAACCCACCCTCCTGAGGCAAGGAAAGGAGACCCACTGAAGTCTCGGATTATGCCCAGCATCAGGGGCAGCGAAGGAAACCCCAGGTCTCAAGAAAACAAACTTTTCAGACTTCCCTGGTGGTCTAGTGGCTAAGCCTCAGTGCTCCTGATGCAGGGCGCCTGGGTTCAATCTCTGGTCAGGGAACTAGATCCTACATACTGCAACTAAGAGTTGCAACTAAGACCCCAGGGCAGCCAAACAAACAAACATTCAAGTCTCGGGAGGCTCTTGGGACCCCTTCTTTTGCCTTTAGGCTCTGCCTCACCTGGTTCTTCTTCATGAGGAGCTGGACACTGGGCAGGTCCTTGCCGTGTTCCATGGAGCTAGCCATGGGTAGCCGCTCCGTCACCCACAACTGGATGAGAAAGAGGAGGGGTCCGTGGAGGTCCGGAGGGCAAAGTAAGAGCCAGGGGTTGGCTGGGAAGGGGTTCCCGGTGGAAGGTTTTCCAGGGCTCTGGTTCTGGGGGAAGGGGCCTAGAGGGTATCCCTGGGTGTTGCTAGAGGGTTGACTTCCAATGCCCAAGGGAAGAAACAACAGAGCCCTGCTGGCACTCACCCCCAGCACCCAGCAAGGAGACAGAAAGCCAAAGGCAGGGGGCCGTATACCCCGATGGAGACTCTAACCCGGTCCCAGGTCCCGGAGACTCACGATCTCATCCTCCACGTCCCGGTGGAACTGGTGCTGCTCGCGGGAGGCCTGCAGGCGCCGGCAGCGCTCCTCCATGGGCTGGCACAGGGCCCTGAACTTCTCCTCCACTGCCCTCGAGGTCCTCTCCACCTCCCCTGCACCCTGGTCTTCCTGGGCCAGCGCTTTTGCCTGCGCCTGGATCGCCTCCACCTCCTTCTCTCGCACAGCCATCTCCCTTTCCAGCATCTGCCGACAGGAAGAGGAAGCAGATGTTAGCACCGTGCTTCCACCTTCAAAGTCAGCGGAGACACTAGTCTGTATCAAGCTGATCATGAATTCTTATCGATACAGCTCAATCTAGGGAGAGTATCTCTTCCTGGCCTACATCAATCGATCTCAAACTTCAATATATCTAAGAATCCAGGGGGTGTGATATCTGTGCCAGTTATCAACTTATGGTCTCTTGGTCTTCTCCAATCCATCTCAGTTTCAAGTACACCTTTGCCCATTTTGAGTCTTGGAACCTGACCCTGTAAAGATTTTTCCTTGGTCAGCTGGTGCAGTACTAGGACTTGTCCATAGAGGGCGCTGGAGGGACACCACTAAGAAAAGGCGAGGCATGGGCTTCTATTTATGGCTCCAGCCTGTTTTTCTTCTAGCTCCTATAGCATGAAGTATAGGCGACCCGGTGGCTCTTACCCCACAGCAAGTTTTGCTGGCATCCCAGTGCCATGCCGTCCAGCTTTGGCCTGCCAGCTTCAGACCTCTCTGGTTTATGATACCCCAGCAAATTTCTACGCCATCCAGCAGGCCTATGCCTTCTCCAATAAGGTCTGAAACTCAGCCTTGGGGTAGGGGGAGGGCATCTCAGTCCTTCCTGGGGACCCCCTCCCCAGTCCTAGGGACACAGCTCTTCCCTACATTTGCTATTCCTGTATTCATCAGAGCAGGGATCAACAAACCCTGTCCCCTGCCTGTTTTTGTAAATAAAGTTTTATTGGCACACACCACACTATTCTTTTACACATCACCTGTGGCTGCTTTTACCCTACAAGGACAGAGTTGAACAGTTACGACAGAGACTTTTGTTGTTGTTGTTCAATCACTAAGTCGTGTCTGACTCTTTGCGACCCCATGGACTGCAGCACGCCGGGCTTCCCTGTCCTTCACCATCTCCGGGGTTTGCTTAAGTTCATGTCCAGTAAGTCGGTGATGCCATCTAACCATCTCATCCAACAGAGACCGTATGACCCTTAAAACTCAAAATACTAGATTTGTTTGGATTTTCCCAAAACATCTTAGAGAAAGCAGGACAAACTTTTTGGCCAACCCAATATCATTTGGTCATTTACAGAAAAGTTTTTTTCTGACCCTTGCTTTGGAGTTCTTTTTACCTCATTGGGAGGTAACCACCTTTTATTAATTAAGAGTTCTTTCCCCTAAAATTTCCTTGTTCAAGTTAGAATGTGCTGCCCGTCTCCCAACTTTACTCTGACTGACACACATTCCTAGAGATTCCAACACTGGTGACCCATGGAAATTGCTTTGAAAGATGCCTGTTAAGATGTTGTCTGTGAGGCCTGGGAATGGCCTCGTGAATCTCAAGAGCTACTGACTCCCATCTCCTCTTTTGCCGTTCACCAGCCCCACCAAAGGCCCACAGCATACCTGCTGCTTCTTGAGCAGGATGTTGACGCTGGTGAGGTCCTTGCCGTAGTCATCCGAGTGCAGCTGGGCCTGCAGGCTCTCCAGCCAGCTCTCCAGGGCGGAGCAGCTCTGGGCAAACAGCTCAGCTCGGTTGGCATCAAAGAGGCTGCGGGCTTTGGCCTGGGTGGTGGTCTCCAGCTCGTCCCAGCGCCGGTGCAGGTCCTCCAGCTTCTCCCACACCAGAGCTTTCAGCTCTGGCTTTTCCAGAGTCAGCTCCCGCCCTTCCTGTGTGTGCGACAAGGAAGGGGTCAGTGTCAGAATTAGATGCCACTGAACTTCACAGGCCAATAGCAGAAAGAGATCCAAAGGACAGCAGAGACCTGAAGTGAGGGCAACCACACCAAGTTCTTGGGTGTTCTCCAAGCTTCCTAAACGACCCTACCCTCGCTGCTGAGTAAACCCTCCTGCCTTCTTCAAGGTCAGACCTTGTCTTGGTTCAGAGGCCACTGCACTCTCTCCTTATTGTGAGTTCCAGTGTCCCGTGGTGCTTGCGGTTCCCAGTGGCACATTGCACACGGTCACGTGTCACTGGCCATCATTCCACGTTTCTCAGCTCATCACCCTTCACTGAGCGAGTCTCACCTGGTTTCCCCACTCCCATCCTTTCTGCTTGGGGACTTTGGTTTCTGGAAAGGTGAGGGCGGCATGGTGTGGTCTGCATGCCAGGTGGCCTGGATGTGCCAAGGAGTTACTGCCCCCCAAAGCAGCCCTCAAGCAGTGACAGGAAATTGGTGGATGAATATCAGGCGTGCTTGCTTTGGCTGGGATAACTATGTCTGTTCTACATGATGTCCCAGGTGTCCCATGAGGACTGAGCACCAGGTGCCCCCTGGGGTCACTGGCATGGTAGCGAACCCTTCGCTGACCGCCTTCCCTTCTCCACCTCGTCTCCCCACCCCTTACTGGCTTCCCTGGATCACCTCCCATGGAAGTGGCTTGCGCTGGAAGCCTTGTTACTCGGTAAACAGAACTGAGACACTGCCTTCAGGCTGTTTTCCATATGCTGCCAGGATGAAGAGTGCCAGAGCCAAGCTCAGCTGGGTAACTTCACCAACCCTCAGCACAACGCTCTTGTGCAGTCCTTATGTGGTGACCGGGGTTTTTCATGTCCCAGCCCACTTTCACCTCCATAGCCCCTTCACACATCCTGTGCTCCTGCCAGAAGGACTTGCATCCTTGCCCCCATACAGGTGCCCCATGTCCACACCCCTGGTTTCCGGTTTCTCTACCAAGAAACATCTTTCCCCCAACATCTCTGCCTGTACAAATTCTACCCATCCTTCATGAACTTCCCTGCAGGCTCCTGCTTCTAGGATTCCCACATCTCGCTCCTTAGCCTATTGGGCTCTCTCTGATTACATTCCTTATGTTCTGCTTTAGGTTGAATTTAGCAGTTTATGTACACGTCTCAGATCCTGGCTCCAGCATCATTCCTTGAGGGTGGAGCATGCAGTGGAATCACCTTTGTTCCCCTTCAGTGGCTAACACCAGGCCTCGCACTAGGCCTAGCACCAAGTAAATATTTGCTAAACAAATGAAGAAACCAGATCCACACTGGTCTCTTCCTCTTCCCAACCGTCACGCCCTTGAGGGAAGGAAAGCGTCTTTTTGTGTACCTTGCAGTACCTAGCAGAGCGCTGAGCACACAGGATGTTGTCCAGGAATACTCGCTGAGTAGAAATTACGTTTTACCTGTGCTCAGCTCTTGAGGAAGAGCTGGGTGTGGAGACCAAGTGCCAGGGAAGCAAGACTCTAAAGCACAGTTGACAAACTGTGGCCTAAGAGCCAAATCTGGCCCACCACTTGTCTTTATAAATAAAGTTTTATTGGAACTCAGCTGCGCTCATTCATCTATGTATTCTCTTTGGCTGCTTTGTGACACTGGCAGAGTCAAGCAGTTGCAGCAGAAACTAAAATATTTACCGCCTGCCCCTTTTACAGAAGTTTACTGACCCTGTTGAAGAGTAACATCCTCTTCTGGACCATGAATAGATATCATGCTGACTCAAAGCTGCAGGCTGCGTAGTGTCTCTTTGTGATCCTATGGACCACAGGCCACCAGGCTCCACTGTCCATGGAATTCTCCAGGCAAGACTACTGGAGTGGGTTGCTGTGCCCTCCTCCAGGGGATCTTCCTGACCCAGGGATGGAACCTGTGTCTCTCACATCTCTAGGGTTGGCAGGCGGATTCTTTACTACTAGTGCCACCTAGGAAGCCCAAGCTGCAGGCTGGCTCCCTGCTGATTTGTCCTTTTTCAAAGTTTTGGAGTCACTGGCCCATAGGCCTAAGACATTTGTCCTCCAGACCTTGGAGGTTTGGCTCCTAGGGCTCCATGATCTCTAAGCCCGATACTGAAGCCGGGACCCTCCCCTGCTGGGCGGCTGGGATGCTGACAGGAGGAGGCCCTGGACACTCCCTTCTTGCTGCTGCCATCCCCTCACTCACCTTGTCCACCTTGTCCAGCCAGTCTTTGTTGGCGGCCAGCTCGGCCATGAACGCCTGGTGCTTCTGCCACTTGGTGTGCAGATTGCGGGCCTCATCGTAGGACACATCCTGCGCCGTCAGCATCTTCTCGTCAATCCAGAGCTTCAGCTGGCCAGGGCGGCGAGCGGGGATGGAGGAGGGCAAAGAGCATTTCAGAGGGAGGGAAATGTGAGGCCGGAAGGGGCAAGGGTGCGTTGGGGAGCTGGGGGACGAGGGAGAAGCCAGGCAAGGGTTCACTCGCTCAGCTCACACTGCAGGGGCCTGATTCTAGGCTCAGAGAGCAAGAGTGCTGGGGACAAGGGGTGGCCAGGGAGTGTCAGAGGTGACATGGGGGCAGGGAGCTCCACCTCGTGACAGTCTTGTAGGAAGTGCTGCTGCTCTCGGTTGTCCCGAAGACGGCCCAAAAGCTGCTGCACCACTTCTTGATTCTTCTTGTGTCTGTAACGACAGGCCTTTGTGGAGCCCTTGAACTTGCTCTGAAAGGGTTATGACCCTCTAATTCAGCAGTCCCCAACCTTTTTTGGCACCAGGGATTGTTTTTGTGAAAGATAATTTTTTCCCATGGACCAGGGTGGGGGTGGGGGATGGCTTGGGGATGATTTAAACACGTTACATTTCCTGAGCACTTTATTTCTATTTTTATTGCATTGCTGCACCTCAGATCATCAGGCATTAGATCTGGAGGTTGGGAACCCCTGTTCTATCCAACCTAGATGCTTTCGGTTCTCCTCCTGTGGGGACAATACCTTCCAGGAGAACCACGTGACAACCCAGGAATCCTGAGGTCCAGTGTCTAGCCACCTTAGGGGGCTTCATTTCACCCCAGTGTCGGGGAGACAGAACTTCTCCACCCAGAAGCTCTGCAACCACTTGGTTCTTCCTTCTCTAAGTTTGGTCAGCTCCTGACCCCCATCTGTGGATCTGAGTGCTGTGTTCATCCCGTTTTCACTTGGTTCCCTTTAGGGCCCCCCAGCTGCCCACCATCCTCACCGTACCTCCTCTCCACCGAGTCTGCCTTCTCTTGGATCTTCTCGGCATGGACGTTGCCTTCTGATACCAGCTGGCGTCCGGCTTCCAGAAGACCACGGATCCGCTCACCGTTGGCATCCATGGTACTCATGAAGTCCTCCAGTTTTTTAATGGTGGCATCAGCTGCCTGGAGGGTCCCTGGCATCTCCGTGTGAGACAAGACATATTCCTGTGGGAGGGGAGACACTGAGCTCACTGCCCAGCTTCCAAGAAGGAACCTCTGAAGGGCAGCCATCTGAGACATGGACGCTGCCCGGGGTGGGGCAGGAGACTCTGGTTCAGAGACAGAGGGATGGTGCTGATTATGTGGAAGTCTCAGAAGGTTAAAAGGGAACTGGGCTGGAGTGCCTTTAATGCTCCAGATCCTGCCCCATCTTTTTTATAGCTGCTGTTTACATTTCCTTAATAGTTACGACAAGCTAGGTTTTCTATTTTTTCTTATGTCAATTTGGTCAAGTTACATTTACATCTCTCTCTTTTTTTTCATTCCCTTTCTTTTGGGGGGGCCACACCTCATGGTATGTGCAACTTTCCAGACCAAGGATCAGACCTGTGCCCCTTGCAGCAGAAGTGCAGAGTCTTAACCACTGAACTGCCAGGGAAGTCCCTCACCCTTTTGGTCACGTACCCCCTGCCCATCCTGTTTGCTCAGCTATTCCACCTGCTGCCATTTCTCTCCCCATACATCACTCCTTCACATCCCCCTGACCCCTATTTCCCACTTCTTCCTGGTTGGGACATTGCCCCCCGGACTCTTACCTGACTGCTGAGTACGCCTTCAGCCTGGCGAGCATCCCGCAGGAAGCCCTGGAAGCCGTGGGCCTGGGCCAGGCGGCCTTGCCGGCTCTCCCACATGCGGCCCAGCTCCTCCCAGCCAGTTCCCAGTGCTTCCAGTCGCTGCCGCAGGAAGAGGCACTGGGGATCAGCCTGGTCCCGGGTCACCTCCTCACCCACGGCCCGCAGCCGGCTGTACTCGCTCCGGGCCCGTTCCACCTCTCCCCGCAAGGCTGCGTGTTGGGCCAGGAGGGCCTCGGCTTCAGGTAGGGTGGCTGGTCCTTCTTCAGAGGCCACGGAGGTCTGCGTGCGGCCGAGCCAGGCCTGGAAGTCATCCAAGCTGCGCAGGAAGTCCTGTAGCCGCCGAGCCTCGCCCAGCGACTCCTCTCGCCGCCGCATGGTGGCCCTGAGGTCCTCCCAGCCAGCCTGCACCTCTCCAAGCCGGGCGTTGATGGCAGGGGCTTGGGCGGGGTGGCCAGCAGCCAGGGCATTTGCCTCTCGGGTCAGTTCGCCCACCCGGGCGGCGATGGCCTCCAGGTCCCGCTCGGTGCCAGCCAGCTTGCGCTGCAGCGCCAGCACACCAGCCAGGTCGTTACCCAGGCCCTGGGTGGACTCAATGACCTTGGTCTTTTCTCTCATCCAAGCTTGTGTCTCCGTGCACTCTAAGTGGTAGTTCTGGATGCTCAGGGCTGACGTCAGGGCTGCCTTCTTGCCGTCCGCCAGGGACCGAAACTGCTGCCACCTGAGGGCCGAGGAGGTGTCTGGAGTTGCTCAGCTTCCCTGCCCTGTCCAGGTGTATTCTATAGCCTCTTCCTGCTTCTCTCTCCCTTGATTTATGCTACCATCTGCTGTTTGCAGAGGCTGCTCCCCACTTGTCTGCCCTCAACTCCTTGTCTGCCCCCAGTCCAGGCCTCAGCCTCTTCAAATGACCTTTTTTTGGTGTTGCTGTCTAATCGCTGTCATGTCTGGCTCTTTGTGACCCTATGGACTGTTGCCTGCCAGGCTCCCCAGCCCATGGGACTTCCCAGGCAAGAATACCGGAGTGGGTTGCCATTTCTTTCTCCAGGGGATCTTCCTGACCCAGGGATCGAACCCGCATCTCCTGTATTGGCAGGTGAATTCTTTACCACTGAGCCGGCAGGTAAGCCCCAGGCAACTTTTAACCCATTTCCATCTCTTTCATCACCAGCCCCCTTCCCCTGGACATATTCCAGATGGCTTTCTCTCCTCGTCTTTAGCCTCCATCTCATCTCTACCGAGCTCCCTTCCAGCTGCCATCCTGTAAGCAGCATCCTTTCTCACCCCACCTGTGGTTGAGCTGCTTCTGGGTGTTGACAATGCTGTCCTTCCCTGGTGGGTTGGCCTTTAGCAACTGTTCTGCGATGTCATTCACGGCAGTAATTCGCGCAGCAAGTGCGTTCATTTCGGGCTCCAGGGTCTCAAACCTGATGAGTGGAAGAGCTGGAGGTGAGCGGCAGGAGGCAGCGGTGCATTGGGCAACCTCCATTAGGTGCCCAAGAGAACTCCTCTCTGTCAACATGAGACTTATTTATAGGGGCCTCTGCATCTCTTCCCTACACAGTTCACAGCATCTGTGGATCATTAGCGTGAGTGGGAGCCCCCCTCCCGCTAATCAACTAGAAAAACTGTCACCTCTAGAGCTGCTCAAAAACATGGTGAAAATTAAAGGTCAGGAACAGCCGGACAACAAGTCAAACTAATCCCTAGCAGCGGACCTTACCCTTCAGCACAAGCTCCCTTATTCCTCCTGGGATTTACCCCTTAGCTGCCTACCTGTGTCCCACCTTACTAATATGTGTTAAAAGATGGACTGACAACTAAAAAAAATTTAAGTGATAAATATGTGAAGTGTATCTTTCCCCAGAAACATTTCATATTTTCCTAGAGCAGATTCTGCAAATGGGTCAGATAGTAAATATTTGGGGGCTTTCCTGGTGGCTCAGATGGTAAGGAATCTGCTGCAATGCTAGAGACCCAGCTTTGATCCCTGGGTCAGGAAGTAAATATTTTAGATTTGGTGAACCATTTGATCTTTCTCACATGTATTCAGCCAGGCTGTTTTTAATGCTAAGGCAGACACAGGAATGATATGTAAATGAATGGGTATGGCCATGTTCTGATAAAGCTTTATTTACAAAAACAGGCAGAGGCTCGAATTGACACAGGGGTGGTACTTTCCTGACTCCTGTCAAGGGATATCTTGAAAACAACAAGAAAAAAAAATCTTTCATTATATTTTAAACACCACCAGAAAATCTGACTACAGTTTGAGTAGTAGATGACATCAAGGAATTCCTAATTTTGTTTTAACTGATAATGGTATTGTGGGTGGTTCTATGAGAAAAACATGCTTTCTAAATTTTAAGATTTCTTATTCTGTAAATAAAGCTACTTTATGAGAGATTAATCTGTGTCTCTGTCTAAAAGGCTTATAACTTCAAAGCCTTAGCTATTTTAAGTCTGCACATAAGTGATAAAACAACTTACTCATATCACAAACTTCTTCGTTCCTGGAAAGTACAGAGGTGAAACGTTCCCATTGGGGATTTGCTTTTGAAAAGGAAAATCAGTCTAACAGAGCATGATGCTGATGATTATTGAATCTGGCTGAGTCTGTTGAATAAGGTTTCTATTTCTGAGTATGTTTAACATTTTTCATTAAAACCAAAAACGGACGCCTGCTAAGACTCAGAGTGGGGTACCAGAAGCAGGCAGGTTATGGCTGGACGTCACCCCACACGCTGGCCCCCAGCTCACAATGCCAGTCTGGAAGCGGGGTGGAGGGGCAGGGGGCAGGGGGCAGGGCACCTACCTCTGCTGCACGACCTCCAGGTCCTCTAGGCGCTCAGGCAGGGCGAGCCCATTGAGCCACTGCTCCTTCTCCTCCACCCAGAGCCCGCAGGCCCCGGCCTCGCTGAGCATGGTGTAGAGAGCCAGGGCGGCCTCCAGGGCGCGGGCACGCTCGCCCGCCCGGGCCCGCAGCTCCTCATAGTGCCGCTGCAGGGTGGGCACGCGGCCCTGCACCTCAGGCGCGCGGCTCAGCGCGGGCGGCAGGGCCGCCGCCTGTTCCCTCAGCGCGTCCAGCGTGGGCCGGTGGCCCCGGATCTCTTCCTCCAGGGCCCGGTGCTGCCGGGCCAGGGCCTGTGTGGAGAACTCGTCGTGCCCCAGCTCAGGGCTGGACACCAGGCGCAGCGCGTCCACCAGCCAGGCCTCCATGTCGTTGGCGTCCGCCTGAAACTGGTAGAGGCTGGCGGCCTGGGCAAGCCGCTGGGCCCGCTCCTCCGCCAGGGCTTCCAGCCGCTCCCACTGGGCTTGGAGCTCGGCGGTGCGGGCGGCCGCTTGGCCGGCCCCAGGGTGGCCCTCGGCCACTAACTGCTGGCCCTGCTCCAGGGTGAGCTTCAGGGGCCCCAGGCGGCCGCTCATCTCGCCCCGCAGGGCGGTGTGCTTGTTGAGCAGGCGGAGGACGCCGGTCAGGTCCCGGCCGGTTTCCGCCGAGGCCAGGAGGTGCTGCTGTTCCCGCACCCAGGCCTCGGCCTCGCCCACCTCCCAGAGGAAGCGCCAGAGCCGCCGGGACTCCTCCAGCCGGGCCCTGCGAGCCGCTGCCAGTTCGCACAGTGACTCATAGCTCTTCTCCAGGGTGGCCACCCGCTCCGACACCAGCTGGGGGTCACAGGGTTTGTACTCTGCAAAGGTCACACCAGAGGGCCAAGAGCTGTGGCCCCGCCCTCTGCCTCCTGTGTGTACCCCCCAGTTCCAACCCCCACCACCCCACACTTCTCACTCTGCCACCCACAAACCACCCATCACCTTTCCTGTCCCCAGGTTCTTCCCATCTTGCTGCCTCGGCTCTTACTGTCCTCCTTCTCAGCCCCTCTCTGTCCCAGTCCCTTCCCTCATTGTCACCTTTCCCGGGGTCGCAGAAGCGCAGTGCAGAGGCGCTGACCGCCCGCACCCTCTCGGCCTGCACGGCAATGTCGGCCTCCACCAGCTCGTGCAGCTGCAGCAGGTCCTCCACTCCCGTCAGGTGTTTGCCCAGGTCCTGGGACTGCAGCCGGCCCTGTGGGGCACGCCGGGCATGTTGATGCCCGTCTGAGAGCTGCACGGTTCCCTCTGAGCCGAGGCTCTTGCCCCGCCACACACGCGCGCGCGCACACACACACACGTGCTCACCTCATCCTGTCTTCCAAGGATCAACCGCACAACCCGACTCTCTGGGCAGCTCCACTTGATCGCACCCACGTGAGCATGCCTGCTTCCGTCCGTCAGTCCTCACTCACACACATACGGACCCCCTGAGCTCTGTCCTGGCACTCTGGCCTCTGCACTCAACTCCCCTCCTGTGGAACGACTTTCTTACTAAATCCTGCTCCAGGAATCTCTGCGCTGACTCATTTTCTCGGCCCCAGAATTATTCCCGCCCTCCTACGGTCACGGCTCCATCCCCAGCCCCCCAGCGAGATCGTCATTGTCTCTCCAGGCCTATCCATGTCCCCATCTCTCGCCTGGATCACTGCAACAGCCTCAGACTGGTCTCTCAGCTCCCACTCTGGCTGCCCACAGCCCTTCTTCAAATAGCAGCCAAAGTGACATTTTAAAAAATGTGAAAATGCAGAATCACGTCTCTTCTTCTTTTCAAAACCTTCTAAGCACCTTCAGTGTTCCATGTTACTCTGAGTAACATCCAAACTCCTTGACCAGGCCTGTGAGCCTTAAGTGAGCTGGCTACTTCCTCTCTGACCTCATCCCCTGTACCCCCCGCCCCCGGCCCCTGTTCTTACAGTCCCTGAGGGCCTCCTTTCTCATTGGAACATGCCACACATGAGCAAGCCCAGGGCCTTTCTGTTCCTTTGGCCTGGAACATTCTTTCCTCAGAACTCCTTGGGACACTCTGCTCTCAGCTTAAAAGCCATTTTTCAGGGAGGCCTTCCTGGACCACTCCATCACATGGCCTGTTGCCGTTTCCTCATAGGTTTCACGCCCAGCTGCTATGTTGTTTACGGACGGGCCAAGGGTTTTATCATCAGTCTCCTCCCCCTCGAACATGAGCCCCATGAGGACAGGGAGCAGTCTGCTTATCTAAACAAAGGACAGGGCCCCAAACTGGTGCACACTCTGCAAAGACCTGGCTGAGCAGCTGAGGGAACCTGCTCATCGCCACCCCCCAGCACAGTCCTGACCATCTCGGCCCGACTGCAGCATCCGCAGGTACCTTCATCTCTTCCATCCAGTCCATGAGGTAGAGCAGGTCCTGGAACACCTTCTGCAGCTCCAGGTTGAGGAGGAGCCTCTCCCGCCGGGCAGCCACCATCTGCCGCAGGAAGTCCCAGAGCCGCGCCACGTTGTGCTGCCGCGCGGCGATGCGCTTGATGTCATGGTAGTGCTCGGCGGCCAGCTCTGCGGCCACGGCGTCCACCGCCTGCACCCGGCCGCTGTAGGCCACGATGTCCGTCTCGATGGCTTCGTGCTTCCGCACTGCTGCCTCCACAGCGGCCAGCTCCAGGCCGAAGTTGTCCTGGGGCGGGGACAGGGAGGGAGGTCTGAGGGCTGGGGGCCACTGCTCTGCTCACCCCCTGCCCCCCCCCCCCCAGAGCAAACTGCAAGACGCCAGCTCCAGGGGGTGGTTCTAGACGTCCCGTCTGTTCTATCCCATCCTGGCTCATCAGCCCTATTCCCGTTCAAGCCTCCAGTTCCCGGGTTCTTGGTCTGCTCATCTGAGCCATGGAGTTCTTGTTTCATTAGCTCCCCACGTGGCAGGGCTATTTATCCACCTCTGTTTCTCTCACTCCCTATGTCTCCAGACCTGCCTGGGCGGGCCAGGAGCCCCTGCGTCCTACCTGAGACACCAGGCGCTGGTTCTCGCTGAGCCAGGTCTCCCGCATGGCGGCCTTGCGGTCGAAGCGGGCGGCCAGCTGCTCCAGCTTCTCCTGGCGGATGAGCTCTGTGCGCAGGGCCAGCTCGCGCTCGTGCTCGGCTTTCTCGAGCCGCTCCCAGGCCTGTGAGGTGGAGACTGGGTTAGCACTGAGGGGCCAGGGCTCAGGAAGCGAGAGAGGGGAGGGCTCACGGGGCTGAGGGGGGTTGAGGGGGGGCGAAGGGTGGGTCCAGGGCAGCTCGGTCTAGTGGGTCAGTGGAATGCAATCAGATGCCTGTGCAGGGAAGTGTGAGGAGCCAGCCGGGTGGCGGCTGTGCCACGGAGCCACGTGAGAAACACGTCTGCTGGGGACAGAGACGGGAGGGGCGTGGGGACGAGTGGAAATCGCTGGACTTGACTGTGGTGGTGGGACTGCGGGGTCAACCCTGTTACTTCTGTTAATCTTATGTTGTTTGTGGGAAAAAAAAAATGAAATAAAAGTAGGGCCAGAGAGCTGGGGACATGCTGAGCAGGATAAGGGACTGGGATCGAATTTGCATAGGGAGACAGACGGAGGCGGAGGGGAGGACGTGCGGGACCCGGCAGAGGTCATGGGAGTTCCACCGGCCATGGGGTGGTGGTGGGGCAGCTGGGCTGAGGGTTCAGGCAGGGACGGGGGGGCTGCGGCTGAGGGTGGGTCGCCCGGGACACGGAAGGGAGGCTGTGGACCTTGTTGATGTCGGAGATAAGCCGGCCCTCACGGGGCGTGTAGACCTTCTGGTTGTTGGCCCGCAGCTTGCTCTGGATGGTGAAGAGCAGCACTTCCAAGTTCCCTTTCTCAGTGAACCTGAGGCAGGAGGCCAAGTTGGGTCAGAGGCAAAGCCCTTGAGGGGCCCGGGGTCTCTTTATGTTTCAAAATGAAGTGTCTTGTGTTGCTTTCCTTCTCGTAAAAGCTTTTTGGGAAAGCCAGAAAATCCTGACAAAATCCTCGTTTAAAGAGAACCTAACTTTATTTATTATTTTTTAAGGATTTGCTTTAATTAATTTATTGGACCGTGCTGGACTCCAGTTCTTTAGCTGCGGTGTTCGAACTGTTAGTTGTGGCATCTGGGATCCAGTTCCCTGACCAGGGATAGAACCAGGCCTCCAGCATTGGGACCATGAAGTCCTAGGACCATCAGGGAAATCCCAAGAACCTAATTTTAAAACAACTAAAAACTACACAGACACAAGCACCGTCACCCTTGGGCATGCAAGTCTGCAGATGGGATCATATGAGAACCACGACTAACGTTTGTAGAGGACTCACTCGCTGACCGCCAGGCCCTGCTTTCAGGCTTTGCACACATTAACTCGTTTAGTTCTCACTACATGCTCTCATAACCCTCATTTTCTGATGAGAAAACCGAGGCACAGACAGGCTAAATAAGATGCCCAACGCTCACCAGGGCTGGATGGCAGAGCTAAGATTTGAACTCAGGTACTCTGAACCTTGGTCGCTTAACCCTTTGCTCTCTGCTGTCTTCTATTATGTCTCATGAACTCTTTTCAGGTCAATAAACGCGTTTCTTCAATATTGTTTTCAGTGGCTGTCCCATGACTTATTTTTCTTTTACAAAGGTCACCTTCATGAACATCTTTGAAGCTACATTTTTGTTTAATGCCCATAAGCGGACTTTCTGGGTCAAAGGGCACCTCAAATCATTTCCCGGAAAGCACAGAAAGGGGTGTTTCTGTAATAATACTAGTTTTGGAGCCAAAACACGTTAACTCCGAAGGAGGTCGCAAGTTAAAAATAGAAGTTTTAGCATGTTCTGTGTAGAATTGCCCAACAGTCAAGCCACACTTCAACAGTCAACTGCTAAAATACAAAAATGGTAAGAACCTGTGCAGCGCGCAAGTGACAAGCCACACACCTGTGCTGCCAGCAATGACAGGTCCAATGCCCGTCCTTAAACTAGGATTGGGTTGTTGCAACAGCCAGACCAATCTTATCTGAGTGAACTGCACCAGCTCTATGTACTACAGCAATCATTTCCATAGCATGATTTCGTGTAATGGATAATTTTTTTTTTTAATTGCTTTGGTGCTGCTCCTGGGACTCTGAGCTGGGGGAATGAGCATCCACTGAATTTCTGTGTTGCCAAATTTCCCTTCCAAAAGGGCCCCCCTGATTTAGGCTTCCTGTGTGTGAGCACAGCTCAGGGCAGGCCAGCCGAGGCTGGGTGAGGCCCAGGGACACCTACTTGGGTGGCTTCTCCACGGTGCGGTAGGAATTGAAGGACTGGAGCTGGTTCTGGACTCCACTCAGGGAGTTGGCCAGCTGCCGGTCATTGAGGGTCACGATGGTCTGCTCGATCCACTGGAGCAGCTCGGAGGCCAGGGATTCGTACTTCTCCACCAGGCGCTCTGCTTCCATGGCGTGGTCCAGCACCTGTGAGACCGTGATGTGGGGTCATTGGCCCAGTCCTCCCCTGCTCCTGCTTCAGAGGAGCAGGACCCCAGGCCAGGCCTCCTCCGGCCTGTACGCCCACCAACCCTATGCTGGAGTGTACCTTCCCAATTCTTTTGCCTTCCACAGCCAGGGCTTTCATCTTGGAGAAGTAGTGGTAGTAAGTAGCCACATAGGTAATAATTGATTTCTCATCTGGTTGGTCCACATTCACATCTGAGAAAAAGGACCACTCAGATCAGACGGAGATTAGAATCCTGCCTCCCAGAAGTAGGCCCACAATCTGAATCACGTACTCCAGTCCCAATCCCAATCACTTACTCCCCTCCCAGTCCCACGAGGTTATCTCTCCAGCTCCCTTCAGAACAAAAATGACAGATTAGCCATTTGGACTAAAAGGGCATGAAAAGCTAACTTCTTTTTCTCCAAGAAACAAGCAGAGAATAAAACCCAGATGCCCAAAGAGGCTTTCACCCAGTTTTCCCAATGGGGAGACCAGAAGGAATTGCTTGGAGGAAGAGAGACAAGAAACAAGAAAAGAAACAGCATTCCCACTTGGGGGTGGATGATGGGCTTGCGGCTGGAAAAATATCTAAGAAGTCATCCAGTTTAGGGGCACCAAGACAGAAGGTACAAATGAAGCCTTATAACCTGGGATGTCCAGAGGGATGGACCCAGGGAGCCCTGGGAGCAGGGACAGAGGCCAGTTCTCGGGGCCATCTCAGGACACAGGCATGTCTATTTCTTCTTCTTTTTTAATTAAAAAAATAATTTTTGGCTGCGCCTCACAGCATGCAGAGCTTCTCTGATCAGGGATCAAACCCTCATCCTCTGCAGTGGAAGAAGAAGCTTAACCACTGGACCACCAGGGAAGCCCCCAGGCATGGCTATTTCTGACCCCAATCTCAAAGTTCAGTTGTGGGCTCAGGACATGAGTGTCCTTCAAGCCACACTAACTTCTACCTTAAGGACACCAAGGCTGACTATGACTTGAAATCCCCAGGTTCTCTTAAGTAGGCCAGATTGTATCCTACCTCCAGGGAAGACTATGAGACTAGAAGCCCTCCTGACCACCTTGGCCAACCCACAGGCAGGCGGGAGCTATGGAAATCATCTCAGAAAGTTACAGGACACTAGGCTTTACTTCCACGTTCTTTATCATCGCTATGCTTCTCAAATGCTCTCCAAGGAACCTTGTGTTTGGCCTGCTTTGATCACTGCTGCTACGTCGCTTCAGTTGTGTCCGACTCTGTGCGACCCCATAGATGGCAGCCCACCAGGCTCCCCTGTCCCTGGGATTCTCCAGGCAAGAGTACTGGAGTGGGGTGCCATTTCCTTCTCCAATGCACGAAAGTGAAGAGTGAAAGTGAAGTCGCTCAGTCGTGTCCGACTCTTAGCGACCCTATGGACTGCAGCCTGCCAGGCTCCTCCGTCCATGGGATTTTCCAGGCAAGAGTACTGGAGTGGGGTGCCATTGCCTTCTCCTGCTTCGATCACTGTTAAGCTGATATTTGTCATTTTGTACTAAGAGGGCATGGGAAAAGGGGCTACTGGTGGGATGGAAAACAGGGAGCAAACAACCAAGTCCCCAGTCTGCCCAGGGAACTTCAGAAGGAGCATTTCCAGCAAGGAAGTCGCTTGGCCCTTCTGTCCTGCTCTTTTCTGTACCAAGACTGTTCTCTGCTCTCCCAGGGAGGCAGCTCAGGTGACAGGCTCTAGAGGTAGGCTGCCTGAATTCAAATCTCAGCTCCTCCAGCAGTGTGACCTTGGGGGAGTCACATAACCTTTACAGAACCCTGTCTTCTCTTCCATAAATGATGTAATGATGAAACTGATTTCAAAGGGGGGGGTGTTGTGAGAATTAAGTTAGTTAAAGCATGTCAAGTAGGTGGCGCTAGCGGTAAAGAACACGCCTGCAGATGTAGGCGTTTTAAGAGGGATGGGTTTGATCCCTGGGTCAGGAAGATCCCCTGGAGGAGGAAATGGCAACCCACTCCAATATTCTTGCCTGGAGAATCCCCATGGACAGAAAAGCCTGGTGGGCTACAGTCCATAGGGTCGCAAAGAGTTGGACACGACTGAAGTGGCTTAGCACACAAGCACAATGCCAGGTACAGAACAAAGCCCCGTGGCCATTCCCAGTCTCATGGGCATTAGATCAGAACCATAGGGACCAACTAGCAGGGTCAACTGACCATAAAGCCAGTGCTTGGTGAGATCTCAAGGTCACAGAGCTTAATTTAGAACCCTAGAATTTTGGGGCCCTTAGAGACCTAGTAGAGTCAGATTAATGTTTTGGCCACCCCATGCGGCATTGCAGGATCTTAGTTCTTCATGTCCCTTGCACTGGGAGTGTGGAGTCTTAACTGCTGGAATTCCAGGGAAGTCCTTCTTTTATTATTTTTTTAAAAATATTCTCATTTTAGAGGTGAGGAAACTGAGCCACAGAGAGGCCAAGCAACCAGCTCTGTGTTACAGAGCTGCTTCATGGAGAGCTGGGATAGAACCATATCCCATACGGGGCTGCCTTTCTTCCTACACTGAAATAGAATTTTTATGCCATAAATTTCACTGTTTTAAAGCATACTGTTCCGTGGATTTGTGTATATTCACAGGGTTGTGCAACCATCACTGTGATCTAATTCCAGATCATTTCCATCACCCCTTCCCCCAAAGAAACCAGGTAAACCACCAGCAGTGACTTCCGTGCTCCCCGCCCTCGGCTCCTGGCATCCATCATCCACCTTCTGTCTCTAGCCCACAGCCGCTCTTTCACATAGCTCTGCCCCACCTTCAGGATCCAGCAGCTTTGTAAGTCCCAGCTCCTTCTCAGCCAGATTGAAGGCATTCTGCAGATTGTAGTGTGCATTACACTTCTTCAGGGACTCAAAATCCAGCAGGTCTGGCCTGGGTGGGGAGGGAATAGAGAAGGAATCAAGGGCACATGAGAGCCTAAAGAGGAGAAGGAAAGCCACCCCATCTTGATCTCTAAGTTCCCAAGCCCCCCACCCCCACTGCACCTCTCCGCCTCGACTTCCCATCGCAAGCCCTCTGTGCAGGAAGCGCCCCCACATTCTGGGCTCTTCTCTGAACATTCACGCTTCCTGACTGCTGTGGAGCTCAGCTTGTCTCACTGCTTTGTCTACGTGTGTGTGCGGGCCCCTGGGTCATCAACCAATCCAGCAGCTTAGACAGGCTGGCCAACCCCCGTCTTCTCACCGGTGTTTATGTACAATGGCATTGAAGGCCAGCCCATCTCTCCAGCTGGTGGTGAAGTTGTGCACGTTGACATTGGGGTACCTATAAACAAGAGGCCGGGATAGACAGTGAGTAGGCCTCCAGGATGGATCCGCAGCTCATAGTTCCTGGGCCCCCATCCTTCCTTCCTACTGCACAGCCTTGGTGCATCCAGCCCTCCAAGGCCATGCTCTCTGGCAGCCTCACCCGGCGGTCTTCATCTGGCACCAGAGTAGCAAGGCATCCTTGGCTGACTTCTTCTCCTTGTTGTCTTCTGTTTCCACACTTATGTCTTGGATCTAAGAAGGAAGGAAGAAAGGAAGGAAGGCCCTCACTTCCTGAACAGCTTCCTTTCTGATAGCTCCTGGAGTTATCAGAGATGCTGAGAGTTAGCAGAGATGTCCTGGAGTTATCAGAGATGCTCGGAAACTCCTTAGACTCCTCAATTAGGAGCCTAGGGATACAGCCTAGTGCCTTTCTTCTTGGACTAATGACCACAGAACTCCAGGTCAAAAGGATTTGAAGCAGCAGAAGGGGGTGGGAATTCGGAAGAGGAAGTGCCTTGAAGGCAAGGATGCTGCTTCTTGCTGGGGAGGGAAACTACAGGTGGAGAAGTGAGCATTTCCTGAGAGCTGGGCTTCAAAGGTGAAGCTGATGGAGCTCTGCTTAGGGCTGGAAGGAGCAGGGAGTTACACCTGGGGTGTAAGCAGCGCGGTCAGGAGAGCTGTGATGGCATTAGGACCCTGGACTGGCGATGCTCGGAGCATAAGAAGGAGCTGGGTGGCTGCTCTTTTGAAGGAGGTGAGCAGAGTTTGAGGTAGAGGAGTGGACTCTACCTCCAAATGCAGTTCTAAAACTCTCTTTGGTTTTTTGTGCCCCCAAATGTGGTCCTCTAGCAGACTAGGCCACAGGGAATTTGCCATAGCAGTTTGACAACACCCACGCTGGCCTCTGTCCTGTTTAATGATGAGGGTCCCCTGCCCCAGTGTGTGAGGTTCTGGGCACCCCATGTGTGTAGTGACCCTGGGGGATGCTGCACTGGTGTGTAGGGCACACGCCAGGTGACACCGTGTGGGTACCTGGAATCGAAGGATGATGGTCCACACCAGCCCGAGGGTCAGGCGGTGGTTTCCGTCCACGATGTCATGCGAGCCCATGTTTTCCAAGTGCACTTTTTGCTCCTTCAGGAACTGCAGCGCCTTGTCCACATTCTCCAGGCAGTGGATCCGCATGCGGCCCTTCGTGGGCTTTGGCTGTGGAGGGAGGGGACACAAAGCCGTGGGCCTGTGGGCCTCCTCCTCCTTCCCTCCTAGCTTTCCCGGGGCCCTGCTTCTTACGGCTTCCCCCATGACCTCTCTCAGGAACACAGGCACCGCCCAGGGAAGCTAAAGCTGAATCGCAGATGAGGCTTGGGGCAGATTAAGATTCCCAAGGGAATTAATTGCACCCAGAGTGAGTGGGGAAAAAAAAATCTTTTCAATGGGGCCACTGTTCCTGTCTCCATGAAGCAATGTTCCTGGTTTAATCCATGCAGCAAAGCCTCTCAAACTGAAACCATCCTCTGAGCAGAAGGCAGCCACTGCTTTCTGCTCTGTGGTGTCACTCTTCTCGCTCAGGGCCACCCCCAGGGCTTGTCCCCCTGGCCACTGTCTCTCAGGCCACCTCCTCCCTGGTGACCCCAGCTCACCAGTGTCTCCCCTGAGAGCACCTCGAGGAGCCTCAGGAGGTTCCGTCCATCCCGGAGGTCACTGTACAGGTCTCCCACCCGGCACGTCACCCGGGCCAGGTGTGAGTTGACCCACTTGGTGAAGGTTTTCTTCTGCACAGCTTCTCGCTCATCTATGGCGGCAACATGGGGTCATTTCTGCCCTTCAAGAACCGGGCGCCTGCTTCTAAACATCAGTTGGTGGGGTTGGGGAAGTGAGGTCTGGGGAGGAGGAAGGGAAGGAAGATGGCCGAGGGGAAAACCCATAACTTGAAAAGTCGGGAAATAAAGAAATTGGAATGAGTTCATGAGCAGGGTCAAGAACAAAAATGAGAGACAGAGAGACAGAAAACAGGCTTTGAGAAGGAAGGATGAAAGAAATTACAGCAGGGGACATGCAGGGAAGGCCTGGGATCAGCACTCTGCTGTGTATCAGTGGTGAAATCCTGTTGTTTCATCCATTAAGGCCTCACTTTCCTCATCTGTAAAATGGGCACATTACTTTCTCTTTCAACAAGTCATGGTGTTAACTGAGACACCGCGTGTAAGATGCCACATGAAATGTCTCCTGGATGAGTTACTGTTATTCAGGCATGATCTAACCCGAAGGAAAGGGTAAGAGTTGCTCAGGTCAGTCCAACAGGACCTATGGCTGTTCCCGTTTGGTAGTGGGCAAAGGAGAGGGTATGGACTTAAATTACAGCAGCAGCTCTTCCAAGTGGTCATTAGAAGGATGTGACATTATAGAGCCTGCAGGCCTCCTGAGTCAGCTTGCCCTCCTGGGATAATTTAAACAAAAGACAAGGCTCCTCTATTTCTGGGCCGGTTCATTCAACCTGTTGCAAGGGGATCCTGTCCCAGGACACCAACATTCCAAAGTCAAGAGGGAATACATCAACGTGGAAGTTGGAAACAGGTAAAAAGTGAACCCGGGAAACACAGGGTGGGGCAGGGGAAAGCCAGGCAGAGTTCAGTGCCAATTTCACAAAAAGTGACGAGATGCTCACTGCCTGTCCACAGGGGGAGCTGCTGCTGAGAGACAGGATGCTGTTACATTTCCCAGAAACACAAAAATTGAAATTATTATAAATGACAGAGAGAACACCACTGACCCTGACACATTGGAGACGTTTACAAAGGTTTGTTGAATTAGACAGGAGCATTAAGCCTTGGGCCTGACATTTTTATAGCCCGGGTTTCAGTATATGAGGACATTCTACTCTTGCCTCATTATTTATGGTAATATCCACGACTGATAAATTAATTTCTTCCAGTAAAAAAAAAAGAAAAAATACAAATGACAAAGTAAGGGAAGAGGCTCAGCCCACTGGAAGTTGCTCTGGCCACTGGGATTTCCTCCTGTTCTGCCCGGAGAGGCCCAGTGCAAGGACCCAACCCAAGCGGCCAGGGCTGAAGAGTCACTTGTCTTTCCTTAGCACCAGCATCTCAGAAACCAAAAAGGCTCACCCCTTAATCTCACATTCCTATGCACCTCACCCATAAAACACAGCGACACACCCATGTCTGTTCCTGTCTTTCTCACCTCCAACCGGGGACCTGGGACAACCTCAGGGTCCTAACAAGTGCTCAGACGGCCTGATGCCCTGTGGGCCTCCTCTCAGGATCCACAGGCCTTGCCGGAGCCAGGGACCACCTGGATCACCAGCCACGACTGGACCCAGGGAGTCTGCCCTCATGCCAGACACACGAGGGTGAGGCCATTTTGGCTCACAGGCAGCATAAAAGGGTAAGATTTGGAAACAGGGGGCAGCTAGAAAAACAATGTGCAAAGCCCACCACCAGAGACAGAGCGTAACTTTACCAGGTGTCCACAACCACCACAGGCACACAAACCGCCGCGGCCCCCCGAGAAACACACCGGCCTGTGTGTGCTAGAGGGAACACAGCCGCCTCAGACCCGCACTTGAGCCCGTCTGCACCAGATCCCTTTGACACACTCCCCGGTTTCCACACACTTAGACACCATTCAGAAATCCAGGGCAGCACAAACGCCCTCGGCCCCTCCCCGGCTGGTTCGGTCCCCTGCCTCCTTCCCCGACCACCCCAGCAGGCGTGTCCTCCCCAACCCCCCCGAGAGTCTCAGGGAGACCGGCCGCGCCTCCGCGCTCCCGGGACACACGCCCAGCGGGGCCCCGCCGCCCCTCCAGCGGGTCCAAGCCTCTCCCGGCTCCGTCAGCGTCCGCGGATTTCCCGGCCACTTGTAATTATTCCCCCGGCACTTTGTCTCCCAACACAAACCGTCTGAGTCACAGAAGATGCTCCCCCCACCCCGGGGGCCTGGCTCCGGCCCCCCTCCCACGCCCCCAGCCGCTCTCTCCGCGGGGGCCCCCTCTCCGGGCGGCTCCAGCCGTCTCCCTCCCGTCCCCCGAGCCCTCCTCTCGGAGCCCACCACCCCACCCCCGGAGCCCACCTTGAAGCTGCTTGAAGCGTCCCTCCAGCACGCTGGCGTACTGAGCCGGGTTGATGAAGGCAGCGGGTGAGAGCAGGAGCCCCCCGGGGTTCTGAGCCCCCTCCACCGCCTCGCAGTAAAACTCGCCGGCCCCGTTCAGGCCGTATCCGGGCGCCCTGCCCACCCCGTGCCCATTCATGGTGCCGCTGCCTCTCGATCTCCCGCGGCCCAGAGTCCATGCTCTGCCCGCGCCGGGGCGGGGCGCCGAGGGTCCGCTCCCCCGCGAGCCGGGGGTCCCGGCTAGCAGGCCGTGTGGCCCGAGGGCGGTGGAAGTTTCGAGGAGTTGGGTGAAAAAGGAGCGGCGGAAGGTCTGAGCCCCCGAGCGCTGCGGCACCCGTCGGCAGAGCACACCTGGTGCGGCGAGGAGACGGAGGCAGCTCCAGACAAACAGGTCGGACAGTGACGGGGGAGGGGCGGGGCGGAGCCGGCCGGCTGGGGCAGGGCTGGGCCCCCGGGCCGGAGGAGGGAACCGCCAGCGCCCTCGAGACTTGCCGGTCTGGCCCGGAGTTGCCTCGGAGTGCACCAGTCCCGAGAGCGCCGGTCCCCCAGCATCCCCCGCCTCCCCCTCGCCCCAGGTCAAGTCCTGCTTCCGAAGGTTTGCAGGTGTGCTGAGGATGCCCCCTGGCTGTGACTCTAGGAGGTCCCGCTCAGGACATGGGCTTTGATCCCCAGCTCCAGAGAGCCCCGAGAAAGAGAAATCCTGGAAAGGGCCAAGCCAGCTCAGTACTAGCCAGGCACGGGGCTGTACTGTTTGCTTACATTCCTTTATTTGTGAAATAGATGGTGTTATCTTCCTCCCTTGTTTGTCATTCTCACCTCCAGTTCCAGATTCTTTCCTGCCCTGGAGCCCATCAGGCCCCCAGTACACCCACAGCCAGGCACATCTACCTGATTCCCTTCCCACTTAAATATATATATATAGCGACCCCATGGACTGCAGCCTACCAGGCTCCTCTGTCCATGGGATTTTCCAGGAGTGGGGTGCCATTGCCTTCTCTCTATCTCTCTCTCTCTCTCTCTCTCTATATATATATATATATATATATATATATATATATATATATATATTTGGCTGCTCTGGGTCTTAGTTACTGCAGTGGGATCTTGAGTTGTGGCATGGGGATCTTGTTCCCTGATGAGGGATTGAACCCAGGCCCCCTGACTCTCCCTTGGGAGAGCCAGGTTCTCCCTGGTTCTCCACCTTGGGAGAGCAGAGTCTTAGCCACTGGACCACCAGGGAAGTCTTCCCGTCCCACCTTTCTATGGGCTTCAGCCCTTGTCACTTACAGCCAACTCCTGTCCCCTCCCATCCTTCTTCCTTCAGTATTTTCTGGCACCTGCTGGTGCAAGGCACAGGGCTGGGTAAAGCCCATACAGCAAGGCCTCCTCAGAAGAGCCCAGTTTAGTGGTGCAGATAAACACCTACCAACAGCCTGGGTTGGCATGCGTTGAGCACACATCGAAATAGTCCTGGGTATCACACGTCATGTGCACACAGCTTTCATGACATTCTAGAGGCTACTTTTATCCAAAATCAGGGTACCAGGGTACCCCAAAGACTTAGCATTCTCTATGACCCACGTCTTTTGCCTTCACTCAGCGATAAAAACAGTGATATGAGTGTTTCACAAGCC
Source organism: Ovis canadensis (assembly GCF_042477335.2). NCBI lineage: Eukaryota > Metazoa > Chordata > Mammalia > Artiodactyla > Bovidae > Ovis > Ovis canadensis. The sequence goes on from NC_091265.1 coordinate 60,984,573, forward strand.
TGAGTGTAGACCTAACCAGAAGGACAGGGGAGCACAGGAGAAATGATGAGGGATTCCCAGAAGTAATGGCCACCACGTGGGGGGTTTCTCAGACTCATGTTGGGCTGGCTGAAAAGAATTACCCGAACAGCTTGAAACCCCGATTTCCCAAAGACTCTAATTCACTGTGTCCAGAAAGGGGTTTGAGAACCTGTATTTATGAAAACATCCCTGAGTGATCCTGTCAAAAGTGCAGCTGAGGTTGGGAACCGCCCCCCACCAGTGTCTCCCTTCATCCAGGAGGCCACCCCACCCACGCTGGGAGCACTGCCTCTCAGGGAGGAGTAGCTGTGACCGCTTCCACTGCACTGGGCTGGGAGGCCAGCAGGTCAGGAAAAGATGAGGGTGGCGTGGAGGAGGAGAACCAAACAGGGTGGGTGGCCTTGGGGTGTGTGGGTGACTCAGCCCCACGCCAGCCGCTGGTGGTGTCAGCTGGCAGCTGCACTCTTGTTGCCATGGCAACCCCTCCCCAGACCGCAGGGAGGCCCGTCAAACGGGTTTGCTGGTGCTCAGAGGAGCTTGAAGGGGAGAACCCAGGCCATAGGGGAAGGCAGGGGCTGAGGCGGGTGGAGAGCAACCCAGGAGGATGGGCGGCGGAAACCAGCGGTGGGTGGAGGGAACCTACTTCAGGGAAGGGGTAGATGAACTCATGGGAGGAACAGGCGGCAAGCAGGTGGAAGGAACAGGTGGGGAGGGAGAGGAGTGGCTACTGAATGGGGAGGGAGAACAGGTGTGAGAGATGACAGTGAGAATCAAGGAAGACAGGAGAGGATGAAAGGGAGAGGTGGGTGGAAATAGAACAGCAAGACTAAGAATGCAGAAGAATTAAGGAACATGACTCAGGGACAGGGGCCAGGCAGTCAGCTGAGCGCAGAGCGGAGCATGGCTGAGTCTCAGCATCAGCACAGCTTCTCCCTGCTTGGGGGGAAGGAAGCTGGAGCACTTTGTGGATTGCATGTGGTTTGTTCTTGAGGCTGGCATTGCGGACTAGGGCTTGGAAGAGTGATCTGGATTTCCCACTCTAGTGCAGTAGCTTAGAAAGAGCCTCGGTCTTCCCATGAAGTTGAAGGACTCCTGAAGACAATCTTCCCGCCCCAGCATCCTCAACATCTCCCCTGGCCCTCCCCTGACCTCACCTGCCAGGGCCTTAATTCGGGACCTCTCAAAGAGGCGGGCCGAGCTGCTGTCATTGTCCCAGTCCGAGTCGGGCAGGTCCCAGCGGTTGTTGATGTCACTGTACTGGCCCTGGATCTCCAAGCTGTCAAAGTCTGTGGGCGACAGGGTGCTGCTCATGGTGGTGGGTGGCCTCCTGCTCCTGCAAGGAGAAATGGGGCTGGTAAGGGGCATCTCGAAACCATTGAGCCCACCAGTCAGCATGTCCTCCTCTCCTCCTGCCCTAGATCTGCTTTCTTTGCCAGTGGAAATCATCCCCCAGTGGGAGAGGAGAAGCCATGGTGGAGAAGCTGAGAGACAGGAACACAACAGACACACGTGCGTGAAGTCGGAAGGCGCGGTGTCTCAGTGACACAGTGGAGACAAAGGGCTCCAGAGCCTCAGGCCAGAGAGGGGCAGGAGGCAGGGAGCTGAAGGTGCCATCGGGGTGGCTCTGGACAGCAGTGTGTAAACGCCAAGGCAATGTGAGAAGCAGGCCTGGGACCCCACAGGCAATAGTGAGTACAAGCCAGAGTTCTTTCATTCCTGGTTCCACAAACTGTTCCGAGCCCTGCACCTCACCTACTGCCTCCTACAAGGTGGCTTCCTGTACCCTGGAACCGATTTAAGATGGAAAGACCCAGATTCTGCTCTCAGGCCAAGATGCGTCTATGACACACCAGGAAGCCTGATGCACTGCTAGCAAGTATGGATATAGAGCCCAGGAGTTTGATGGAGGAGACAGTATGGTTCTCTCCCCCGGTTTCTTTCTTTTGTTTGGGACAGAGAACACTTAATAGATGCTCAATGAATATCAGTTGTGATATGTGTCCTCGCCACTTACATGCATCACCTTACTGCAACCCTCTGGGGGGCGAGGGACCACTATCATCCCTATTTCATGGATGAGGAGGTTGCTCCATAAAAGTTAAACCAGGGTTCAAGGTCACTGGAAGGAGTAGAGTTAGGTTTTGAAGCAGGATTCTTTCTGACACTGGAGGACAAGCTTTTATTTATTTATTTACTTTTTTGCCTCCCTGGGCAGCATGTGGGATCCTAGTTCCCCAACTAGGGATCGAACCTGCGCACCACTGCATTGGAAGTGCACAGTCTTAACTGCTGGACCACCAAGGAAGTCCCTGGAGGATAAGCTGTTAACCACAATATTTACATGTTCCTCGAACTTCCTGGAGCCGGTCAGAGCTCCCTGAGAGAGATCAACAGCCATCGCTCCCTTCCAGGGCTCAGGCTGGGGAAACTGGGACCATGGATGCTCGCCAGCACAACTCACGGCTCTGCGTTACACAAACAACCCTGTCCTTCTCAAAACTAACAAATGAGCTTCAGATTAGTTTCTAGGGATTTTTTTTAAAAAAACAAAATTCTACAGTTCAAAGTTCTCGAGTAATTCAGCACTCATTCAAGAGCATGGTGGGGGCTAGCTCTGTAACTGAACCCCAAATACTGCAGTTCTCATTTCCTAGTGCCTCTCAAATACAAAGATATTTTAATCCATAGCGCCACTTCTGAGGGTTGAGGCTGTGACCTTGGCAGTCTCTTGTTCTGGAAAGGAAGCACCTTACCTCTTGTGTGGTTTGGGGGGACGGAAGAAAGAATGGGTGGTGAGATGTGGATGGGGAGGGAGATGTGTTCCCCTGGGTGCACAGGGCAGAACTTGGCTTCTGTCATTAAGTGGTTCCACAAAGCGGAACCTGAGGCACATGAAGGCCAGGACTGCCTACCCCTCCCCTTCCTCCCAAAGAGAAAACATGCAAGGATTTCCCTGGGAACTCAGGTCTCAGGTTCCTGCTGCTGCTACTGCTGCTAAGTCGCTTCAGTCGTCTCCGACTCTGTGCGACCCCATAGATGGCAGCCCACCAGACTCTCCCATCCCTGGGATTCTCCAGGCAATAACACTGGAGTGGGTTGCCATTTCCTTCTCCAGTGCATGAAAGTGAAAAGTGAAAGTGAAGTTGCTCAGTTATCCGACTCAGGTTCCTAGATTTGGGCTTTTCATTCCCTGTAATAGGAAAGAGGGGCTTCCCTCATAGCTCAGTCGGTAAAGAATCCACCTGCAATGCAGGAGACCCCAATTCTATTCCTGCGTTGGGAAGATTCTCTGGAGCAGGAACTAGCAACCCACTCCAGTATTCTTGCCTGGAGAATCTCATGGACAGAAGAACCTGGCGGGCTATAGTCCGTGGGGTCACAAGAGTGGGACACGACTTAGCAACTAAACCACCACCAGTAGGAAAGAGAGCTTCATTTCCACTAAGCTTAGGACTCCTTTCTCATTTAAAATCCATCCTTTCCCCTAATCCCCAACAGAGTCTTTCAATTTGCTCTGTAAATATTTATATAAAAATAAATTCTAGGGCAAAGTCAGGGCATCCTGAGCAGAGAATGCTGTAGGCAAGGTGCGACCTGAGCTAGAGTCCCCTAACACTCTCAACCACCAGACAGGGAAGCAGTCCAAACCCCAGGACCAATTCGAATTCCATTCCTCTGGGCCCTCAGATTAGGGCTTCCCCGCCAGCAGTCATGTAAACACTTACCTCTGGGATGGACATTCCCAGCACTCCCGCTCTCTCTGCATAGTGTGTGTGGCTATGCTCTTTGCGACCATTGGATTGCAGCCCACCAGGCTCCTCTGTCCATGGGTTTCTCCAGGCAAGAATACTGGAGTGGGCTGCCATGCTCTCCTCTAGGAGATCGTCCCCTCCCAGGGATCGAACCCTAGTCTCTAATGGCGCCTGCATTGGCAGGCGGCCTCCTGGGAAGCCCCTCCCTGCATAGACCTACCCCCCAAAATCCCTATGTAACAGAAGTCCCCAGTCTTTTGGGCACCAGGGACCAGTCTCATGGAAGACAATTTTTTCATGGACTGGGGGTGGAGGGGATGGTTTGGGGATGATTCAAGCATTTATTGTACACTTTATTTCTATTATTATTACATCAGTTCCACCTCAGATCATCAGGTATTAGATCCTGAAAGCTGGGGACCCTGCCATATATAATGCCCCCTTCTATTCTGTGACCCTTTTTTTTCTTTTATCAGAAATCACAAACCTCCTAAAACCAGTCTCCAGGGGTATGGCCAATGAGCTGTTGTAAAAGAACTAATTTGGGGGAGCGCCCTGGTGGCCTAATGGTTAGGATTCTGGGCTTTCGCTGCCATGACCCAGGTTCAATCCCTGGTGGGAGTAAGTTCATGTAAGCCATGTGGTGCGACCGAGGGGAAAAAAAAAACCACACACACTAATTTGGGATTCTTCACCTGGGCCTATGCTTGCCATTTCTCTTCAGACCCCACCACTCCCTGTTGGCTCCTTCCCAGCCTTGTCACACATTTTTATTACCTACTTGGTCCCTGAAGCCTCTGAGATTTTCAAACCCTGCTTTGTCTTTGTACTCCACAGAAAGCAGAAATGTAAAGACGCAGACTGTGACCCCTGTTTCCAAACTGTATGTCCCCAGGACCCCTGGAAGCTGCACAAAACCAAACATGTATTGTTTTGGTTTCCCTTTGGTAATCCACCTTGGTCCCCCTGATGGGACTGAGGTGTGGGATTCAGACCTCTCAGTGAGGTCCAGCTGTTAGAGCCGCTCCTATAACGTGGGGGAGAAAATATGAAGCTGGAGCCTCCCCTTCTCCCAGATAAAATGGCCCTCTGGCCAAATCCAATTCGAGACATATATGCTTTTCATCCCTGAGTTTCCAGGGATGCCTGCCATTGTATAGATAAGGAAGCAAGGAACTGGTGTCCTTAGGCCACAGGTCCCCATAGGGCCACCATGTTGGGACTCCAAGGAGTTTATCCCCATAGTGAGTCATGCTTTCTGGTGTCCTTAAGCACAGCAGTTCTGAGGGCCTCTGAGTTTTGGTTTCCAAGCATTTGGGCTCTGGAGCCCCCTGGCCTTTTGGACAATATGCTGTGTTCCCTGCTACCATCTTTGGAGTCCTATAGTTTTCTGTTGCTTTAGATAGATCCCACCCTGGTTTCTTTCCTCTGATTCATCATTCCTTGCTTGTGATCTGGGTCTCCGTACTTATTTCCTTAGTCAGCTTGGACCCCTAGCCTCATGCTCACCTACGTCTCTCTCTTTGCTGGAGAATCGTCTACCTGATTGTTCTCCATGGATTCCTGGACTCTGGCAAGAGGACAGTACAGCAGCTAATCCAGATTACAGCTTCACCACCGCCTTATTCTTAGCTGCTGACCTGGAGGCCAGACCTGAGTAGCTTACATCGTTCACGCTACGAGAAAGCCAACTCTCGCCAGCTGCAAGCTTGGGGTCCTGCTAGGTTCTACGCCCAAGCACTGCTGGATGTGGACTCCGCTCAGCCTAGCGCCCATCCTCCAGGGCAGCTGCCCCCCTCCCCTTTCCTCCGTTTTGCTGGCATGTAAAGCTAGAAATCCAGTCCCTCCGGCTAGAGTCTGTCTTGTACCCTAATTCCTTCTCTCGCCACATCCTCCTCCTGATTAATTCTCTACCTCCCTCAGAGACAGTTGATCATTCCCTCCTCTGTGCTCCCACAGCACTTCAGGACGCTGCTATTATTACGCTCATCACATTGTATTACAGTTAGTTGTTTATGTGTCTCTCTGCCTGCTCCCCTTTTAACCCACTGAGGACAAGGGTTAGGTCTTACTCACGTTTGTATTTTCCTAGTATGATAGCTATCCAATAAAGAGATATTGAATGAATGGGCTAGCCTTCCTCCCCACTCTCATCAAATGCATATCTTTTTTTTAGGTCTAGAGAAAATCACAAGGAAAGAATGAAAATGGCATCAGAGAAGAGCCTCTGCTCCTCATCTCTAAAGTTCAGGATTATTCTCAAACTTGCATGAATAACAATTACTTGGAGGGCTGTTAAAACACAGACCAGTGGGCCCTGTTCCCCAGAGCTTCCGATGCAAGAGATCTGGGGGTGGGGCCTGGGAATTTGCATTTCTGAACTGTTCCCAGGTGACACTAAATCTACTGGTCTGGAGACCACATTTTGAGGACCACTGTTGTCCAAAGATGAGGAGCAGTTAGAATTAGAAAAGCCACGAGAGCAGAGAAGACACAATGTTTTAGGGGTAAGTGTGACCTGAGGTTAGCTTCTGGGTCTGTTTAGGCTCTATCCCATGCTAAACTCAAATACAACTTCCCCTGAGAAACCCCAAGACCCACAAAGAGCCGGAAGCCTCAGGCAAGGAGAGAGGAAAATGAAGATGGAGGGGGTTTGAGATCTAATAAGACAAATAGAGCTGATGGCTGGACACAGGCGAATCAGCGGCCGGGAAGGAGGGCGGTTTGGCTGGAGACGGGCTGGGAGGCGGAGTTGAACCAATGACAGCAGGATGGATAACAGATGAGAAGGAGTGGGGACTTTGGCAAAGTAAAAATCTTTTGGGACTCAAAGTATGAATGGACGAGCAAAAGAAAGGAGAAAGAAATCACAGACTCAGGGCTGCTAGGATAGCAAAAGGAAGATGCACACAGGGAGACAAGACAAGCAAGAGACAAAACCCCAGCCTATTCCCTCAAGGCTGTGTTCTTGATAAAGCACCGGAACTCTCCTCCAAGGAACTTAGGAATTGCGCTGGAGAGTGGGACTGGATTTTTGCTTCATCTTGTCCTTTAGAATCCTCCACTCGGGGCAGAATTATTCAGACTGCTTTTCACTCCTTGCTATGCCCCTCCCCCAAGTCTGTAACCCATGGGTTACATCAGTTTCTCTAAGCAACAAACGTAAGATCCCTATTAGCTTTTTCCTCCTACTCCTTTGCTCTTCTGAATATGCCAAGAGGTTGCCCCGCACCTCAAGCTGAGACACAGATTTGGGACTCACTCTGCCCCCTTCACCCTCAAGGAAAACTGGTTTGTAGATACCCTGCAGGTGCCTGAACCGACTAGCGCTGGAATTGTAGCTACCCTCGGAGGGGAGGAGGGCCGCTGAGAAACAACCCATGGAGACAGCATGTAGCAGGTTAGGACCGGGGCATGCCTACAGCTCAGACAAGCATGCAATGCCACGGGGTTAATGGGCTGAAGTCGTTCTGAGACAGAAGGGATGGCAAAGGCCCGATTGTGGCGCTGGCGTTGGAACACCCCAGAAGGAGGCCTCGCCCGCTAGCTCTGCGCCCGCGGACTCCAAGCCGGCCGCACACATCTCGGCCACAGGGACACCTTTCGCTGCCTCTTCCCCGCCACCCGCAGGGGTTTCATTCTCCCTTCTTCCTCTGGCAGCGTTCCGCTCTCCACGGCCAACCGTGTCCCCTTCTCTTACACACTGTGGGGAGCATAAAGGAGAGCGTGGACCCAGCTACCAAAGAGGCGAGGGGAAGCCCACCCGGCTCCCCAGGGAGCCCCCAGCCGGCTCGCGAGAGCGAGTCGGGCGCTCGCAGCCTCGGGGCAGGGACCGCCGAGCGCGCCCGCAGCGCCTGGACCGGCGCCGGCCGGCCCGCCTCCGCGACGCGAACAGCTGGCGCTGTCACACACGCGCAGAGCCGGGCGACCCGCTCCCCTAACGCGTTTGTCAGCCCCAACTCTTCCAGACTCTTCTCTGGGCTCCGGAAAGGCCCGCGTCCCGCACGCCTCGATCCCCACCGGCCGCACACCGGTACCTGGCTGGCGCTTGACTCTCCATCCTGTCCCCGGGACCCAGAGGGTGCGAGCACCCGGGGCTGCATCCTCCCGTTCCTGCTCCCCCAACCCGTCCCGACCCCAACCCCGACCCCGACCCCGCCGCCCGCGCGCGCCTGCACAAAGCGCACCGCCCAGCCGGCCGGGACAAAGCGCGCCCGGGCGCCGGCACCTACCTCGGTGCGGAGCGCTGGCCCGACAGGCGGGAGCGCGGCGGGCGGAGGCGCACCGGCAGTCGCCGCGCCCGCAGCCCGGCCGCGTGGGGCGGTTGCGGGCGGCGGCCGGGCGCACGGCAGGCGGCGGGCGGGCGCTGTCACGGGGCGCGAGCCGCACGGGGGGCGCGCGGGGCCGGCGGCGGTGGGGCGCGTGGAGGTGCGCGGGCGCGAGCGGCGGGACTGCGGCGCCGCGGAAGGAGGACAATAGCCTCCCCCTGCCGCAGGCCGCCGGCTCCCGCGGGAGGCCGGGGACCATCTGGAGCCGGCGGCCCCGCGGGGCTCGGGGCGGGGCACGAGTCACCCCCTCCCCGCCCGGCGCCATGGCAACCACGGCCCCTCTCGGGTCTCTGCCCAGCTCCCCGGCCCGGGGTCGCTGACCTTCCCCGGGGCGAACGCGGCGTCGGCTCCTCCGCTGGCTCCCGACCCCCCACCGCCTACCCCGTGAGTGCCCCCAGAGCCCCGCCTTCCGTTCCTCGCCCGCCCTGGTCACCCTCGGGCCGTCTGGGTACCCCCCACCGCTTGCGGGGCTGTCTCCGCTGTTTGAGTACCCCACCTTTGTCCCTGCTCCGCTTTTCGCACAAAATCTACATCCCCGAACATGCGATCTTTCCTTTAGCGACACTCACCGCCCAGAAGGTTTCCCAATATTCAGCCTCTTTTCCGTCCCGATTTTTTCCTCTTTGGGCGCCTCCGGTCAGTCCATCTCCCTTTAAGCATTTCTTTCATCCATCCCTTCCCTCTCTGGTCCTCCTTCGGTCAGGGAGGCCGGCTCTCTTTCCCAAAGCATCTCCATGGTACCATGTGGTGGAGATTCGTCTCCTCGCAGATCAGATTCTCAGAACAGTCATCACTGCAGCTCCTCTCAGCTCCTTCTCAGCTCCTCTCATTTATCAACCAGAATTCCGGCCTACTCACTGTCTTAAAAGGGAATGGGGGTGGGGACGGACATGTCTAGGCCTGGTACAGCTGGGTTTCTCCTTGGTTTAGTAGCATCGGAGTGGTCTAATGGTCTGAGGTCATTAACCAAGGTGAACTGCTATCTCCTTAAGAGAGAAAAGAATTATACCCAAATAGTAATGCCAGGTAGGTGCTAAAAGTGATTCTCTCCCCAACCACCACCCCTTCCCCAGCTCTAAGAGGTAGGTACAGTTCTTTTTGACTTGAAATCTAAGCTCAGAGATAAACTAATAACAGTCAGTTGAACTTTGCGCAGAGCAGTCTGGATATAACTATTCAATTTTATTGCCCCTGAACATGTGGGCCTGTCTCTACCTGGGATATGCCTGAAAGAGCCAAATAAGGGCAATGTGAAGAATGTGCTTTGCGTGAATTATTGGTTTAAGGCTTTGTTTATTTATGGGTAATGGTATTTTAGGATTTTGCTCCTTTAGGTAAAGGTATACACAATGAAACAAATGTGTAAGTAATTGAAGTACTTTCCAGATAAGATTTTGGTAAAGTGAAATCGTTTGTGTTAAACCCACTTGAAAACAATATCAAGGTTTAAAAAAAAAGTCCTGCTACTAATCCAAACTAGTTGTGTCTTCTCGCCTCCTTGGCCTCAGTCTTCCTAGACTATCAAATGGGTTGGGAGAGGGCTTGGTGTGTGAGTTGCACTAAAAAAAGAGCTTGAAGTTCTCTCCCAGCTCTGATAGTCAGAGCCCATCAGTAAACTGGAATCATTATTCTACCACCAAACTGTAACTTGGCCTTCTGGGGAATATTTCACCATTAGCTGTAATTTCAGGCTTTTATTATTATTATTTTTAATTTGACTGTGTCGGTCTTAGCTGTGGCTAAGTCATGTTCGACTCTTTGCGACCCCACAGACTGTACAGTCCATGGAGTTCTCCAGGCCAGAAGACTGGAGTGGGTAGCCTTCCCTTCTCCAGGGGATCTTCTCAACCCAGGGATCGAACCCAGGTCTCCTGCATTGCAGGCAGATTCTTTACCAGCTGAGCCACGAGGGGAAGCCCAAGAATACTGGAGTGGGTAGCCTATCCCTTCTCCAGCCAATCTTCCCCACCCAGGAATGGAACCAATAAGCAAGACAGTAGTATCTTGCATATAGTGATTTGGGTTTCCCAGGTAGTGCTAGGGGTAAAGAACTTGCCTACTAATGTAGGCGACAGAATGAGATGAGGGCTTGATCCCTGGGTCGGAACAATCTCCTGGAGAAGGAAATGGCAATCAATAACTCCAGTATTCTTGCCTGGAGAATCCCATGGACAGAGAAGCAGGGAGGGTTACCGACCATACAGTCACAGAGACTCAGAAATGAATGAAGCGACTTAGCACGCACTCGTATAGTGATTTCCCCTTTTCAACATTTCATCATTCTTTTAAAAGCCTTATAAGTGAACATTCTCATTCTCATTTTATTGATGAGCAAACTGATGTTTAGACACCTAAGTGAATGCCAAGCACATAGAGTCAGTTCATGATAGAGACACCAAATCGTCTGATTCCATGTATGTCCTTTCCTTCTGCTAGAGCAGGAATATAGAAGAGTGATTTAAAAGCATCAGTTTGAGGAGACTTCCCTGGTGGTCCAGTGGTTAAGATTTCACTTTCCAATCCAGAGGGTACAGGTTTGATCCCTGGTCGGGCAGCTAAGATCCCACAGGCTTGGGGCCAAAAAAACCAAATCAAAACATGAAACAGAAGCAGTGCTGTAACAAGTTCAATAAAGACTTTCTTTTTTTTTTAAGTTTTGGATTAACAGATACAAAATATTATATGTAGAATGGATAAACAACAAGGTCCTACTATATAACACAGAACTATATTTAATATCCTGTAATAAACCATAATGGAAAGGAAAATGAGAAAGAATATATATGTATAACTGAACCACTTTTCTGTGCATCAGAACTTAACACAACACTGAAAATCAACTATAGGTCAATAAAATAGATATGTATTTTTTAAAAGCATCAGTTTTGGAGTCAGACTTCTGGGGTTAAAATCTACTTTGGCCACCTCTACCTTGAGCAAACTCCTTAACCTCCCTGGAATTCAGCTTTCTATCTTAAAATATATCATAATGTGGGGATCAAATGAGTTATTGCAGATGAAGTACTAGAACAGTGCTCCGTGCATAGTAAGCACTCGGTGCCAGCTATTATTTTACTATATTGTCATTTTTACCATACTGTTTCCCAGTTTGGGAGGAAGCATGTTCAATAAAGAGAACACTGAGATTGCTGGTCTCAGCTCTGTTACTGAGTTGCTTTGGAAACTTGCTATTTTGCTCTGCAGTGCGTCAGTACAGTCAATGATGAAGAAAATGCCTGCTTCCTTTTTACATGAGTGGTGAAAATGAATGGAATGATGTCTACCATATACGCTGAGCTTCTTGGAGAATCCAGATTTGCGACTTAATGTTACCAAGATTCCTGAAAGGTCTTGGTATGACTTCCTGCCACCAAACTTACAGACATGACTGAAGTCTCAGCTTTCGTTTCTGTGCCATCGAAAACAGCCCTCCTCTGTCTGAGACTGATTCTTCTGGCACCTGCCCTAAGTCCCATTCCCTCCCGCACGCAGCCCCATGACTCTCATTCCTTCTGGTGAGTTCCCTCTCTTCTGGCTCCTTCCCATCAACATTTAAACATGCTCAAGTATCTGCCAGCTTAAAAAAACAAGTGAGAAATCTGGATCCTCCTCCATGTCTTGCCCTTAATCTTTACAATGACAGTCTTCTTGAGTCATCCGAACTCATTGGCTCCACTTCTTTGCCTCCTATTCAATCAAACATTCATTCAAAACCAACCTGGTTTATATGCCAGCCACCGTGCTGGGATCTGGGGATCTAATAAAGAGTAGAATGAACACTATCTCGGTCCTCTTGGAGCTTACAGGCTGGCGGGGTTGACAGACATTAATAAAATAACCCTCAGATATATAATCACAAAGAACTGTAGAATGAATGAAAAGTTCAGGATGCTCTGTGAGAATCTAAAGAGTCATAGCCTGGTCAGGGAGTTGGGGGCGGTGGGGGTTCAAGGGAGATGTCTCACAAATAATTTGAGCTGAAATCTGAAATATGAGAAACGTTAACCAGGCAGAGAATGGGGAATAATATTAGCAGTTACCAATGTTAATTGGGGACTATATTTCTATATTCATTCATTTGGCCATGCCAAAGTGGTTTGCTTGTGGGATCTTAGTTCCCTGACCAGGTATCAAACCTGGGGCTCCGATAGTGAAAGGGTAGAGTCCTAACCACTGGACCGCCGGGGAGTTCCCTGTTTGTATTCTTTATGCATAACATTTCATTTAATTCTGTAACAAATCTGGAGGTATGTATTAACCCCAGTTTACAAAAGTGGAAATGGAAGCGTTGAGAGATCCAGTGCCTTGCCCAAGGTCTTGACTACAGTGACACAGAGTGTGTGGACAGCAAGCCTGATGCTGCAGGTTGCCTGGTGCCCGTGAGAAATAGAAGTCCAGTGGAGGGAAAACAGAGGAAACGTGTGGTGCATTGTGACTGGGAGAGAGGCAACGGTTAGACCACACAGGGCTTATGAGGTCATTGAAAGAATTTTGGTTTAGAATTCTGGCAGCTATTGAAGGATTTGAAACAAGGAAGTGAAGTGATCAACTTTGTATTTTTAAAAGATTACTCCAGCGGACTTTTCTGGTGATCCAGTAGCCAAGACTCTGCACTCCCAGTGCGGGGGGCCCAGGTTCAATCCCTGGTCCGGGAACTAGATCCCACATGCCCCATTAAAGATCAAAGATCCTGAGTGCTCCAACTAAGACATGGCAGCTTTAAATTATTTTTTTTTAAAAGATTATTCCAGCTGCTGTGTGGGAAACACGTTGGAGAGGGTATTCAATTTGATGTGAGAACCAGTTAGAAGCCTACCCCCATGGTTCAGTTGAGAGAGAAGATGGTAGCCTGAACTGGGCAATGGAGACAGAGGAACACACAGGGATAAAGGACTGACAAGATGCGGTGATGGGTTAGATCTAGGGGCGGTGGTGAGGAAAAAGGGTTTGCTATGGATGGACTGTGCAACTGGAGGAAGGGAGGGAGGTACCATTTGCTGAGATGAGGTTTGGGTGAAGAGAGTGCTGGTCTTGGAGATATTGAGTCATCAACTGTATCTGGGTGTGGAGCTCAAAGAGAAGGTCTAGACTGAAGACGTGCATTTGGAAGAAATTAGCGTAGGGACAGACAATAAGTGCAGGGGATAGATAAGCATTGGTGCAACTGATTTAATCTAATATAAACATAACTTCTGCTCCTCTAAAGCTGCTTTCAACCGGGTTGTCAATAATCCTACTGTTAAATACAGTGTCAACTTCCAGTTGCTATCTTACTATTTCTCTTGGCAGCACTGGACTCTAATTGTACCTGCTTCTTGAAGTGTTCTTCCTTTGGTTTAGGGTTGCCACCCTTTCCTGCTTTTCCTTTGACCCTTGTGGTCCCTCCTTTGTTTCTTTTGTGAGTTCCTTTCTGTTTATCAGGTAATTTTGTTGTTATTGTTGGTGATGGTGTTTTGTTCTGGGCCCTTTCCTCATTCTTCCTGGGCCATTTTATCTACCACGCTGCAGCTAGCATGGTCTTTTTATTTTCTCCCCTTATTTATTTATTTTTGGCTCTGCTGAGTCTTCTTGGCTGCCCACGTGCTTTTCTCTAGTTACAGAGAACAGGGGCTACTTTCTAGCTGTGATGTGCAAGCTTCTCATTGCAGTGGCTTCTCTTGCTGCTGAGCATGGGCTCTGGGGCCCAAGGGCTTCAGTAGTTGCAGCTCCCAGGCTCTAGGGTACAGGCTTAATAGTTATGATGTGGCGGTTTAGTTGCTCCGTGGCATGTGGGATCTTCCTGCACCAGGGATAGAACTCACGTCTCCTGTGTTGGCAGGCATATTCTTCACCACTGAGGTACCAGGGAAATCCCCTAGAGTGTTTTTTTTTTTTTTAACACAACAATCTGACAGATCACTTTGCTGAAAACCCTTCAACGGCTCCCCAACATCTTTGGGATAAAGCCTAAAGATCCTGCTGTTCTTCCCACACAAAGCCTTCCATGGGTTCCAAATCTGGGGCAGGGACCTTCTGGCATCTTTGGACTGTCTCTGATGTACTGGACTCTCACTGCCCACAGCTTATGGTGGCATGCGGGATCTTAGTTCTCTGACCAGGGATTGAACCCACACCTTCTCTAGTGGAAGCATGGAGTCTTAACCACTGAAGTCCAGTTCATAGTTGTATCCCCAGCAGAGCAGACATGTAGATATCTGTGCAATAAATTAGTGAATAACAGAAAAGACCTTGAGGGAGAAGGTGATTCCTTGTTGTAAACAGAAGCAACTAAGATGTTTTCATACCAAACAATGTGTTATTAATTTCTTTTACCCCTGATCTATCTCCCATCACTTAAGCAACAGCAGGTGTTTTCTGGATACTGTCCTCTGCAGAAGAATGATACAGAAGATGAAAGTCTTGGTTTTTGACTCTTAATTAGATCTTTTCAAATCTGTTGCAGAGAAGATGTTTTTGAAAGCTGCAGTCTTTTAAAAACATTGTGAGAGCCAGATTCTTGACAGGGATTTCTTTTTTCTTTTTTTTGTTTTTAGTTTTTTTTTCCTTCTCCTTAAAGCTCAAGAGACAGAACCCAGTGAACCTAAAGTTTGGAGTTTATGCCATCAACTGTCTAGTTGGAAAGCACACGTGAATTTTCCTTCCACACAGAAGATGTAATCCTTTTTGAGCTTGGAGCAAAATTGAAACAGATTGGGAAAGGAGAGCAAGAGAGTTCAGATGCAACTGTGGGACTTCATTTTCTGTTCCCACCACCAAACAACAGGGGATGGAAGAGGCTCATAATCCACTTCATTACTGGAACTCTGAGAAGACACAGCCTCTCAAAGCACCCTGTGCTGGGGCTTCCCTGGTGGCTCAGTGGTCAAGAATCTACCTGCCAATGCAAGAGACGTGGGCTTGATCCCTGATTGGGGAAGATCCCACAGGCCTTGGGGCAACTAAGCCCGATTGCTGCAACAGTTGAGCCTGTGCTCTAGAGCCTAGGAGCCGCAACTCATTGAGCCCACCTGCTGCAATTACTGAAGCCCTTGCACCCTAGAGCCCGTACTCTGCAACAAGAGAAGCCACTGCAATGAGAAGCCCAAGCATCGCAACTAGAGAGTGGCTCCCGCTCGGTGCAACTAGAGAAAAGCCCTTCACAGCAACCAAGACCTAGCATGGCCAAGAATAAATAAAATCGAAGCCCCCTGTGCTATCAAGAGCAATTGCCACAGCAGAAGTGGCACCGTCACCTGGGTAGGCAAAGTAGGCCTGTCTAAACATCTCCTCACCACCCCCAGCCTTCTCATCCCCTAAGCCCAACTCTTCCTGACTCCTTGACCTTTGGAGGGACTTGGGAAAGTTCCTTGGTGCCCAGTCCCTGCGAGGAGTGTGGGAGCGAGCTGAGAACTGGGTGCCTTTGGGGACTGCTGTAGGGTGGGAGGTGGGGTGGTGAGAATCCCACGGTAGAGGCTGAGGAATCTGTGACCCAAGTCAGGGACCCACTGGGAGCTCAGTGTACCAGGAAGAGCTGAAGTGGGAGCCACTGAGCTTCCTATGAAGCAATCACTGCTGTCTGTTTATACCAAGACCACAGCTTCCACCCGCCAGAGAACGGCGACTGCAGTAGCTACAATGCCCAATGGCTAAAGCCAAGTTGGCAGTTAGGCAAGAGAGACAGAAGATGGCACTTGACCTTGAAGCCCCTTCCCTGGTATCTGAATAATACATAAACTTCAACACAGAACACCGTGAGAAGCAGACTGACAGGAGAGTCCTAGGAGATGGAGTTTAAAACTTGAAATGACTGTGTTGTCTTGAATCGGCACGGTTTATTATTTACCTGCTATTAGTAGAAATGGAGGCCGAAGAGCCAGGTTGAGAAATAAAGAAAATTATGTCTTTCCTCACCTAAAAGTCTGTGACCTGAGGTTGTAAACAAGCCTGTTGTACAAGGAAAGGTCAGAAAGGTGGGCTTGTGAGGGGAGCTCCAGCACCTTACAAGGAATGACCTGATTTCTTGAGACTGAGTTGGAGGCCAACTCAGAGTTGTAACACCAACTCAGACATAATTTGCAAAGATCATGGAGTTGAAACCAAAGGTCTGCCGAAGAGTCAAGATAAAGTCAAATAGGGCATCTGATGGCTGTGGGTAGAGGAGGGGTGTGGAGGAGGGAGGAGCCCTACCTGGAGCTCCCTTCTACAGTGTGGAAAAGTCTGGGGTTCCAGGAGCCTCGTAGGATGTGCTCTGAGCTGAGCAATGCCCTAAGTGCATGGTGTTGCTGACTAAACTGGAGAAATTGGAACTGATTTGAGGACATAGAAGTATTACATCCATTTATCTTTGTCCAGTTTGGATTCAAAACAGTACTTATTTATGGACCATCCGTCCTAAACTATTTTTAACTTGCAAACCTAAGCACCATTAAAAACTGGGCCTAAAAACACATTTGAATGATTCCAGCTCACCTAGGAACAGGCTGGGATCAACCATGATTCTCAATATTTTTGATCTTACCTGTCAATATGCATGGTGCGTGAGTGCCCAGTCATGTCTAACTCTTTGCAATCCCACGAACTGTAGCCTGCCAGGCTCCTCTGTCCATGGGATCTTCCAGGCAAGAATACTGGAGTAGGGATTTCTTCCAGGGACTCTTCCTCCTCCAGGGAATCTTCCTGACCCAGGGATCGAACTCCTGTGTTTCCTGCACTGCCAGGCAGATTCTTCATCACTGAGCCACCTGGGAAACACTTACTTGTCAATAATGAACTACCCTTTTCTTCTAATAAGCTTATGCCACAAACCCCTGGGAATATGCTGTGAAAAAAATGTCTGATGTTACCTGTATACCTGAAATAAAATTTGCAGCATCTGCTTAGTGCTAATAACTGAAGGGATACCTTTGGGGCTCCTTGATCAAATTGCACTGGAAAATGTGAGTTGTGTGGGAAAACTGACAGTGCCAGAACTCAAAAAGGGTAGATTCTGCATCCATCTTTGAAGTTATAGATCTCAGGTCAGTTTTCTATATTGTAGCCTGAATTGCCTGGGCTGTGACACATAGCTAGGAACTAGTCATTTCAATTATTATTGGCAATCTGAGACTTTCTGGTGATTAGGACACAAGGTCCTGGAGTCTTGTGACCTTGTTGAAATTCTAGGCCATCACTTTCTAATTGTGTGACCTTGGACAAGTTATTTAATTTCTCTAAGCCTAGATTCCCCTGAAAATAGGAGATACCTTCAAGTGAAGTTGCAGTGAGAAATTAAACAATGCAAGTCAGGTTTGTGACAGCTGGTGCCGGACAAGGACTTAATAAATGTTAGCTATTGCTGCGATCATTATTTTACTTGTTTTCTACGTAGGCAAAACTTGCCTTAAGTAAAACATAATGCATGAAAATCTAGATTTGCAAAAAAGGTTAAATGGGGGTTGTTTGCATTACAAAAGGATTCTTCAGTTAATGAAAGAACTGATAACAGGATTTCTTTCAGGCAGTCCATTTCCTAGTATGTTTATCTTTTTAACTTTTAAAAATAATTTTTATTTATTTTTATTGGAAAATAATTGCTTTACAATGTTTTATTAGTTTCTGCTGTACAACAAAGCGAATCAGCTATACGTACACACATATCTTTTCCCTCTTGAGCCTCCCTCCCACCCCTCCTCACGCCATTCACTAGTCATTGCAGAGCACTGAGCTGAGTCCCCTGTGCTATACAGCACGTACCCACTAACGATCCATTTTACACATGGTAGTGTGTATATATCAGTCCAGCTCTCTCAGTTCCTCCCTCGACCCTGTCCCAGTATGTTTAAAATGATTGGATTCACACAAAACAGGATTTATACATTTGAGGAACATAGTGTACAAGGCAAAGGACATCTGTAATATACAATCACTCAGGACAGGTCTGAACCACTATGTCAAGTTAACAGTAACAGCCATGGGTATTTCCCTCTACCCTTTATAAAAGGATTAGATGAATTCTCAGTGATTTCAAAGGGCAAAACTGGGAACAATGGGTCGAAGACACAGCAGGGTAGGTTTCAGTTCAATATATAGGAAAACTCTACCAAACCACTGCTGTCCAAAACCCGAATGGACTGTCTCTGAGGTGGCATATTTCCAACAATTCATGTAAATTCATCTGTTCAAGTAAATTCAACATTTCAAGTAAAAACTAGATATTAATTTGTCAGGACAGTTGGAATGACTATTGCATGATATTAGGGAGGTGTTTCCTAATCCTAAACACTCAAAATATGCAACTATTAATAGATCGACTCTGCCTTGAATACCAGGAATAGGTTGAGGAAGGAGGTAGAGAGAGGCTGTTTGGGAGGAGGGGTGGAGATAAAGGAAATGAGCTGGAAAAAATATTGTTCCTCTGGTTTGGAAGTACTAGATTAAATGACTTCTAAGATTTCTTCTAATTTAAAGATTTTGAAACTCTCAAATTGTTTCACTGCTGTTTACTGTTCAGTCACTCAGTCATGTCTGATTCTCTGTGGCCCTATGGACTGTAACCTGCCAGGCTTCTTTGTCCATGGAATTTTCCAGTCAAGAATACTGGAGTAGGTTGCCATTTCCTACTCCAGGGGATCTTCCTGACCCAGGGATCGAACCCAAGTCTCTTGTGTTTCCTGCACTGGCAGGTGGATTCTGTACCACTGGTGCCACCTGGGAAGCCCCCAAATTGTCTCACAGATGCTATTTTAACCATATTCCTGGGAGAATTTTCCTATTTTGGTCGTGGAAAACTAGAACATAACACCTAAAGTAAGTGGTAAAATGGGAAAAGAATTAAGATATCCCGATCTTTTTGATTTTTGATCCCCCAGCCTCTTCTCAGTTATGAGAATGAGAGTTGGGTAAACAGAAGATAAAAGTGGTCTTAAAGCTAGAAAGGGTGAAAATCAAGTCAACTTGGAGCTGGGTGAAAAATAAGCTCAATCAAGTTTCCATATTACTAGCTTTAAAGGTATAGCACCATTCCTGGAAAAATACTTCAGAGTACTGTAATCAGCCTTCTTAAGTGAACAATGCAAAGAAATAGAGGAAAACAATAGAATGGTAAAGACTAGAGATTTCCTCAAGAAAACTGGGGATACCAAGAGAATATCTGATGCAAAAATATGCACAACAAAGGCCAGAAATGGCAAGCACCTAACAGAAGCTGAAGAGATTAAGAAGGAGTGGCAAGAATACACAGAAGAACTGTACAAAACAGTCTTAATGACCTGGATAAACATGTTGGTGTAATCACTCACCTAGAGCCAGACATCCTGGACTGTGAAGTCAAGAGGGCCTTAGGCATTGTTGTTGTTCAGTCACTAAGTTGTGTCCAGCTCTTTGTGATCCCCATAGAACTGTAGCCCGCCAGGCTCCTCCGTGCATGGGATTTCCCAGGCAAGAATACTGGAGTGGGTTGCCATTTCCTTCTCCAGGATATCTTCCTGACCCAGGGATTGAACCCATGTCTCTTGCATTGGCAGGTGAATGCTTTACCAACTGAGCCACCTGGGAACAAAACTAGTAGAGGTGATATAATTCCAGCTGAGCTATTTCAAATCCTAAAAGATTATGATGTTAAAGTGCTGCATTCAATAAGTCAATAAATTTGCAAAACTTTGTGGTCACAAGACTGGAAAAGGTCAGTTTTCATTCCAATACCAAAGAAAGGCAATGGCAAAAAATGTTCAAACTACTGGATAATCGCACTCATTTCACATGCTAGCAAGTTAATGCTCAAAATCCTTCAAGCTAGGCTTCAGCAGTATGTGAACTGAGTGTGTCCAGATGTACAAGCTGAGTTTAGAAAAGGCAGAGGAACCAGAGATCAAATTGCCAACATCTGTTGGATCATAGAAAAAGCAAGAGAATTTCAGAAAAGCATCTACTTCTGTTTCATTGACTATGCTAAAGCCTTTGACTGTGTGGATCACAACAAACAATGAAAAATTCTTAAAGAGATGGGAATACCAGACCATCTTACCTGCCTCTTGAGAAATCTGTATGCAGGTCAAGAAGCAACAGGTAGAACCAGACATGAAACAATGGACTGGTTCAAAATTGAGAAAGGAGTACGTCAAGGCTGTATATTGTCACCCTGTTTATTTAACTTATATACAGAGAACATCATGTGGAATGCTGGGCTGGATGAAGCACAAGCTGGAACCAAGATTGCCAGGAGAAATAGCAATAACCTCGGGTATGAAGATGATACCACCCTTATGGCAGAAAGTGAAGAGAAACTAAAGAGCCTCTTGATCAAGGTGAATGAGGAGAGTGAAAAAGCTGGCTGAAAACTCAACATTCAAAAAACTAAGATCGTGGCATCTGGTCCCATCACTTCGTGGCAACATATGGGGAAAAAATGGAAACAGCAACAGACTTTATTTTCTCGGGCTCCAAACTCACTGCAGATGGGGATTGCAGCCATGAAATTAAAAGACACTTGCTCCTTGGAAGGAAAGCTATGACCCACCTAGCTGCTAAGTCGCTTCAGTAGTATCCAACTCTGTGCGACCCCATAGACAGCAGCCACCAGGCTCCCCTGTCCCTGGGATTCTCCAGGCAAGAACACTGGAGTGGGTTGCCATTGCCTTCTCCGATGACCAACCTAGACAGCATATTAAAAAGCAGAGATGTCACTTGCTGACAAAGGGCCATACAGTCAAAGCCATAGTTTTTGCAGTAGTCATGTACAGATGTGCAGTCCATGGGGTTGCAGAGTTGAACATGACTGAGTGACTGAACAACAATTGTAATCATACAACTAAACCAAGACTGAACATATGGAATCAGTGTCCTCTTTTAACGAAGTGCCTAGAAGAAGAATCTTTGACCTGGTCAACCTACACGTCTTTCAAATAAAGCTGATCATCTGGCCTTTGAACCAATAAGTTTACTTTGGCCATACGTGACCAGATCACATGGCTGTTTCCATTCCGAAGTCTTCTGTTATACAAAGACTACTTCCCTTGCAGTGGACACCAGCTGGCAGGACAAAGGCAGCCTTGCCTAGAGAGAAAGTAAAAAGCCAGTTACTAGAGGAGAACTACTTTGTGACATAGATTTCATTGGTTACCTAGGAAGTGGAGAAACTGGACACTAACAGGAAAGGAATGCTACCTCCTGGGCTGGCCACAGAACCTGCTACTAGTAGATGAGAAATCAGTGCTAAGGGTGATTGTCAGCCAGAAAAAGCAGGAAGCTACCTAGTATCACAGTCAGTCATTCTAGGAAGGAGAGGAAGAAAACATAAGGGTGGGGGGTGAAGAAATACTCTAGTTATACAAACACTGATACTGTCTTGGGGGGAGAATCTTTCCTTTGCTGTAGTCCAAGAATTGGCACAAAAGGCAGCATGCCTATGGCCTCCAGTGCCCTCCATAACCTAACCTGCCTCTGCAAGAACATCCCTGTGTGACCCCTGAGAGGGAAGCAGAGGGAGGTGAGTCGTGAAGCTGCCCCAGATTCTGTGCTCCGGGTGGAGAAGGCCTCAAGAAGGTGAAGGGATGAGCTAATCTGAGCTTCCTGGCCCCATTTCCAAGGAAGTGATTAGTGGAGAGGCACCTGGGACCTGCTCCATTTCAGGAAACCCGGTTATGGGAACTGGTGGGGCACAGACTTGACTCAGGACCCGAGAGAAGCAGTTAACCCTTCTCTATTGCCTGCATGAGAAATAGGCTTTCTTAACTGTTTCCCTGGGGGAAAGAAACTGTTCAAGGGGGTTTAGTTTTGCAACAGCCTGAGAAGGAGGACCTCAGGGACATTTTGCACTTAAGCGCCCAGGGTCATTCCTTTAGGGGAGCCTGGGAACAAGGTGGTTGCCGTTCAGTCCATAAGTCATGTCTGATTCTTTGCAACCCCATGGACTTCAGCATGTGAGCCTTCCCCATCCTTTGCTATCTCCTGGAGTTTGCTCAGACTCATGTCCATTGAGTTGGTGATGCCATCCAAGAGGGTGGGAACAAGTTAGTTCCTAAGTATCCAGGAATGATATACCCAGAGAGGGCACACTCAAAAGGGAAAGGCAGCGCCACAGTTCCTGAAATATCACTGTCCACCTGGTAGCATTTCCTTGGGTGTTCTGGCTCTACTCAAATCCTTGGGTTTGGGTCTGAATCAATCCAGGGCTCTTCAGATGGGGTCTCTTTGGCCAGACTGGGGATTTCTTCTCAGAATAAACAGCATGTGTAAAGTGGGCATGCAACAGTGATCCAAATCCTGAGGTAAGTAGATGAATGCACGCAGTCAATATGCCACTAAGTCTAAGGACTGGTTGTTGCTGGGTCATAAAGAAGACTGAGTGCTGAAGAATCGATGCTTTCAAATTGTAGTGCTGACGAAGACTCTTAAGAGTCCCTTGAACTGCAAGGAGATCCAATCAGTCAGTCATAAAGGAAGTCAATCCTGAATATTCATTAAAAGGACTGATGCTGAAGCTGAAGCTCCAATACATTGGTCATCTGATTCAAAGAGCTGACTCACTGGAAAAGACCCTGATGCTGGGAAAGATTGAAGGCAAAAGGAGAAGAGGGGTGGGCAGAAGATGAGATGGTTGGATGGCATCACCTACTCAATGGACACGAATTTGAGCAAACTCCAGGAGATAGTGAAGGACAGAGGAGCCTGGTGTGCTGCAGGCCATGGGGTTGCAAAGAGTTGGACACAACTTAGCCACTTAAAGACAACAACGACTAAGGACTGGGGAGAACTGGCCCCCTGGAGACACTGCTCATAAGACTGAGCATGTTCAGAGCAGCATCCAAAAGCTCCTTCATTGACCTGGTTGACTCAAATGAACTTAACCTCACACAGACAATTTCATTTCTTTGGGCTTCAATTTTTTCATCTGTTGGGTATCACTGATAACCTCTACAATCCTTTCTGGCTCTAAAACTCCACTAGTTTGAGGATGAATTGAATTTTTGAATTGAAGTTGCTCAGTCATGTCCAACTCTTTGCGACGCCATGGGCTGTAGCCTATCAGGCCCCTCCATCCATGGGATTCTCCAGACAAGAGTACTGGAGTGGGTTGCCATTTCCTTCTCTAGTTTGAGGATGGGCTCTGAGTGAATACAGTTTTAATAATGTGGAGTCAGTCCAATAGTATGTAAGGTTCTAGACCCCAAACGGAATGGGGGCACACACTGACGGGTGACATAAGGGTGGAAGCTGTGGCTTATTCAAGCCTTAGTTTGTAGGGAGCTGAATGTATCTGAGGTCATTGTCTTAGCTTTTGCACAGAGGGGGTTGGCTTCTCCTGGTCGTGTTGATGTCCCTATACTGCAGAACCCTGAGACAAGCAGTTAGGCAGGTCACATCCATGTGAGAGATGCACTGCATAGCTGTACGGAAGTGGAAGGAGTGGTTAAGAGATTTTTATTTCAGGGGTTTCCCCGGTGGTCCAGTGGTTAAGAAACTGCTTTGCAATGCAGGGGATGCACATGCAACCCCTGGTTGAGGAACTAAGAGTCCACATGCCATGGATGATGCAACTAAGACCCAATGCAGCCAATAAATAAATAGTTTATTATTTCATATTCTGGCTCTGCCATTTACAAACTCAGTGTCATACAACCTCCTCTTGGAACCTCAGTTTCATCATTTGTAAAACAACTATAACAATATCTCCCTTACAAGGTTGGGAGGACTACTGAAGATAAATGAAAGGGGAAGGCCACTTAGCACAGCAAGTCCCCATCAAACTTTGCTGACTACAGTGGTTTATATGGCGGCAATCCTGATGGCAGGCCCTCAGATCACAGGCTCCCTTCCCCACTTCTGCCTGTGTCTGGTCCCTGGCTACCTCTGTTAGGCATTCGTTAACTCTAGGATGATGCTGGATGTTCCAGTGCCTGTTTACCCCTGAAGTTCACTCCAAGGACAAGGGCTTGAAGACCAACTCATCTGAAGTACTTCTACACTGGCACTGTTTCTCCACCCTTCCTGAGAATCCCAGTATCATTCTCAAGGTGGGGCATTTTCTGCCGAGCCAACACTTGCCATAGGATATATTTTAAATAGCCATCTTGCCATAGGAAATATTTTAAATAGCCATCTTTAGTACCTTGGTTTCTCACCCATCAAATAGTGAAGATAACAATGATCTCACAAGGTACTTGTGAGAGTAAAATAAAAATGTATGTAAAGAGCCAGTGCTATCTGACAACAGGCTGTCCTGCCAGTCATTCAATCTTAGCTCCCTTCCCCTTGCAATCACCTTCCTAAAGGGGACACCTGAGAGAGAAGAGAGTGAGGGAGAGGAAGGCACCAATGATTTCCCAAATGTCAGCTCTCTTAGCAAGTCCCAGACAGTATTATGATGAACTTTCCATAAATATAATGAAAGCCATTTTTCTCCAGTAAGTCTACCTGTGAGCAATAGAGGTGGGGAGCATGGTCCACAGCACTGAACAAAGATGAAGAAGGCTATGATCCAGGTCTCAGTAGACATACACTTTGGAGCAGCACCAAAGCTGTGTATGGGACAGGCACTCTGCCAGCTCCTCTGCCGGTTTTGCCCAGTCCTGGCTTCTTGGAGCTGGGGTGGAAGAATTTTCCAAGGAAAGCAGCCAACACCCTGCCCCACCCTCCTTCTTGGGCAACTCTGCCAGGCAGGACTCTCTCACGAGTTTTCTTTTGGATGTCTGAGGAACCAGCTGCCAAATTATCAGTTTGGGCTCAAGCCCCTCTTACCTGCCCCTCCCTGACCAGCCCTGAGCTCACTGGCTAGAGTCTGGAGGACTACCTTCTTTCCCATCAGCTGGGAATGCTCTCCCGGAGCTTCTCCCGTGAGCTAGAGACTAAGAAACACTGGTCCTGTCATTGGCATATTTAATGCACAAACATGGGGGGCTTGTTCCTTTCCAAATCCTGACTATCGCTGGCTGGGCACCCCGGGATTAAGCTGGGGACCTGCTCGGGACAGGTTGCCAGACAAAATACAAGTCTTGAATTTCAAAAGTCCAGTTTTGAATTTCAGATGAACCAACGACCCCATGGCTCCTCCCTCCATGGGATTCTCTAGGCAAGAGTACTGGAGTGGGTTGCCATTTCCTTCTCCAGGGGATCTTCCCGACCCAGGGATCGAACCTAGTCTCCCGCATTCCAGGCAGACGCTTTAACCTCTGAGCCACCAGGAAAGCCCTTTTTAGTACATTTATGTCCCAAATGTTGCATAGGATACAGGTATGATTAAAATATTTTTAAAACCTGAAATTAACATGTAACTTTTTTATTTGCTAAAGTCTGGGAATCAGAGACTGGCTTGGGGCACCTGGAGCAGCCCCACCAGGAGGTGAGACTGTTCGGAGGTCAGGCACCGGCTTGGGTATCCCGTATCCGGCACTTCAGCCCCTCTCCAGGCGGAGGCAAACGGCTGAGGGCTGCACCTCGCGGCGGGACCGTGGGAAAGTTCTTTCGGGAGAAAGGAGTCGTGGCCTGGCCTCATTCCTGCTCGCCCACAGCCTCGGCTGCCACCCGCGGGCTCTCCCCATCGCCGGCGCGCGCCCAGCCATCCGCCCACGGCCCGCCGCCGCCACTGCAGGGCCCTCGCGGCCACGCCAGGCAGGTCCCGGCGGCTCTCCGTGTCTGGGGGAAGGGGCCCGAGTGCGCAGGCGCAGCGGGCCGGTGGGCGGGGCGCGCGCGCGCGGGGGCGGGAGAAGGGGAAGGGACAGCGTCCGGCTGCCCGCCGAGGGTGTGGGCGTGGGCGTGGGCGTGGGCGCGGGCGGAGGTCGTAGCCCCCGCGGGCGCCCGGCCACTGGGCGTGGTTGCTGCTCCCGGTGCGGAATGGAGGGGCCGGCCGTGGCAGTTTGCGAGGTGATGCCGGGAAGGGAGAGAAAACAAAGGAGGACACTCTGAGGAGACGGGTCTTGTGAGGAGGCCGAGAAGTTTGGGCAGAGGGGTCTGGCGTTGCCTGAGGGAGAAGGAAGGTTCGGGAATGGTAGGATTCGGTTCAAGTCAGCCTGTCCCTCGCGGGGTTGTGAGGTGCAGATGAGACGCGAGGCGTGGGAGCGCCTGGGCAGTCAAACCTGGGGGGCGCTCAGAAGTATTTAGTCAGTGTGTGTGGGGAGGGGCATGGCCGTCCGCTGAGCGCGGGTGTCGCCCCCGTCTGACGCCCAAGAAAGCTGCTCAGGAAGCTCAAGGGTTTGCCACACCTCAGCGGACGCTAGGGTTCGAGCTCGGATGGCATCCCGCGCCGGGAGAGCGCGCGGACAACAGGGATGGGCGCGCTGGGCGGGGGGCAGGGGGAGTCGACGCCAACTTGTGCTAAAGTGGGGGCGAGGGAAAGCCGGGTCAGGCCCGCGGGTCACCAGAGGTGTGAAGGGGATTCCTGGGTCAGGGCCCGGAGCAGCGAGGTGATGAGAACCTGAGGTTCGGACGCCTCAGTAACCCAGTTCAGATTACCGTGGACCCGAGATGCTCTGGAGGGTGGGACTGAACACCTCGCACAGAGTGGCCGCTTTCGTTCATTCGTGACAGTTTCCACAGCCTTACCTGATTGAATTCTTAACTACTGACCTGGTAGTTAACTGTAAACCGTAGACGGATTAATTACTAGGCATTCAGTTCAGTCGCTCAGTCGTGTCCGACTCTGCGACCCATGGACTGCAGCAGCCAGGCCTCCCTGTTCATCGCCAAGTCCCGGAGCTTGCTGAAACTTCATGTTCATCCGGTCGGTGATGCCATCCAACCATCTCATCCTCTGTCGTCCCCTTTTCCTCCTGCCTTCGCTCTTTCCCAGCATCAGGATCTTATTCCAATGAGTCAGTTATTCACAGAAGCAGAACTCATAAGCTGTGGGTTCTGTCCTAGATTCTGTCATCTGTAAAATCTAAACCTCCAACTTTCTTTGACAACAAAGAAGGCAGGAAGATTGGGAAAACTTCTACTACTAGCTAGTACTTAATTACTTGTTTGTTGTTTAATCACTGAGTCATTTCGGACTCTCTTGCGACCCTATGGACTGTGGCCAGCCAGGCTCCTCTGTCCATGGAATTTCCCAGGCAAGAATACTGAAGTGGGTTGCCATGCCTTCCTTCAGGGGATCTTCCTGACCCGGAGGTGGAACCCAGGTCTCCTGCCTTGGCAGGCGGATTCTTTACCACAGAAACAGATCAAATAGAACCATAGGCTACAAGAGGTTAACCTAAAGGCACCTTGAGTTTTCCCAATTTTCCTGCCTTTGTTGTCAAAGTTGGAGGTTTAGATTTTACAGATGACAGAACCTTGGATAGAACCCAGAGCTTCTGACTCACAGGCTAGTGTTCTTTTCCCTACTGCTCTCTCATTATGGATAAAGAAACTGCGGGAAAATCTGAATAGAGGGAGCACAGTAAGTCAGAGGATGTGTGAGGGAAAGTGTTAGACTGTAGAAAAGCCTGAAAACCATCCTTACAAACTGGTACAAATTAGGATCTTAGTTCCCATGTTCTCATGCTGAGTTCTTTCTGCCTTTAAAAAAGGGGGGGTAATAATTTTTGCTACAGGTACCTCAGTTTGGAAGTGAGAGTCTACTTTCATAAATAATCATGGAAATTAAATACAATATATGTTATTTTAAAATTATCAAGATTGAATGTTTTACCAAGATACCTTGGAGACCTGTTCAACTTAGAATATTGTGTGCAGATGACTTTATTAGAAATAATAGCTAATATTTATTAAGCATTTACTATCTGCCAGGCACTGTTAAACATTTTGAATGTATTGTTTTGCTTACGTTCAGCAGCCGTCATATGTGGTAATTTGTCCTCATTTTTATAAGTGAGGAAGCAGTGCTACAGAGAAGTTAAGCAACTTGCACAAGGTCACGTGATAGTATTTGACTCATCAGGGTTTCAAACCCAGGTATCTGCTTCCAAAGTCAGTGCTCTTAACTAGTATTCTGACCCTGGGAAATGTTGATACAATGAAAAGTAAAGATTCACAAGCAGATGCCATTATTATTCATAATCTTCATGTTGACTTATATTTGGAAAGAAAAAAAGAAACAGGAGAAACAAACTCCCACTTAATTTTTCCAACTTATTATTTCCAGATGAATTTATCCTTTGAATAAAGCAATTTGTTGTCTTCATTTCCTGTTTTGGACATTGTGTTGAATTTCACTGTCCCTTTTTATGTCACTCACTTAGCTATTTCTTCTGTTTAGACACAATGCTTTGTTCTTAACAAATGTAAATCTGACATTTTGCAAGAAAGAATATTATTTTTTTGGATATCAGAATTATTAACTGTATCATACAAGTTTATTATTACCATGATTTTTAAAGAAGATTGTGGTTTCTTTGAATTGTGCCCTTTCCAGATTTTGAAATATTTAATAATTTACCAGAGGTGTGAAACAGCAGGAGTATCAAAGGGAGCATTGCTAGAAGGACAGCTAGTGATTTCCATAGAAGCATTAAATTCTAAGCACCAAGCAAATACTCTTCACTGTGTAACAACTAGTAAGTGGAGGAAGAAAAAATATTAATTTCAATCTGTTTTGTCATATTTTATGTTATATTTTATTTAAAATTTTCAATTACTGTTTTATCAGCTCCAGTATTGTTCCATAATTAAACTCAAATTGTTCCATAATTAAACTTAAATGATTATGAAATAAGTATCTGGTGATAGATTTACAAATCTGTCATACAGGAAAGGTGAGTAGAATGACTTATCAGAAGATTATTTATTTTACTGGTTTAAATTCCAATTACTCAGAAACCATCTGACTCTTGCTCTTGGTTTTAACTTCCTTTTTCACAGCTAAATTACATTACGTTGAATTTTATCTCTTTTATACCCAGCTTTTGGTAGTTGGAAAAGAGCCAAAAAACGAAAAGAAATGAAATGATGAATGGTGCATACTTTGATAATCCTAACTTGCAGTTAATTTGAAAATATATGTTTCTTCCATTTGGCTCTTATTGTCATTTTTTGCCTGTATTCTTGGAAAGCTGATGCGTTGAGTGTCCCTGATAACTAATTTTCTTGAATTTGTGAAGTGGAAACTTTTTTGTCCTGCTTTTTTGGTGTGTGTGTATAAGTTTATTGAAGGATATTTTGGAATTAAGTTGTCCTGTTAGCCTTAGAGAAGTCACCCTGAGTCCCAGTTGAGATTGGATAGTAGGTTAGGCACTACAAGACATTTCACACTTGAACCGAATGACCTGTCTTCTCTTTGTGTACCTAGCAGTAAACATCTTTAAGAAGGGTGTGATAGTTTGGTTTGCTGTTAACTCTGCGTGAACTCCCTTCTGACTGGACAGAGTCCCCACCATTCCTGAAGGAGGTAGTTAGCTACACGGCAAGAGTGATGTTTTTCTGCATATGGTTGTATTAGCTTGTGCACTGATCATGATCCAATAAACTGTGGTCAGAGTGGCAGGGTGATTTCACTCCAAGCAAAGGACTTGAGCCACACAGCTTTTGGCAAGAAACTGAATTACATAGACATTTTGAGCCTAATGGACCGCTTCAGTCCATCTAGTATAAGGAGCATTTCTCTTCTGTTTATTGTCTCTGATCTTTATATTTTTATTCTTTTTGGCAGGAGGAAAGGTGATATGTGCTTGTCATGAAACATTATAACATTATAGAAACATATACTATGGATGGGGGCTTCCCTCATAGCTCAGTTGGTAAAGAATCCACCTGCAATGCAGGAGACTCCAGTTCGATTCCTGGATTGGGAAGATCCACTGGAGAAGGGATAGGCTACCCACTTCAGTATTCTTGGGCTCTCCTTGTGGTTCAGCTGGTAAAGAATCTGCCTGCAGTACGGGAGACCTGGGTTTGATCCCTGGGTTGGGAAGACTCCCTGGAGAACGGAAAGGCTACTCACTCTAGTATTCTGGCCTGGAGAATTCCATGGACTATATAGTCCATGGGATCGCAAAGAGTCAGACATGACTGAATGATTTTCACTTCACTTCAGTTCATATTATGGAAAGTGAGACTCTTCAGTAATCTCACTGCATGAGATAATGATTAACATGCAATATGTATTCTTCTAGATTTTTCTATGCATATGTTCAGAGTCTCTCACCAAGTGGATAAAAACCAGATTGCCAGCATTCTGGAATTTGAGAGATCGGGGATGGGAGGTTGTGTCTTAGCATTTAGTGTTTATGTTCACTCAGTCCATTTGTTTTTAATAGTACAACTTAAGTTCCCAGCCCAGAGACCCGCGCTTCTATCTTTTCACAGAATAACTTCTCCCCAACCCCTTACCAAATTTAGGAGGGACCAGTCCTTAGAAGGCTGAGTGGAGAAGGGAATTTAAAGATTTGCCTACTTCTTAAATTCATTTTTTCACCTGACTCCTTATTATGGATCCCACCTCTACTTCTAGAGGTTCCTGATACAGCCAGTTTTGAGTTTGGGGGGATTTTTTTGTATATTTGGTATTGTTTCTTCATCTTCGCCTTTTTTTGCTTATAACTCAGTTTTTTGATTCTTGAGACCTAAGTCCTTTCCCACTAGTTCTCTGGCTTTTCTGTTTCTATTAGGTTGGTGCAAGTGTAATTGCAGTTTTGGACCATGAATTTTAAATCCTTACAACTAGGCTCAAACATCTTTATTAATCGAAATCGGAACCATTACAATCAACAGATTTCTGCCAAATGAGAAATAAGTTTGTTTATTCCTATAGTGTAAAAATCTGTGCTTCGGGCTTCGATTAACTTTTGGAAAGCATTTTCTTCCTCCTGATGGTTGTGGAGGCGTTTTCCCTGCAAAAACTTGTCAAGATGCTTGAAGAGGTGGTAGTTGATTGGCAAGAGGTCAGGTGAATATGGTTGGAGAAGGCACCCCACTCCAGTACTCTTGCCTGGAGAATCCCAGGGACGGGGGAACCTGGTGGGCTGTAGTGCATGGGGTTGCACAGAGTCGGACATGACTGAAGCAACTTAGCAGCAGCAGCAGCAGGTGAATATGGTGGATGAGGCAAAATGTGGTGGCCCAGTTCATTCACCTTTTGAAGCATTTGTTGTGAGACGTGTAGTTGGGCTTTGTCATGGAGAAGAATTGGGCCCTTTTTGTTGACCAATGTGGGCTGCAGGTGTTGCAGTTTTCAGTGCATCTCATTGGTTTGCTGAGCATACTTCTCAGATGTAAGGGTTTTTGCTGGGGTTCAGAAGGGATTGTCCCAACCCAGGGATCAAACCAATGTCTCTTAATGTCTCCTTCATTGGCAGGCGGATTCTTTACCACTAGCACCACCTGGGAAGCCCCAAGAAAGCTGCCGTGGATCAGATCGGCAGCAGACCACCGGTGACTGTGACCTTTTTTTGTTGTAAGTTTAGCTTTGGGAAGTGCTTTGGAGCTTCTCAGTTCAGACACTGAGCTGGTTGTCATATAAAATCCATTTTTCGTTGCACATCACAATTTGATCGAGAAATGATTCATTGTTGCATAGAATAAGAGAAGACGACCCTTCAAAATGACAATTTTTAAAAATTTTGGTCAGCTCATGAAGCACCCATTTATCAAGCTGCTTCTTTGTTCCAATTTGCTTCAAATGCCAAGCAATCATAGAATGGATGACATTGAGTTCTTTGGCAACTTCTGTAGTTGTAAGAGGATCAGCTTTGATGATGACTCTCAATTGGTTGTTGTCAACTTCTGATGGCCGGCCACTACAGTCCTTTTCTTCAAGGCTCTTGTCTCCTTTGCAGAACTTCTTGAACCACCACTGCACTGTCCATTCATTTGCAGTTCCTGGGCCACATGCATTGTTGATGTCGTGAGTTGTCTTCATTGCTTTACAATCCATTTTGAACTCAAGAAAATCGCTTGAATTTGCTTTTTGTCTAACATCATTTCCATAGTCTCAAATAAATATAAAATAAACAGCAAGTAATGTCATTAGGAAAAAACCAAACCAAGAAATGAGCATTAAAACAATGTATAACATAACTTCATTTATTTAAAAATGTATCCCAGTATCAGATGGTAAAGAATCTGCCTGCAATGCAGAAGACTCAGGTTGATTCCTGGGTCCAGAAGATTCCCTGGAGAAGGGAATAGCTACCAATCCAGTATTCTTGCCCGGAAAATTCTATGGACAGAGGAGCCTGGTGGGCTACATCTGTGGGGTCGCAAAGGGTTGTTGGATATGACTAAGCAACTAACATTTTCACTTTTTTTTCCTTTCCAATATCAAATGACAAATGGCAACAGTGCAAACCTGCAATAGCTTTTGCACCAACCTAATACAATTTCATTAAAGTCATCTCTCTTTTTCTGTATCTTTGTAGGTTTATTACTTCTAAAAATATTCCTTTTCTATTGTTTTACTGAGATTTCAGGAGGGAGTGAAAGTAGATATGTATGTTCAATCTGCCATCTTTATCTGAAAGTGAGTGATGTCATTGGCCTGAAATCTCTGATGATGAAGAATAACATATTCATTACCTAGTGTTGCTGTAACAAAGTACCACAAACTGGGTGGCTTAAATTTATTGTCTTATAGTTATGAAGGCCAGAAGTCCACAGTCAAGATAGCAGTAGGGTTGGTTCCTTCTGGAGGCTCTGAGGGAGAAATCGATTGCTTAGCTCCCTCCTACCTTCTGGTAGTTGCCAGCAAGCCCTCGGTGTTCCTTGACTTGCAGATACATTGCTCCAGCCTCCATCTCTGTCTTCATGTAATGTTCTCCCTTGTGTATATCTGTGTTTTCACGTGGCCTTCTTATAAGGACATCAGTTGGATTTAGAGCCACCTTAATCCAGTATGACTTCATCTTAAGTTGATAACGTCTATGAAGACCCTCACCCCACTCCAGTACTCTTGCCTGGAAAATCCCATGGATGGAGGAGCCTAGTAGGCTGCAGTCCATGGGGTCGCTAAGAGTCAGATACAACTGAGCAACTTCACTTTCACTTTTCACTTTCATGCATTGGAGAAGGAAATGGCAACCCACTCCAGTGTTTTTGCCTGGAAAATCCCAGGGACAGGGGAGCCTGGTGGGCTCCTGTCTATGGGGTTGCACAGAGTCGGACCCGACTGAAGTGGCTTAGCAGCAGCGTGAAGACTCTATTTCCAAATAAGGTCATATTCACAAGTGTTGGGCCTTAGGTCTTCAAAATCTCTTTCAGAGGCACATCATGAAACTCACAACAAATCAGAAAATTTCATTGCTGGAATGATCCATCTGTGAGAAGCTGAGAAATGACTATATATAGTTTTTCCTGTCATTGTTGAAGGCTTTAACAATTCCAGTGTTTTCCAAAATGTGTGTTACAGGATGTTTATATGAATTTTGAGAAAGAAGTTATGCAGTTCTCTAAACTTGGGGGTTGCTGGTTAAAATCAAATGAATTTTGTTATTTTAGATCTCAGAACTTTTAATATGCCAGCACGGACTGTGAATCTTTAAAAATGGGCTCTAGTATATAGCATTTCCCAAACATATGTAACCTTGTAGTTTTTTTAATCATCTTTTTTTGTTTGTTTTTATAACCTGACTTTAAAAAAAAGTTTTCTTTAATTTTTTGATGTTCTGGGTCTTCATTGCTGCGTGGGCTTTTCTCTAGTTGCAGAAGGCGGAGGCTACTCTCCAGTTGCAGTACACGGGCTTCTTGCAGTGGCTTCTTTTGTTGTGGAGCATGGGCTCTAGGGTGCGCAGGCTTCAGCAATGAGCTCGGTAGTTGCAGCTGCCAGGCTCTAGAGCACAGACTCAATAGGTGTGGTGCGTAGGCTTAGTTGCTCCAAGCCAGGTGGGATCTTCCCAGATCAGGGATTGAATCTGTGTGTTCTGCATTGGCAGGCGGATTCTTTACCACTGAACCACCAGGGAAGCCCTTAAGTCATCTTGTGTTCTATAAAGAGAATTTGGGGCAATGTTGTTACTTAAAAATACCTGTTCTGTCATCTTTGCATTTGAAGGATAGCACTTTATTACTTTAGTACAGAAAGATTGGAAGCATAGCTGAAAATCTGTGAAGCAGGCAGGATGATTGTTCTCCCTGCACGTGTTCACCCCAGGTGATCTGTTTCCAACAATTTGTTGATCGGATACTCGTTAAAACTAAGAAAGGATGTTAGAGGATACTGAGATGTGCAGTGAAGAAGCATCATGGGCACACTGTGAGGCACGCAGCTTGTGGTTTGTTTCTTGTAAATGTTCTAGCCCCTCACTGATCTCTAGTGCCAGCCTGCCAGCAGCTTCCCAATCCCCGTCCCAGTGGCAAGTCACCCACTCCTTTAAGTCAGAACTAGCGTATGCCTGTGTAGAACACTAAGTTTAAAAATGCTTTTTGTTAAATCAAAAAATTGTTAAATTTTTGTTAAAGGAATTTTTCATTTAACTAAATTGAAATAGCCTCATGTAGTAATAGCTAGTAGCTACTGTATTGGGCTTCCCAGGTGGCGCTAGTGATAAAAAGCTAGCAGGAGACTTAAGCCGCTGGATTTGATCCCTGGGTTGAGAAGATCCTTTGGAGGAGGGCACAGCAGCCCACTCCAGGATTCTTGCCTGGAGAATCCCATGGACAGAGGAGCCTGGCGGGCTGCAGTCCATACGGTTGCAAAGAGTTGGACACAACTGAGTGACTTAGCATGCATGCACGCACAGCTACTGTATTGGACAGCACACATTTGGAGAATGATATTGCCTCTTACTCTAGATCTAGATTCTCAACCTTTTTTCCCTGCCAGAAGAATACATATTTCTTGAGGTATAGATACATTTCCATTGGTTCTTACGGCAGTGATTCTTAGATTCTTAACTATGGGGTCACATCACTCGGGAAAAAAGCCTCCAGGTGGTTGTGATCTTCCTCACCCTCTTAGGGGCCTGTTTCCTCACTTACCTTCTTTCCCTGAAGAATTATTGTTCTAGGTGTTCTAATGTTCTGATTTAGAACTCTGAGTACAGAAAATTCTTACCTGATAGGCTGGTAAAGAGTAAATTTACTAAAGACTGAATTGGTTAAAAGAAAGACCAAAAATGTTAATTGAATCTTATACTGGAATATGACTTATTGGCATGAGATACTCTGGTTATTAGCCACAGTTCGCAGTCTTCCTGTGATTTTTTTTTCTATCAGGAATAGTAATATCCAAGAGGCAGCCCTGGTATTTAATATGGGTAAAGGAGTTGCTGTTTGGTTCTCCTCTCTAAGAAGTTATTCTGCCCCTGAACAGTTGGAGCCTCCAGTACTTCTTTGGTGCTTTTTGTTAGTTGTTCAGTCACTAAGTCGTGGCCAACTCTTTGCGACCCCATGGACTGCGGCATGCCAGGCTTCCCTGTCCTTCACTATCTCCCAAAGTTTGCTCAGATTCCTGTCTATTGAGTTGGTAATGCCATCTAACCATCTTATCCTCTGCTGCCGCCTTCTTTTGCCTTCAATCTTCCCCAGCATCAGGGTCTTTTCCAATGAGTCAGCTCTTTGCCTCAGGTAACTAGAGTATTGGAGCTTCAGCTTCAGCCCTTTCAATGAATATTCAGGATTGATTTCCTTGCAGTCCTAGGGACCCTCAAGAGTCTTCTCCAGCACCACAATTTGAAAGCATCAGTTCTTCAGCATTCAGTCTTCTTTTGGTCCAACTCTCACATCCATACTTGACTACTGGAAAAACTATAGCTTTGACTGTACGGACCTTTGTCGACAAAGTAATATCTTTGCTTTTTAATACACTGTCTAGGTTTGTTACAGCTTTTATTGCAAGGAGCAAGCGTCTTTTAATTTCACAACTGCAGTCATCGTCTGCAATGACTTTGGAGCCCAAGGAAATCTGTCACGGTTTCCACTTTTCCCCCTTCTATTTGCCATGAAATGGTGGGACCTGTAGGGAAAGAGCAAATTAGCCAAGAAAGCGATGGTCAAGCCCTCTGCCCCATGGACTCTCCTGCTCCCCACCCCACGTTCTCTAAATACATGGTTACGTAACAGCTGAGATCACTTGTAAGCGCTCTGCGCATGCACGTCACAATGTACTGGCTTGGCCACAGGCCACTTTTGTTCTGTAAACATATATAAGCCCCATCTGAAACACCATTGTGTCCACATTATGGCTGTGTCGTGGCCCAGTTACGCTGTGTCCGCTGGGTCAACTGTGAGTGACCGCAGCATGTCTGCTGCTGCCATGGCTGCCGTGCCAGTCAGGAGAGAATAAACATGGTTGCAGTTCCTACGGCTCCTTGAGTTTTCTTGCAGCTTCCCGGCTCATGCCTCAGCGAACAGTGAGATACAGCAAGACAGGACCTGATGCCAGGATCTTAGTTTTTTGAATATTCAGTTTTAATCAGCCTTTTCACTCCTCTTTCACCCTCATCAAGAGGCTCTTTAGTTTCTCTTCACTTCCTGCCATTAGAGTGGTATCATCTGCATATCTGAGGTTGTTGTTATTTCTCCCGGCAATCCTGCTTGATTCTAGTTGGTGAGTCATCCAGGCCAGCATTCTGCATGATGTACTCTGCAAAGAAGTTAAATAAGCAGGGTGACAATATACAGCCTTGACGTATTCCTTTCTCAATTTTGAACTGGTCAGTTGTTCCATGTCCTGTTCTAATTGTTGCTTCTTGGCCCAAATATTAGTTTCTCAGGAGACAGCTAAGGTGGTCTAATAGTCCTGTGTCTTTTAAGAATTTTCCACCGTTAGTTGTGATTCACACAGTCAAGGGCTTTAGTGTAGTCAGTGAAGCAGATGTAGATGTTTTTCAGGAATTCCCTTGCTTTCTTTGTAATCCATGAAATTCCCTTGCTTTCTCTATGATGGTCATTATTAGTGACCATCTTTTAAATATTCTGTATCTATCAATAGTGATTTCAGGCTCCCATATAATTCTTTAGATAAAATCCATTTACTTGCTTCATTTGTGATACTTCTTTGTGTTCTGTTTCTTGCAGTTGCTGCTGCAGGAAGCATTTATGGTGGTTTGGTCCTCAAGAAGCTCCTTAAAGGTAAAGAATTATACCCAGCTTCCACAAGATTAAATCTCTTCCAGTCAATAAATTTGGTATTTTCTGAAACAAACAATATATACTGAAAGATAGGGTTGTCAGATACAGCAAATAAAACTATGACTCCCACTTAAATTAGAATTTCAGATAAACAGTGAATACCTTTTTAGTATACAAATGTTTTATGCAATAGTTTATCCTGTAGTTTATCTGGAATACTACTGAAAGATCTATAAAATTGTATAGATACAGGAAAAAAATTGTCTAGGCCTAAGACAAGATACCTAGGTCACTGTTCTCTGAATACTTTCCATACAACCTCAAGCAAAGTTTTCTCAGATGTGAAATACAATCTTTAGTAAAGTATTTGTTTCCATCTATCTCAGAGAAATAGTATATGGAAAATGCTTTACTATAAATCATTTTGACCAGTTTTAACATTGTTTTACACATGTCAAAGTTGGTATGGTTTAGGCATTTTCAGTGACCTTGATTTTAGAAGTTTTTTTTCCTTTGACTTGAGAATAATCTACAACCAAAGGACATGCATTAGTTTAAGGAGACCAGAATGATTGGAGAACCACTGTGCTTCCCCTTTTATCTTTTATGGCTGTGTGGTTTGTAACTATTATCCAATGGGCTTGTCTTTTCCTAATGAGTGCTAAATTTACAACTTTTACAAAATAATTTTTTAAAAGAAACTTTTCCCAGTTAAATCTGAAGTATAAGTAGATTGTAGTGTTTTTTTAAGCTTATGTTGTCATTCTTTAAGAAAATATGCCGTGTATTAAATATAGAAACAACCCAAAAGCTACATTAGAAGGATATAATGTTATAAAATAAATGTTTGTGAAATGTATAACCATTGGACTTTTTAAAATGGAATGGTTTCTTAATGCTTTTTAAGATACAATCAATTTAAAATTTTAATTTATACCTAGATTTCCAGCAGTTCAATTGCCTAAAACCAAAGTACCTGCCTTAATCTTGGTCATATCAAAGAAAAAAAAATACCATATGTATTTTTTGTAACTCACAGTATGAAAGACTAAAGACATAAACATATAGGAAACAGTTCTGCCTTTTGAAACTTCTTTTTTGAAGTAATTTTTAGTTTAACCATGGGGATTTAAAAGTGTTTGCTTAATTAATTTAAGGGTCATCAGGTGTATTCCCATTTGCCTTTGAAATTTTCTTGGCCCTCTGAATCTATTGATATTTTCCAGCTGTCTGTATCCTTCAGCTTTTTGCTGTGTGGTTTTAATTTGTTTATATTCTGCTTGGTGTACACACATTTAAAAGCAGTAATTATTAAGGACATGTAATAAAACAAAAAATAAATTGAGACTTGTTCTTCACTCTGTAGGAGATATTCTGTGGGAGCTTGGGTAGAATTTTCTCCCTGTGGTGACAATCAAAACGATGATTTCTTGAGTATTTACTGTTTACTTAGCTTTGTGCTTGACATAGAGGGGTTGCACTGGTAAACATGATATATTTGGTTTCTCCCCTTAATCCCGAATTTAAGATATCTTAATTATTTAATTATACTGCCTCCCAAAGCCAGTGCCTGGAAGAAAGAGAGAATTGGCTTACTGTCCTGGAGAGTTTGCTGCAATTCTAAGACTTTTAGAAAATCTGAATTCAACTTTAAGAATCATGAATTGACTGCCTCAAAATCATCCAGTCCATTTATCAATCTTTTAGTTCTCTGCTTTTTTGGATTATGCCATTGAGATGATGCAAAGAGTGGAAAGATCATTCTTAATGCTGCTGCTCCATTTAAGTGTGTGAAAGTGCTTTGAAAGAAATGAAAATTCATAAAAATAAAAGAGAATATGTCATTAACACCAGGGAGGAGAAAGACTATTTCCTGCAACATAAACC
This sequence comes from Ovis canadensis, assembly GCF_042477335.2. NCBI lineage: Eukaryota > Metazoa > Chordata > Mammalia > Artiodactyla > Bovidae > Ovis > Ovis canadensis. The sequence continues at coordinate 61,023,454 of NC_091265.1, forward strand.
TGTATGGCACAATGAGTGGTTAGATCATACATAATGTATGGTCTTTGACTAATCTTTGACTAATATTTGTGAAAGTGCTTTGAAAAAAGTGAAGAGCCATCTAAGTACAAGGAAGTGGTTAACACTAGGGAGAAGGTGTTGAGCATAGTTTATGGAATAACCGTCTATTTATTATGCTAATACAAACTTTGGACAGTTTGTGTCTTTTTGACTTAATTTGTTATTTTAACAAATTTTGTGCATATTTATTTAAACTATTTTCATATCCTTGTGATAAAGTCGAGGTGGCTAACATTTGTATAAAGAGGAAGTACTGCACATCAAGTACACAATAAAAGTTGAGTCATTTGCTCATTGTCAGTCACATTTAGTGGCCAACTTTAGCCCGTCTTCTCTCCAGCTGTTAGGCCTCATAATATTAGCTTCCACTTGATAATGCTATTTATTCTTACTAATTAGTAACAAAAATAACTCAGTAAAGCTCACAAAGGAAATTGTCCAAGATGATTTGAATCCCTTAGCTCTCTGGTTTATGTACCATTAATTATGCCTTTATTACTATTGTTATTCAGCATTCCTATAACATTAGCAAACTGCTTTAAATTGGTCCTTTCGCAAATCTTTTCATTATTAATTAACTTCATCAGTATGTCTCTGGTGGCTGATGGATTAACCATCAAATTTCCTGGTGATAAAGAATCACATACCTGTACAAAATTAATAGTATGCCTCTGAATTCAATTTGTTAGCTGTTAAATCTTTTTCATTGCTCAGATGATTTCTATCCGTGTCCAAAATAAGGACTCCCCTCTCTCTAGGGGAACTTTTCCTCTGGCTCTTGAATACTTCAGATCAATTCCTATACAAACAGCCTTATATTTCTGGGTGTTTTCTTTATGCTGGATTAATAAACAACAGATGAGATGATTAGATAGCATCACTGACTCAATGGACATGAATTTGAGCAAGCTCCAGGAGATAGTGGAAGACAGAGGAGCCTGATGTGCTGCAATCCACGGGGTTGCGAAGAGTCGGACACAGCTTAGTGACTGAACAACAGCAACAGCAATAAACCAAGATACTCTCCCTGGTTCCCTACATCTCTAATAGTTTACATTCTTTTAAAATTTTCTTTCTTCTCTGTCCCTAATGATCTATCTGAACTTTTGTCCAGTAAACCTTTATTGAATCTCGGCCTTGCCACAAGGACAAGTGAAAATACACATTGTGTGGTGAGTACTATGTAGTGCTTCTCTGGTAACACAGAGGGTATTCCCTAAAGTTCAGTCACCAATATGCCTTTCTTCCCTTCATTATTATTCATCATTATTCTACGTTTACTTCAGATATCTTCTACTTTTAAGGCTTTAACTGTCATTTCTGTGTTGATGAGGCTTATTTTTTCTCTCTCTCTAATGTGTTTCCAACTTTGATTATCAATTAAATTATTCCGTTTGAGGGTTCCTCTGAAATATCATATGCAGCATATCTAAAACAGGGTTCATTTTCTTTCACTTGCTGTGTAATCTCCATTGATGTTAGTATCTCCAGTGATACTAATATTTTCATGATTCTCCAGGCTGAAAATTTTCAGCTTTTTGTTTTTGAGGGGTGGGGGAGGCTTCTCCTTTTCTTTTGTCCATTATCTAACATAATTGAATTTTGGTTAATTCTGCTTTTATAGTGTAGCATTATTTATTAAATTATATATTAATTTAAACATAGCTTTATGTCCCTCCCTTGTGCTGTTCTGTGCCCAATTGCTCAGTCAGTGTCTTTGGGATCCTTTGGACTGTAGCTTGACAGGCTCCTCTGCCCATGGGATTTTTCGGGAAAGAATACTGGAGTACGTAGCCATTTCCTCTTCCAGGGGATCTTCCTGACTCAGGGATCTAACCCACATCTCCTGTGTCTTCTGCATTGTAGGTAGATTCTTTACTGCTGAGCCATCAGGGAAGCCCCGTGTTCCTCTCTTAATGACTCCCAATTGCTTATTAAAATAAAATACCTCAGACTCTATTTGAGGTTCTCTGTCAATTAGAATAATCTTCTGTACTTTGAAGGATGATGCTCATTACGATAAATTCTTATGTGTTTAAAAATTCATATCCTTTCATATCAATATATGTACTACTATTCTTCATAGTTATCCATTTATGTAGAAATCATTTACATATTCCTTTATGAGTATACTTATCCATGTATGTAGAATTAATTCTATCATAAATATCTATTTTGTGAAACATGATAGTTTTAACTCATTCTTGCCCAGATCTAGAAACTACTTCCTAACAAGTCCTTAGTGAAGAAAAGAAGGAAAAGAAAGGTAGAAGAAAATGATGAGATGGAGGAATAGGAAAAAAAGGCATATAAAAAGTTATTTATTTCACTGTCTCTTCTAAGCATATTATTTTTACTTGTTTTTTAATCTTATTTTAAATATTTTATCACTCTTATGTTTATTGACATAATTTAGCTTTTTGCTAAAATATAGTTTAGCCAGTTATTTTTTAAAAAAGTTCATATATTTTTCCCAGGTAAGAAAATTTACAGCTGTTTTTTTTTCCCCCTTTCAAAAGACTAGATAGGAATACCAGCTCTTGAAAGCAGGGAAGATGACTTTGCTGTTGATGTATGGTTATATGGTTATGATAGTTCAGCTTTTGCCTCTTTACTGCATTCCACCATTTGGGCATCAGGGAGAAGACTTCAGTTTTGTCTTCTTTTGTTAATTTGTTGGGAATGGAGGTGAGGAGTTGTGCTTTTCATACATTAGAGATGCTGATGTGTCCAGGCTTGCTCAATGTTGAGTGAGAAACTCACAGTGGTGAACTCTTAAATGTCTGGCTTAATATATATTTTTAAAATCCAAGGTTCCCATATTCAAAAATTTAAAGTCTATTATAATTTTATATCTTACAAGATATATAATTTTATATCTTACAACAGCTCTAAATATCACTACTTATCTAACACTTCTTCTCCCACATATGTGTTCTGTAGACATGACCTCATTCTCGAGAGACAGGTCAGACATAAGTTGTCACCATTTCTATTTCAGAGATGAGGAAACTGCGACTTACCTCAGTCTCTGATATTAAGTTTAGAAGTCAGGGAAGGGTTTGTGGACTTAGGTCATTGTTTATCCTGTGAGTCCACACTTAATCTTCAAGTTTTTGATACATTCTAAATAGTCTCTTGATGCTAAATTTGCATAACACATGGCAAGATTTTATAAAGAAAAGATTGAAGATCAAAAGAAGTTAGAATAAATGAATTTCTCTTGTTTCTTTAATATTTAAATATGCCCTTTAATTGGCTTGAGGAAGTTCTCTTTTAGTCCTAGCTTGCTGAGTTTTTATTAGGAATGGATGTGGGCCTTTATCAAATATTTGTATGCATTTATTGAGAAGATCATATGATTTTTCTTCTAGAGTGCTGATATGCTGAATTACATTGATTTTCAAATGTTAAACCAACTTTGCATTTCTGGGATACATCCCAGTTGGCCATGATGCATTATGTATCCTTTTTATGTATTGTTGGATTTGATTTGCTGACATTTTAAAAATAATTTTTCCATCTGTGTTCATAAGAGATACTTGTGGTCTTCTTGTAATGACCTTGTCTTATTTTGGTATCAGAGTAATAATGACTTCATGGAGTCAGTTGAGATTTATTCTCTGGTCTTCAATTGTCTAGAAGAATTTGTGTGGAAAGTATTATTTCTTCTTTAAGTATTTGGGACAATTCATCAAATGAAGCTATCTGAGCTTGATTTTTCCTTTGTGGGAAACATTTTAACTACAAATTCAATTTCTTAGATAATTCTAGGTCTATGGAGGTTATTTATTTATTTTGAGTCAGCGTGGGTAGTGTTTACCTTTCAAGGAATTTGCTCATTTCATCTAAGTTGTTATATTTATTGGCATAAAATTGTTCATGAAATACCCTTATTATCCTTCTATCCTTCTAACACTTATAGAATATCACCTTTCTTACTTCTGGCGTTGGTATTTTATTTTTGTTCTCTCTCTTCCTCGTTTTCTCTTTCCTTAGCCAGTCTGGCTAGAACCATATTCTTTCTGTTGTGCTCTGTTTCATTGATTTTCACTCTGATCTTTTATTCTTTCCTTTCTTCTGCTTGTTTTGGATTTCTTTTGCTTTTCTGTTACTTGTTTTTTAAAGTGGAAGCTGTAATCATTGATTTGAGATAATTGCTTTTTACACTGAAGTCATGATACTCCAAAATTCAAAGTTTAAATAGTTCCAAAGTTTTAAAATTGTATTTTTTATTATTATTATGGTTAATCTGGAGTTTATTTTAATTTATGATACAAGTTAAGAATCTAATTTAAATCTTTTCCTTTCCCCAATAATTTGTGTTATTTTTCTGTCATAAACCAGGGCTCTGTATATGCTTGGATTTGTTTCTGGGTGTTCTAGTGTTTATGTCTGTCCCTAGGGAGAAATATCAATAACCTCAGATATGCAGATGACACCACCCTTATCGCAGAAAGTGAAGAGGAACTAAAAAGCCTCTCGATGAAAGTGAAAGTGGAGAGTGAAAAAGTTGGCTTAAAGCTCAACATTCAGAAAACGAAGATCATGGCATCTGGTCCCATCACTTCATGGCAAATAGATGGGGAAACAGTGTCAGACTTTGTTTTTTGGGGCTCCAAAATCATTGCAGATGGTGACCGCAGCCATGAAATTAAAAGACGCTTACTCCTTGGAAGAAAAGTTATGACTAACCTAGATAGCATATTCAAAAGCAGAGACATTACTTTGCCAACAAAGGTCCATCTAGTCAAGGCCACGGTTTTTCCAGTGGTCATGTATGGATGTGAGAGTTGGACTGTGAAGAAAGCTGAGTGCCGAAGAGTTGATGTTTTTGAACTGTGGTGTTGGAGAAGACTCTTGAGAGTCCCTTGGACTGCAAGGAGATCCAACCAGTCCATCCTATAGGAGATCAGTCCGGGGTGTTCATTGGAAGGAATGATGCTGAAGCTGAAACTCTAGTACTTTGGCCACCTCATGCAAAGAGTTGACTCATTGGAAAAGACTCTGATGCTAGCAGGGATTGGGGGCAGGAGGAGAAGGGGATGACAGAGGATGAGAGGGCTGGATGGCATCACCGACTCAATGGACATGGGTTTGGGTGAACTCCTGGAGTTGGTAATGGACAGGGAGGCCTGGCGTGCTGCAATTCATGGGGTCACAAAGAGCTGGACATGACTGAGTGACTGAACTGAACTGAACCCTGTAAAAAAAATTTGAACCTGGTATTTTGGGGTGGGAAGAGGCGAAAAAGGAATTCCTTTTGATAATGAACATGTTTTCATGTTGCTGCTAAGTTACTTCAGTTGTTTCTGACTTTGTGCCACCCCATAGATGGCAGCCCACCAGGCTCCTCCATCCCTGGGATTCTCCAGGTAAGAATACTGAAGTGGGTTGCCATTTCCTTCTCCAGTGCGTGAAAGTGAAAAATGAGAGTGAAGTCACTCAGTCGTGTCTGACTCGTAGCGACCCCATGGACTGCAGCCCACCAGGCTACTGGGGTGGGTTGCCATTTGCCTTCTCTGGTTTTCAGGATAAGTTTTCTCTTTCTCCCAGAGTCAATTTTGGAGGTATAGTTGGTCCTTGAACAACGTGGAGGTTGTGGTGCCTTCATACTATTATCTCTGCTTCAAAAACAGATGAATGGATAAATGACTCATTCAAGGACAGGAAGCTGAAACGGTTTAGATAGAATTAGGACTCAAACCCTAGTTCTTCTGATTCCACATATTGCAATTGCTAGTCAGATGCAGTCTTTTCCCCACACTTAAGTAATGACCTGTAAAATGACAATGCAGATACTATAGTTATTGAAAAAAATAGGTGTGTAAGTGGGCCCACACAGTTCAAATGCATGTTGTTCAATGATCAACTGTGTATATATTTCTTTTTAAAAATGCATGCTTGCACACATATATTTTATTCTTTTCATTCATTATTCATTCATTCATCCAGTACATATTTATTGAGCACCTGCTATGCTTGAGAAACCTATATGCAGGTCAGGAAGCAACAGTTAGAACTGGACATGGAACAACAGACTGGTTCCAAATAGGAAAAGGAGTACGTCAAGGCTGTATATTGTCCCCCTGCTTATTTAACTTATATGCAGAGTACATTATGAGAAACTCTGGGCTGGAAGAAGCACAAGCTGGAATCAAGATTGCCGGGAGAAATATCAATAACTTCAGATATGCAGATGACACCACCCTTATGGCAGAGAGTGAAGAGGAACTAAAAAGCCTCTTGATGAAAGTGAAAGTGGAGAGCGAGAAAGTTGGCTTAAATCTCAACATTTAGAAACGAAGATCATGGCATCTGGTCCCATCACTTCATGGCAAATAGATGGGGAAACAGTGGAAACAGTGTCAGACTTTATTTTGGGGGGCTCCAAAATCACTGCAGATGGTGACTGCAGCCATGAAATTAAAAGACGCTTACTCCTTGGAAGAAAAGTTATGACTAACCTAAATAGCATATTCAAAAGCAGAGACATTACTTTGCCAACAAAGGTCCATCTAGTCAAGGCTACGGTTTTTCCTGTGGTCATGTATGGATGTGAGAGTTGGACTGTGAAGAAGGCTGAGCACCGAAGAATTGATGTTTTTGAACTGTGGTGTTGGAGCAGTCTCTTGAGAGTCCCTTGGACTGCAAGGAGATCCAGCCAGTCCATTCTGAAAGAGATCAGCCCTGGGATTTCTTTGGAAGGAATGATGCTGAAGCTGAAACTCCAGTACTTTGGCCACCTCATGCAAAGAGTTGACTCATTGGAAAAGACTCTGATGCTGGGAGGGATTAGGGGAAGGAGTAGAAGGGGACGGCAGAAGATGAGATGGCTGGATGGCATCACTGACTCGATGGACGTGAGTCTGAGTGAACTCCTGGAGTTGGTGATGGACAGGGAGGCCTGGCGTGCTGCGATTCTTGGGGTTGCAAAGAGTTGGACACGACTGAGTGACTGAACTGACTGACTGACTGACTGCTATATGTTAGGTATTTCATCTTAATTTTCAAATTAATTGATATTATTTATAGTATTCCTTTTTTATTTAAAAATGTGTACTCATCTCTTTGGGGTTCTTATCTTGGTTTTTGTGGGGTTTTTGCCTTCTCTTTCTCTTGATGGTGGTAATATAACACTGCTGCTGCTGCTGCTAAGTCGCTTCAGTCATGTCCTACTCTGTGCGACCCCATAGACGGCAGCCCACCAGGCTCCCCCGTCCCTGGGATTCTCCACGCAAGAACTCTGGAGTGGGTTGCCATTTCCTTCTCCAATGCATGAAAGTGAAAAGTGAAAGTGAAGTCGCTCAGTCCTGTCCGACTCTTAGTGACCCCATGGACTGCAGCCCACCAGGCTCCTCCATCCATAGGATTTTCCAGGCAAGAGTACTGGAGTGGGGTGCCATTGCCTTCTCTGAATATAACGCTAATAGCAAATATTTCAAGACCTGTTCAAAGTCACAAATCAAGTAAGTGATTGAGTGGGATATATGAGCCTAGACAGACTGGGTCCAGAGGCTTTGTCTTAGGCACTGTTCTGTAGTATTTTGGTCTGTTTTACAGTATACTGTTTTGCTAGAAGTTTGACTACTATATTAGCTTTTCAGATAATCAACTCTGTTTATGCTCAACAAATGAATAGATATTAATTTCTCTTTTCCTTTGACAACTTCTCACTTCATTCTCATATCACTTGAAATCTACAGCTTGGGTCATATTTGGTGGTTGAGTTTTCAAGGTTATGTGAAGAGGCACGTGTAAGCTTGGAAGAATGATCATGTTTTCCTCCCATTTTCAATCTGCATCTTTTTGTTTGGAGTAGTGTGAGGCTTAGGTGCATATTCTTTTGCTAAGGACTTGAGTGAGCACATCCTTGTTGACTCATTTGCTTGTTGGTGAGCCAACAGGTTATGCTGCGACAGCTCTTCATCTCTGCTTTTTGAGGGAGTTAATGAAGATTTGACACTATTTCTGAAAGTTTGCTGATTCTCTGTTAAAGTGTCCTGCTTTCCATTTCCTTCTTTAAAGCATGTCCGGAATTGTTTCCCAATGTGGAAATAATTAGCCAATTTAACTAATGACAAGCCACAGAGCCAACCAAAGAACTTTTCATCTTTTGGCTTAATTCACCTAATTTCTTTAAAATGTTTGGTATTACTACTTTGTTCATTGGTTAAAGGCGAGAAAACCAAATAGTTACTCGTCTGCTGAGTCTCTTGGGAAATAACAATGATAAACAACCAAATCTTAACTTTTGCCATCATCAGAGAAATTATTTTTAAGTGGAACTTTTTGTTACAGAGCAACATAGCCCATTTTAGAAAATTAGGGGAAAATAGGGAAAAGGTAAAAACTTCTCATAAACTTCCATCGCATGCATTTTTAATACAGCTGTCATCACAATACATACACAATTTTGTCCTACTACTTTTTTCCACTTAACATGTAAGCATTTTTCATGTTATGACAGTCTCCTAGTAATTATTTTTAGTGGATAAGTTGTCCATAAGAAGATAAATCATTAATTAATTAACCATTTTATACTTTTAAGCTTTTAGGCTTGTTCTTTCTTTTTTACCATTATTATGAATATCTGTATATTGTCATGATTAAGAACTGATACTGTATGTCCTTGAGCAAGTTATTTGATCTTTGAAAGTACCTACCTCATAAAGCTGTTTTGAGGGTTACATGAGATAATATACATAATGCATGTAACATAGTGATTATTCTGAGTACATAGTTTTCAATAAGTGATAATTAATGTTAATGTCCCTGGGATAAGCATCTTAATGCATACAGCTTTTTGCTTAATTGAAAAATTTAGGATTAATTTCCCAAAGTAGATTTAACTTGATCAAAGTCTTTATTTTTATGGCTCTTGAAATGGCTTTTAAAAGGGTTGCATCATGTAATAGCATTTGTAAATGAGATACTGGGCTTCCCCAGTATCTCAGTAGTAAAGAATCTGCCAGTAATGCAGGAGACGTGGGTTTGATCCCTGGGTTGGGAAGATTTCCTAGAGAAGGAACTGGCTACCCACTCCAGTACTCTTGCCTGGGAAATTCCATGGACAGAAGAGCTTGGTGGGCTGCAGTTCATAGGGTCACAAAAGAGTCCAACACAACTTAGCAACTAAACAGCAGCAATATGAGATATTAACTTCCTGTACTTTGCTAGCATTAGGAATTTCAATGACTTAAAACTATTTTAGCCAGTTTACTAGTTAATGAACAAGTATATAGTTTTGTAAAATATTTACTTGGCTGTGCCACATCTTATTTGAGGCATGCAGGATCTTTTAGTTGGGGCATGTGGGATGTGTTCCCTGACCAGGGATCGAACAGAGGCCCCCTGCATTGGGAATGCAAAGTCTTAGCTACTGGACCATCAGAGAAATCTCTATAGTTTTAATTTGTATATTTTTTGAAACTTTTTATGTGTTTACTATCTATTCTTTCTTTTTTTCTGAACTTTTCCCATATTTTTAGGGAAAAACTTCTAATCTAAAATAAATTCAGTCATTGTCTGTGTGCTATGGTTTGAATGTTTGTGTCCCCCTTAAATTCATTTGTTGAAATCCTAATGGCCAATGTGATGGTATTAGGAGATGTGACCTATGGGAGTAGCTTAAGTCATGAGAGTGGAGCCCTCACAAATGGGATTAGTGCACTTAGAAAAAAGACTTGATAGAATTCCCTAGGTTCTTCTGCCATGTAAGAATACAATGAGAAGTCTGCAATCCAAAAAAGAAAGCCCAGAACCTGCCCATGCTGGTGCTATGATCTTGGACTTCCAGACTCCAGAACTGTGAGAAATAAATTTTTGTTGTTTATAAGCCATTCAGTCTGTGGCATTTCATTATAGCAGCACAAATGGAATAAGATACTGTGTAAGTTGTATTTTTAGGCTTGACACCATACTGTACAAATCATTCAGATTCACTGTTATATTGCCATTTTGCACAGTTGGCTATGGAATAATAGAGCTAATGTAATGACTTCCTAAATCTCATTTTCTTCTAATACTTTACTGATATATGAATATCACTGTGGATGTTCTTGAAGAATCGGAATATTATCTAAAAATGTCCTTTAAATCAGCGGTCCCCAGCCTTTTTGGCACCAGGGACTGGTTTCATGAAAGACAGTTTTTCCATGGGCCAGGGGAGAGGAGATGGTTTCAGGATGATTCACATGCATTACGTTTATTATGTACTTTATTTCTCTTATTATTATATCAGCACCACCTCAGATCATCAGACATTAGATCCTCGAGGTTGGGGACCCCTGCTTTAAACAAAGCTATTTGTTTGATGATGTTCTTTTCCAAATGAAAACTGTCTATACATATATACTGAATGTCTCTCTCTACATAATATTCATAGAATTTAATTCACTCTAAATAGGCATATATATAGTGATTAAAAACAAAAGCTTTAGACTCAGGCAGCCTTATTCTTAAATCTCAACTTTTACACACTATTTAAAATAGTTCTGTTTGTAATAGCATCAAAATACATGAAACACATAGGGATAGATTTAACATTAAAAATAAAGAATCTCTGCTGAGAACTGTAAAACATTGCTAAGAGAAATTAAACAGTATTTGGAGAGATATATCATGTTTATAGATTGGAAAGTTCAGTATTGCTAAGATGTCAGGCATAGGAGAAAGGGAAAGATATACCCAGTTGAATGCAGAGTTCCAAAGAATAGCAAGGAGAGACAAAACCTTCTGCCGTAAGTGAACAATGTGAAGAAATAAAGGAAAACAATAGAATGGGAAAGACTAGAGATCTCTTCATGAAAATTAAAGATACCAAGGGAACATTTCATGCGAAGATATGCACAATAAAGGACAGAAACACTAACGACCTAACAGAACCAGAAGAGATTAAGAAGAGGTGGCAAGAATACACAAAAGTGTACAAAAAAGGCCTTAATGACTTGGTCAACTGCAATAGTGTGGCCGCTTACCTGGAGCCAGACATCCTGGAGTGTGAAGTCAAGTGGGCCTTACTACGAACAAAGCTAATGCAGGTGATGGAATTCCAGCTGAGCCATTTCAGATCCAAAAAGATGATGCCCTTAAAACTGCTCTTAATATGCTAGTGAATTTGGAAAACTCAGCAGTGGCCACAGGACTGGAAAAGGTCAGTTTTCATTTCAATCCCAAAGAAGAGCAGTGCCAAAGAATGTTCAGACTGCCATACTGTTGTGCTCATTTCACATGCTAGCAAAATACTGCTCAAAATCCTTCAGGGTAGGCTTCAACAGTACATGAATTGAGAACTTCCAGATGTAGAGACTGGATTTAGAAAAGGCAGAGGAACCAGAAATTAAATTGTGAGCATCCGTTGGATCATAGAAAAAGCAAGAGAATTCCAGAAAAACATTTGCTTCATTGACTATGCTAAAGCCTTTGTGTGGATCTCAACAAACTGGAAAATTCTTAGAGATGGAAGTACCAGACCACCTTACCTGCCTTCTGAGAAACCTGTATTTGGGTCAAGAAGCAACAGTTAGAAACGGATGTGAAACACTGGACTGGTTCAAAACTGGAAAGAGTATGTCAAGGCTGTATACTGTCACTCTGCTTATTTAACTTATATGCAGAGTACATCATGCATAATGCCAGACTGGATGAATCACAAGTGGGAATCAAGATTGCCAAGGGAAATATCAATAACCTCAGATATACAGATGACACCACCCTTATGGCAAAGCAAAGAGAAATTAAAGAGCTTCTTGATAAAGGTGAAAGAGGAGAATGAAAAAACTGGCTTAAAACTCAACATTCAAAAAATGAAAATCATGGCATCTGGTCCTATCACTTCATGGAAAATGGAAAAAATGGAAACGGTGACTTGGGGAAAAAATGGAAACAGTGACAGATTTTATTTTCTTGGGCTCCAAAATCAGTGCAGACGGTGACTGCAGCCATGAAATTAAAAGATGCTTGCTCCTTGGAAGACAAATTATGACAAAACTAGACAGGGTATTAAAAACCAGAGAAATCACTTTGCTGACAAATGTCCGTTCAAAGCTATGGGTTTTCTAGTAGTCATGCACAGATGTGGAGAAGGAAATGGCAACCCACTCCAGTACTCTTGCCTGGAAAATCCCATGGACAGAGGAGCCTGGTAGGCTACAGTCCCTGGGGTCTCGAAGAGTCAGACATGACTGAGCAACTTCACTTTCACTTTTCACTTTCATGCATTGGAGAAGGAAATGGCAACCCACTCCAGTATTCTTGCCTGGAGAATCCCAGGGATGGAGGAGTGTGGTGGACTGCCGTCTGTGGGGTCGCACAGAGTCGGACACGACTGAAGCGACATAGCAGCAGCAGCAGCATGCATAGATGTAAGAGCTGGACCATAAAGAAGGCTGAGCACTGAAGAATTGATGCTTTTGAACTGTGGTGCTGGAGAAGACTCTTGAGAGTCTCTTCCACAGCAAGGAGATCAAACCAGTCACTCCTAAAGGAAATCAACCTTGAATGTGCATTAGAAGGACTGATGTTGAAGCTGAAGCTCCAATACTTTGGCCACCTGATGTGAAGAGCCAACTCATTGGAAAAGACCCTCATGTACGGCTTCCCAGGTGGCTCAGTGGGTAAATAATCTGCCTGCCAATACAGGACACATAAGAGACACTGGTTCAATGCCTGGGTCCCGAAGATCCCCTGGAGAAGGAAATGGCAACCCACTCGAGTATTCTTACCTGGAGAATTCCATGGACAAAGGAGCCTGTTGGTCTGCATTCCACGGGGTCACTAAGAGTCAGACACAGCTGAGCAACCAACAACAACTGATGCTGGAAAAGATTAAAGGCAGGAGGAGAAGGGGTGACAGAGTATGAGATGGCTGGATGGCATCATCGACTCAGTGGAAATGAGTTTGAGCAAACTCCAGGAGATTGTGAAGGGCAGGGAAGCCTAATGTGCTGCAGTCCATGGGATCACAAAGAATCGGACACAACTGAGCGACTGAACAACAATAACAGCTGGTGGCTCAGATAGTAAAGAATCCACCTGCAGTGTGAAAGACCCAGGTTTGATCCCTGGATCAGGAAGATCCCCTGGATAAGGGAATGGCTACCTACTCCAGTATTCTTGCCTGGAGAAGTCCATGGACACAGGAGCCTGGCAGGCTACATAGTCCATGGGGTCGTGAAGAGTCAGATGTAACTGGGTGACCAACACTTAGTGTAAATAGAATTTTTATATGCCCTGGGAAGGCAAAAAATTTGTGTGACTCACTTATTGAGATTTTTTTTAATTGACATTTTCTGAAACCAAACTTGCAAAATATCCAAGGTATGCCTGTAATTCGTTTCTTTTTATATCTGGTGGGCTGCCACCTATGGGGTCACACAAAGTCGGACAGGACTGAAGTGACTTAGCAGCAGCAGCAGCAGCATTCCATTACATGTATACACTCATCTTATCCATTCTGTTGTTGGCATTTGGATTTTTCCAGTTTTTGTCTATTTTTAATAAAGCTGCTATGAACAGCTGTTGTAAATCTTGTTTTGGACACATACTTTCATTTCTCTTGGGTAAATACCTGGAAATGAAATTGATGGGTCATGGCATAGGTGTGACCTGTGTCATGGGTTTCTTATGACAGTTTCATAAGAAGCTGTCAGTTTTCCAAAGTAGTTGCACCATTTTATACTCCCACCAGCATTATATCAGAGTTCTGATTGTTCTGTATCTTTGCTAACTAACATCTGGTGTTTTTTAATTTTAGCTATTCTGATGGATTGTGAATTTAATTTACATTCTCTGGTGACTGATGATGTTAAGCACTTCTTCATGTGCTTAATGGCCACTCAGATATCTTCTTTTGTGAAGTGTCTATTCAAGTCTTTGGCCCACTAAGAAAATAATGGCTTTATTGAAATCTAATTCATGTTTCATACAATTTATTCATTTAAAATACAAAATTCAGTGGCTTGGGGGTATATTATTAGTTTTTAAGTTGTGGCAAAATACACATCTGACATAAAATTTGCCACTTTAACTATCTTAAAGTATACAATTCAGCGTCACTAATTATACTCACAAGGTTGTACAACCAACACCATTATTTCTAAAACACTTCATCATTCCAAACGGAAACTCTGCAACTATTCTCTGGTAACCTCTAATCTACTTTCTGTTGCTGTGAACTTGCCTAGTCTAGATAGTTCATATTTGTAGAGTCATATAATATTTGTCCTTTATATGGCATATTTCACTTAGCATAATGTTTTCAAGGTTGATCCATGTTATAACATATCAGAACTTTATTACTTTTCATAGCTGAATAATATTCACATATATATCACAGGCTTCCCTGGTGGCTCATCAATAAAGAGTCCACCTGCAATGCATGAGATGCAAGTTTGATCCCTGGGTCAGAAATTTCCCCTGGAGGAGGGCATGGCATCTCACTCTAGTATTCTTGCTGGGAAAACCGCATGGACAGGAGCCTGGCAGGCTACAGTCAGTCCATGGGGTCACAAAGAGTCAGACATGACTGAAGCAGCTGAACAGGCATATCACAGTTTGTTTATTTATTCATAAGTTGATGGACACTGGGTTGCTTCCACTGTTGGATTATTGTGAATAATGCTGCAGTGAAAATTGGTGTACAAGTATTTTAAATCTCTGCTTTCAACACCTTTAGGCATATCTGTAGAAGTCAAATTGTTGTATGGCAATTCTGTGTTTAGCTTTTTGAGGAACTCAAACTTTTTTCCATTATTTTACATTCCCATCAAAAACGTTCAGGGGTTCCAGTTTCACCACATACTTGTCAACCTTTGCTATTTTCATTATTATTTCATTGAAGGATAGTTGACATACAGTTATTAGTTTCAGGCATACAACATAGTGATTTGAATTTATATACATTACAAATTGATCACAATATGTCTACTAATATTCTGTTACCATACAAAGTTATTAAAATATTTTAACTATTTTCCTATACTGTGCATTACATTCCCGTGACTTATAAGTAAGGCTTGTATTTCTTAATCCCCTTCACTTATTCCACCCACTTCCCATCCTCCTCCCATCATCATCATCACCATCCTAGTACGTGTGTAATGTTTGGCCCTCCTTGTCTTTTTTCTAAATCAGGATGTTTTTTATTATTAGGCTTTAGAAGCCGTTTTTATATTAAGGATGAAATCCTGTTGCCCAACATATTTTGCAAGTATTTTCTTACAGCCTGGCTAAGTTACTCATTTCTTAACAATCTTTTGATGAGCAAAAGTTTGTTTTTTTTTTAAATTTTGATGAAGTTTATAAAATTTTTTCTTTTATAGTTACTTATTTATATGCCCTAAGATCTTTGCTTGCTCCTAAGTTAAAGGATATTCTCCTTTCTTCAAGAATCTTCTTAGCTTTTATTTTTAGGTCTATCTTCCATCTCTAATTTTTGTGTGGGATCTATAAGAGATGTCAAGATTCCTTTTCTTCCTTTATAGACATCTGGTCATTCTAGGAACATTTTTTGGAGATTTTCTTTTCCTCATTGGATTGTTTTCTTGCTTTTATTTAAAAAAACACAAATGACCATGTAAGTGTGAACCTGTTTCTGACTCCTTCTCATTTCCATATATTTTCCTATTAAAAAAAAAAACACCATTATTTTCTAAAGTGGTTTGAGGGGAAAGTTGAGGGGAAGTACAAAAAATTCTCATAAGCCCGTATTCCCATTTTTGGACTTAAGTTTTCAATTCATTTGGGTAAGTACCAAGAAGCATGATTATTGGATCATATATTTTCATATAAAAATGCAGAACTGTTTTCCATAGTGGTTGCAGCAGTGAATGAGAGTTCCTATTGCTCCACATCTTTGTCAGCATTTGTTGTCAATGTCGTCAGTGGGTTTCGGCTCTTCTGATAGATGTGCAGTGGTACTTTGTTTTAACTTCCATGTCTCTAATGACATTATAATGTGAAGCATTTTTTCATATGCTTACTTGCCCTCTGTATATCTTCTTTGGTGAGGTGCCTGTTCATGTCTTCTACTCATTTTTTAAAAACGGGGGTGTTTTCTTATTGTTGAATTTTAAGAGCTTGTATATTTTAGATAAGTCCTTTATCAGATACGTCTTTCGCAAATATTTCCACTCTGACTTGCCTTGAGATTGTCTTCCATAGAGCAGAACTTTTTAATTTTAATGAGGCCCAGTTTATCAATTATTTCTTTCATGGATCATGTCTTTGATGTTGTAGCTAACATGTTATTCTGTTACATTGATCTATTTCTCTATTTTTTCACCAACACCACACTGTCCTGATTACTATAGATTTATAATCTTTACATCAAGTAGTGTCAGTCTTCTGACTTTGTTCTTCTCCTTTAATATGGATTTGGCTACTTTAGTTCTTCTGCTGCTCCACATAAACTTCAGAGTAAGCTTGTTGATATTCACAAAATAACTTGCTGGAATTTTTATTCAGATTGTATTGGATCTAAAGATCAAGTTGGGAAGGACTGACATCTTGACAACATTTATTTAATCTTCCTATCCATGACATGGAACATCTCTCCATTCAGTTCTACTCTCTTTCATCAGAGCTTTATAGTTTTCCTCATATAGCTCTTACACATAGGTTTTGTGTTGTTTTTGTTTTGTTTTGTTTTGTTTTGCCTTATATCTAAGTATTAATATTTTGGTTTTTTATAGTGCTAATGTAAATGGTAATGTGTTTTTAATTTAAAATTCCACTTGTTCATTGCTTGCATACAGAAAACCAATTGATTTCTGTGTATTGTGTCCTGCAAGCTTGCTATAACTGCTTATTAGTTCATGTAAATTTTTTAAACCAGTTTGCTAATATCTACAAAAAGTCTCCTGATATTATGATTATGTTGACTCCAAAGGTCAATTTAGGGAGAATGGTTTTGTTGTTGTTGTTCAGTTGCTCAGTCCTGTCTGATTCTTTGTGACCCCATGGACTGCAGCACACCAGGCTTCCCTGTCCTTCACTGTCTCCTGGAAGTTGCTCAAACTCATGTCCATTGATTTGGTGATGCATCCAACCATCTCATACTTTGTTGCCCCCTTCTTCTCCTGCCCTTAATCTTTCCCAACTTTTCCAGTGAGTCAGCTCTTCGCATCAGGTGGCCAAAGTATTAGAGCTTCAGCTTCAGCATCAGTCCTTCCAATGCACATTCAAGGTTGATTTCCTTTAGGAGTGACTGGTTTGATCTCCTTGCTGTGCAAGGGACTCTCAAGAGTCTTCTCTAACACTACAGTTCAAAAGCATCAATTCTTTGGCACTCAACCTTCTTTATGGTCCAGCTCTCACATCCGTACACGACTACTGGAAAAACCATAGCTTTGACTATATGCACCTTTGTTGGCAAAGTAATGTCTCTGCTTTTTAATACCCTGTCTGGGTTTGTCATGTATGGATGTGAGAGTTGGACTGTGAAGAAAGCTAAGCACCAAAGAATTGATGCTTTTGAACTGTGGTGTTGGAGAAGACTCTTGAGAGTCCCTTGGACTGCAAGGAGATCCAGCCAGTCCATTCTAAAGGAGATCAGCCCTGGGATTTCTTTGGAAGGAATGATGCTGAACCTTAAACTCCAGTACTTTGGCCACCTCATGCAAAGAGTTGACTCATTGGAAAAGACTCTGATGCTGGGAGGGATTGGGGGCAGGAGGAAAAGGGGACAACAGAGGATGAGATGGCTGGATGGCATCAGCGACTTGATGGACATGAGTTTGGGTGAACTCCTGGAGTTGGTGATGGACAGGGAGGCCTGGCGTGCTGTGATTCATGGGGTCGCAAAGAGTTGGACACGACTGAGCAACTGAACTGAACTGATTTATTAAAAACTATAAGATCATCAGTTAGAACTAGCAGCTCAGAAGATTTCTGGCATTGGATATGACCTTGTGGAAATGAACTGAAAATAAATTGATTTAGTGAATTTTCAATTGGTGTAAAATTGAAAACATGAGATTAAATGTCTTAACCCCGTAAGGTAATTCTAAATGTTCCTCAGTTTGCTGATTCATAGCCATTTCCAGTTGTATTTAAAATTCTGCAGATTATCTTGTCATCAGGGAAAAGCCTACT
The DNA here is from genome assembly GCF_042477335.2 of Ovis canadensis. NCBI lineage: Eukaryota > Metazoa > Chordata > Mammalia > Artiodactyla > Bovidae > Ovis > Ovis canadensis. The sequence goes on from NC_091265.1 coordinate 61,041,610, forward strand.
TGGTTCATCAGTTTAATGGACAACTCCAGTATCTCTGGTGCTTATCCAAACTGCTTGTTCTCTGTTGTTGCCATTTGTCTTCATACAGATATGCAATCCATACTGCCTGGATTCTTTGCGAACCTGAATTGGACTTCAGAGGAGGCCGGCCATTCTCAGGATGCATCAGGGCTAAGACCCTTCCAGATGATTTTTGAGGCAAGTTTTGCTGTGGTTCTATAAATTAATGGTGTTTTGATTCTTATTTTTCTACAAATGTAATAACAGGAAAGAAGAGCTTAGGTCCTTTATAGAACAAAGTTGAAATAAGGCATTGGTTCCCAGACTTCCCTGAACAGATTTTAAATCACTTGGAAGCTTTGAAAATAGTGATGTTTGTGTTCTACTCTAAGAGGTTGTGATGTAATTGGTCTTGGCTGTTGGATTAGTCTGCTTGGGCTGCCATAAAAAAAAAAATACCACGTGTTGGGTGGCTTAAACAACAGAAACTTATTTTCTCATGCTTCTTCATGAAGTTAGAAGTCCAAGTTCAAGGTATCGTGTCACCATTTGCTCACATGATCTTTCCTCTGTACATATGTGGAGCGAGAGCTTTCTGGTGTCTCTTCCTCTTCTTACATGGACAGTCCTACCAGATTAGAGGTCCGCACTTATGACCTCATTTAACCTTATGACATCCCTAAGGCCCTGTCTCCAAATAAGTCAAAATGGTGGCTAAGGCTGCAATAGATGAATTTAGGGGAATACAATCTGGTCCATAAGAGGTGTGGCCTGGGCTTTGGAATATTTTTAGAATCCCGGATAATTCCTAATGTGCAGGTGAATTTGAGAACCACTGAAATAAACCATTGTTTGATTTTGGACCTCCTGAAGAAGAAAGCAAGAATGGATGCCCAGTGCGGATCCTATTTAAATATTTTTATTAGGTTGGTTTAAAGATTTTTATTGATTTATTTGTAGCCCAGATTTGTGAGAGTGACAATTGAGTCCTCCATTCCCATTATCAATTCTCTGATCTTCCCTTTCTTTGAACTGGTGGAGACAAAGAATACATTAAACACTCTCCCCAAAAGCATGTGGGAGGCTGTTCTCCATGTTGGAACAATTATATCCTTCTTCTAAAAGGAAATGAACATGGTATCAGGACAATAGATATCCCTGGATGTGCCATATCGTGTTTAGGGGAATGAAGGGTAAACAATTTGGAGCAGTTAATGGTTAGTCAAACAGAGGCAAAAGGAGAATGGGGCAGCAGAGGATGGGATGATTGACTAGCATCACTGACTCAATGGACATGTTGTTGTCCAGTCCCTCAGTCGTGTCCAACTCTTTGCAGTCCCATGGACTGCAGCATTCTAGGTTTCTCTTTCCTTCACTTCCTCCTGGAGTTTGCTCAAACTCATGTCCATTGAGTCAGTGATGCCATCCAACCGTCTCATCCTCTGTCACCCCCTTCTTCTCCTGCTTCCAGTCTTTCCCAGCATCAGGGTCTTTCTCAGTGAGTCAGTTCTTCCCATCAGGTGACCAAAGTATTGGAGCTTCAGCATCAGTCCTTCCAATGCATATTCAGGTTTGATTTCCTCTAGGATTGACTGGGTTGATCTCCTTGCTGTCCAAGAGACTCTCAAGAGTCTTCTCCAGCACCACAGTTCAAAAGCATCAGCTCAGCCTTTTTTATGGTCCAACTCTCACATACATACATGACTGCTGGAAAAACCATTGCTTTGCCTATATGGACCTGTGTTGGCAAAGTGATGTCTCTGCTTTTTCGCACACTGTATAGATTTGTCATAGCTCTTCTTCCAAGGAGCTTTTAATTTCTCTTAATTTCATGGCTGCAGTCACCATCTGCAGTGGTTTTGGAGCGCAAGAAAATAAAGTCTATGTTTCCCCATCTATTTGCCATGAAGTGATGGGACTGGATGCCATGATCTTTGTTTTTTTGAATATTGAGTTTTAAGTCACCTTTTTCACTCCCTTTCACTTTCATCAAGAGGCTCTTTAGTCCCTTTTCACTTTCTGCCATTAGGGTGGTGTTATCTGCATATCTGAGGTTGTTGGTATTTCTCCTGGCAGTCTTGATTCCAGTTTGTGATTCATCCAGCCCCGCATTTCATGTGATATCCTCTGCCTGTAAGTTAAATAAGCAGGATGACAGCAGACAGTCTTGACATACTCCTTTCCCAATTTGAACCAGTCCATTGTTCCATGTCTGGTTCTAACTGTTGCTTCTTGACCCAAATACAGGTTTCTCAGGAGACAGGTAAGGTGGTCTGGTATTCCCATCTCTTTAAGAATTTTCCACAGTTTGTTGTGATTTAGCATAGTCTTTAGCATAGTCAATGAAGCAGAAGTAGATGTTTTTCTGGAATTCCCTTGCTCTCTCCGTGTTCCAAAGGATGTTGGCAGTTTGATCCCTGATTCCTCTGCCTTTTCTAAATCCAGCTTGTACATCTAGAAGTTCTCAGTTCATGTACTGTTGAAGCCTAGCTTGAAGGATTTTGAGCATTACCTTGCTAGCATGTGAAATGAGCACAATTGTATGGTAGTTCAAACATTCTTGGGTTTCCCTTGTGACTCAGGTGGTGAAGAATCTGCCTGCAATGCGGGAGACCTGGGTTCGATCCCTGGGTTGGGACGATCCCCTGGAGAAGGTAAAGGCTACTGCTCCAGTATTCTGACTTGGAGAATTCCATGGACTGTATAGTCCATGGGGTGGCAGAGTCAGGGACTTTCACTGTCACTTTTGCTTGAACATTCTTTGGCATTGTCCTTCTTTGGGAGTGGAATGAAAACCGACCTTTTCAGTCCAGTGGCCACTGCTTAGTTTTCCAAACTTGCTAGCATATTGAGTGTAGCACTTTAGCAGTGTCATCTTTTAGGATCTGAAATATCTCAGCTGGAATTCCATCACCTCCACTAGCTTTGTTTGTAGTAACGCTTCCTAAGGCCTGCTTGACCTCACACTGCAGATGAATGACCACACCATCGTAGTCATCCAGGTCATTAAGACCTTTTCTGTACTGTTCTTCTGTGTTTTCTTGCCACCTCTTAATATCTTCTGCTTCTGTTAAGTCCTTGATGTTTCTGTCCTTTTTTGTGCCCATATTTGCATGAAATATTCCCTTGGTATCTGTAGTTTTCTTGAAGAGATCCCTCGTCTTTCCCATTCTATTGTTTTCCTCTATTTCTTTGCACTGTTCACTTAAGAAGGCTTTTTATCTCTCCTTGCTATTCTTTGGAACTCTGCATTCAGATGAATATATCTTTCTCTTTCTCCTTTGCATTTTGATTCTCTTCTTTTCTCGGCTATTTGTAAGGCCCCCTCAGAAAACTACTTTGCCTTATTGCATTTCTTGAATCTGAGCAAATTCTGGGAGATAGTGGAGGACAGAGGAACCTGGCATGATGCAGTCCATGGGGTTGCAAAGAATCGGAGAGGACTTAGTGACTGAAGAAGGACAACAACAGTTATAAAACTATTATTGTCAGTTCAGTTCAGTTCAGTCGCTCAGTCGTGTCCGACTCTTTGCGACCCCATGAATCGCAGCACGCCAGGCCTCCCTGTCCATCACCATCTCCCAGAGTTCACCCAGACTCACATCCATCGAGTCCGTGATGCCATCCAGCCATCTCATCCTCGGTCGTTCCCTTCTCCTGCTCCCAATCCCTCCCAGCATCAGAGTCTTTTCCAATGAGTCAACTCTTTGCATGAGGTGGCCAGAGTACTGGAGTTTCAGCTTTAGCATCATTCCCTCCAAAGAAATCCCAGGGTTGATCTCTTTCAGAATGGACTGGTTGGATCTCCTTGCAGTCCAAGGGACTCTCAAGAGTCTTCTCCAACACCACAGTTCAAAAACATCAATTCTTCGGCGCTCAGCCTTCTTCACAGTCCAACTCTCACATCCATACATGACCACTGGAAAAACCATAGCCTTGACTCGTCGAACCTTAGTCGGCAAAGTAATGTCTCTGCTTTTGAATATTCTATTTAGGTTGGTCATAACTTTTCTCCCAAGGAGTAAGCATCTTTTAATTTCATGGCCACAATCACCATCTGTAGTGATTTTGGAGCCCCCCAAAATAAAGTCTGACACTGTTTCCACTGTTTCCTCATCTATTTGCCGTGAAGTGATGGGACCAGATGCCATGATCTTCGTTTTCTGAATGTTGAACTTTAGGCCAACTTTTTCACTCTCCTCTTTCACTTTCATCAAGAGGCTTTTTAGTTCCTCTTCACTTTCTGCGATAAGGGTGGTGTCATCTGCATATCTGAAGTTATTGATATTTCTCCCGGCAATCTTGATTCCAGCTTGTGTTTCTTCCAGTCCAGTGTTTCTCATGATGTACTCTGCATATAAGTTAAAGCAGGGGGACAATATATAGCCTTGACGTACTCCTTTTCCTATTTTGAACCAGTCTGTTGTTCCATGTCCAGTTCTAACTGTTGCTTCCTGACCTGCATACAGATTTCTTAAGAGGCAGGTCAGGTGGCCTGGTATTCCCATCTCTTTCAGAATTTTCCACAGTTTATTGTGATCCACACAGTCAAAGGCTTTGGCATAGTCAATAAAGCAGAAATAGATGTTTTTCTGGAACGCTCTTGCTTTTTCCATGATCCAGTGGATGTTGGCAATTTGATCTCTGGTTCCTCTGCCTTTTCTAAAACCAGCTTGAACATCAGGGAGTTCACAGTTCATGTATTGCTGAAGCCTGGCTTGGAGAATTTTCAGCATTACTTTACTAGCATGTGGGATGAGTGCAATTGTGTGGTAGTTTGAGCATTCTTTGGCATTGCCTTTCTTTGGGATTGGAATGAAAACTGACCTTTTCCAGTCTTGTGGCCACTGCTGAGTTTTCCATATTTGCTGGCATATTGAGTGCAGCACTTTCACAGCATCATCTTTCAGGATTTGAAACAGCTCAATTGGAATTCCATCACCTCCACTAGCTTTGTTCGTAGTGATGCTTTCTAAGGCCCACTTGACTTCACATTCCAAGATGTCTAGATTAGTGATCACATCATCATGATTATCTGAGTCGTGAAGATCTTTTTTGTACAGTTCTTCCGTGTATTCTTGCCACCTCTTCTTAATATCTTCTGCTTCTGTTAGGTCCATACCATTTCTGTCCCTTATCGAGCCCATCTTTGCATGAAATGTTCCCTTGGTATCTCTGATTTTCTTGAAGAGATCTCTAGTCTTTCCCAATCTGTTTTCGTCTATTTCTTTGCATTGATCGCTGAAGAAGGCTTTCTTATCTCTTCTAGCTATTCTTTGGAACTCTGCTTTTAGATGCCTGTATCTTTCCTTTCCTCCTTTGCTTTTGGCCTCTCTTCTCTTCACAGGTATTTGTAAGGCCTCCCCAGACAGCCATTTTGCTTTTTTGCATTTCTTTTCCATGGGGATGGTCTTGATCCCTGTCTCCTGCACAGTGTCACGAACTTCATTCCATAGTTCATTAGGCACTCTGTCTATCAGATCTAGGCCCTTAAATCTATTTCTCACTTCCACTGTATAATCATAAGGGATTTGATTTAGGTCATACCTGAATGGTCTAGCGGTTTTCCCTACTTTCTTCAATTTAAGTCTGAATTTGGCAATAAGGAGTTCATGATCTGAGCCACAGTCAGCTCCTGGTCTTGTTTTTGTTGACTGTATAGAGCTTTTCCATCTTTTGCTGCATAGAATATAATCAATCTGATTTTGGTGTTAACCGTCTGGTGATGTCCATGTGTAGAGTCTTCTCTTGTATTGTTGGAAGAGAGTGTTTGCTATGACCAGTGCATTTTCTTGGCAAAACTCTTTTAGTCTTTGCCCTGCTTCATTCCACATTCCAATGCCAAATTTGCCTGTTACTCCAGGTGTTTCTTGACTTCCTACTTTTGCATTCCAGTCCCCTATAATGAAAAGGACATCTTTTTTGGGTGTTAGTTCTAAAAGGTCTTGTAGGTCTTCATAAAACCGTTCAACTTCAGCTTCTTCAGCATTACTGGTTGGGGCATAGACTTGGATAACTGTGATATTGAATGGTTTGCCTTGGAGATGAACAGAGATCATTCTGTCATTTTGTTATTGCATCCAAGTACTGCATTTTGGACTCTTTTGTTGACCATGATGGCTACTCCATTTCGTCTGAGGGATTCCTGCCCGCAGAAGTAGATATAATGGTCATCTGAGTTAAATTCACCCATTCCAGTCCATTTTAGTTCTCTGATTCTTAGAATGTCGACGTTCACCCTTGCCATCTCTTGTTTGACCACTTCCAATTTGCCTTGATTCATGGACCTGACATTCCAGGTTCCTATGCAATATTGCTCTTTACAGCATCGGATCTTGCTTCTATCACCAGTCACATCCACAACTGGGTATTGTTTTTGCTTTGGCTCCATCCCTTCGTTCTTCCTGTAGTTATTTCTCCTCTGATCTCCAGTAGCATATTGGGCACCTAATGACCTGAGGAGTTCCTCTTTTGGTATCCTATCATATTGCCTTTTCATACTGTTCATGGGGTTCTCAAGGCAAGAACACTGAAGTGGCTTGCCATTCCCTTCTCTAGTGGACCACTTTCTGTCAGACCTCTCCACCATGACCCGCCCATCTTGGGTTGCCCCGCAGGCATGGCTTGGTTTCATTGAGTTAGACAAGGCTGTGGTCCTAGTGTGATTAGATTGATGGTTTCAGTGTGTCTGCCCTCTGATGCCCTCTTGCAACACCTACCATCTTACTTGGGTTTCTCTTACCTTGGACGTGGGGGTATCTCTTCACGGCTGCTCCAGCAAAGCACAGCCGCTGCTCCTTACCTTGGATGAGGGGTATCTCCTTACCACCACCGTTCCTGACCTTCAATGTGGGATAGCTCCTCTAGGCCCTCCTCCTGCGCAGCCACCACTCCTAGGGTTGCTCCTCCCGGCTGCGGGCCCTGGCCTCGGGCATGAGGTGGCTCCTCCCAGCTGCCGCCCCTGGCCTCGGGTGCGAGGTGGCTTCTCCCGGCCGCCCCTGACCTCAGACGTGGGGTGTCTCCCGGCCACCCCGACCTCGGACACAGGGTGTCTCCCGGCCGCCACTGGCCTCGGACGTGGGGTAACTCCTCCTGGCTGCCGCCCTGACCTCGGAAGCAGGGTGTCTCCTCTCGGCCGCCCCTGACCTGACCTGTCAGGTAGCGAAAAAAAAAAAACAAAACCCAAAAGCCACTTGATTCCAGTGAACCAAGGAAAACAGTGCTGGAAAAGGAAATCATGTGTTTTACTCAGTCTGAACAAAAAGTGATAATTCTTAGACCTAGCATATGTATTATTTAAGCCTCCTGACAACTCTGTGAAGTGGCTAGGACAAGAATTTCAGAGAATTTGACTGTCTTTCCCAAGGTCATTCCATAGTTACGTGACAGAATCTGAATCAAAGTCTGACTCGTATTGATCAGTGCTATTTCAATATTTATTCATTCTGTTAGATACCTCTGTTTGTTCACTATAGCTTCACTGTCCTAGAAAGAGTCGCAAGATGTTGCTTGATCCCAAGGTACTTGCAATCTAGGAATATCAAGGAAATGATAGATAAGTAAACAAATAATTACAATACAGTGTACTAGAGATATTTTCTGGGTGTAAGGAGTTCAGAGATGAAAGAATAAAAAATTATCATCAGAGTGATAAAATTTCTTTCTTTTTTTTTTCCCTATTGCAAAAGCAGTGTTTCTCTCAAGAAAGTCAAAGTGTACATTGAGAGCACAGATAATTTGACTTAATCAAGGTGCATGTCTGGGTTCATATCTTTCCACATAAGAGTGGGACGTTTCAGTTTAAGGTTTCCAGAATGGTACACCTCCAGTCTGGCTGTGGAAATTGGTGATTGGAAATAAGTAGAGGTCAAGGTCATTGGAGTTGAGGAGGTCAGAGAATTTTGGAACTAAGTTCTCACTTAGACTGGTCATCTGCTTGGATGTGGAAGTCAACCAAGATGATGACAGGACTTAGAGTACAGAGGACAGTTGCGCTTAGTGCCAGTTAATCAGTCGGTGGGGAGAAGTAAGAGTAGTATAACCTCAGAGGACCAAGGATTCCTGAAAGCATTTGTTCTGTTCTGTCTCATTGTCTTCGATACTGTGCAGCTTTTAGACAGATACTAGAATGAAGAGAATGGGGAGAGGAAAAGGGGAGGTCGTGAAAAGATTTCATCATACGTGTATACTTCAGGTGGGGAGAAGGGTCAGGTAGCAAGGTTTACAGCAAAGGCTGGTGAATGGAGACATCTGTGAAAAGGCAGCAACAAGTGATCCACTGCTTTGGGCATGTGGGGAAAGCTAATTCCAGGGAAGACTGAGGGAAAACTTCATTTAAGAAAGATGCTGGACTTCCCTGGTGGTCCAGTGGTGAAAATGCTGCACTTCCAGTGCTCCCACTGCAGGGGCCGTGCATTGAATCCCTGGTCTGGAAACTGAGATCCCACATGCAGTGCCAGGTGGTCAAAAAAAAGGTTGCTGGGTTTTGTGTTTGTGCTCAGTCCTGCACCTTGGAGTCCATTAGGCTGGGTAATACGTCCTTCCAAAAACAATTTGATTTTGCACGGTCTTGACAGATTTATCCATTTTTGTATTCATTTTTGTTATAATAGTAAATGATACAATGACTATATATATATATATATATATATATATATATATATATAGACATAAAAACATATCTATCTCTTTTTTTCTTATTATCCATCATCTGAGTACTTACCTATTTAAGCAAAGAAAGAGACACTGACATTCTCTTATAAAGTCATATAGAGCCCATAACTGCATCAGTTCAGTTCAGTCACTCAGTCGTGTCCGACTCTTTGCCACCCCATGAATCACAGCACGCCAGGCCTCCCCGTCCATCACCATCTCCCGGAGTTCACTCAAACTCATGTCCATCGAGTCCCTGATGCCATCCATCCGTCTTATCCTCTGTCGTCCCCTTCTCCTCCTGCCCCCAATCCCTCCCAGCATCAGGGTCTTTTCCAATGAGTCAACTCTTCGCACGAGGTGGCCAAAGTACTGGAGTTTCAGCTTCAGCATCAGTCCTTCCAATGAACACCCAGGACTGGTCTCCTTTAGGATGGACTGGTTGGATCTCCTTGCAGTCCAAGGGACTCTCAAGAGTCTTCTCCAACACCACAGTTCAAAAACATCAATTCTTCGGCATGCAGCTTTCTTCACAGTCCAACTCTCACATCAATACATGACCACTGGAAAAACCATAGCCTTGACTAGAAGGACCTTTGTTGGCAAAGTAGTATCTCGGCTTTTCAACACGCTATCTAGGTTGGTCATAACTTTCCTTCCAAGGAGTAAGTGTCTTTTAATTTCATGGCTGCAGTCACCATCTGCAGTGATTTTGGAGCCCCAAAAAGTAAAGTCTGACACTGTTTCCACTGTTTGCCCATCTATTTGCCATGAAGTGATGGGACCAGATGCCATGATCTTCGTTTTCTGAATGTTGAGCTTTAAGCCAACTTTTTCACTCTCCATTTTCACTTTCATCAAGAGGCTTTTTAGTTCCTCTTCACTTTCTGCGATAAGGGTGGTGTCATCTGCATATCTGAGGTTATTGGTATTTCTCCCGGCAGTCTTGATTCCAGATTGTGTTTCTTCCAGTCTAGTGTTTCTCATGATGTACTCTGCATATAAGTTAAATAAGCAGGGGGACAATATACAGCCTTGATGTACTCCTTTTCCTGTTTGGAACCAGTCTGTTGTTCCATGTCCAGTTCTAACTGTTGCTTCCTGACCTGCATTTAGGTTTCTCAAGAGGCAGGTCAGGTGGTCTGGCATTCCCATCTCGTTCAGAATTTTCCACAGTTTATTGTGATAAGTGTATATTTAAAAATATAAAATACCTCCCATAATCTATCATATGATTAGACTTGTCATTTAAGGGTAATGACTGAAACATGACTCAGTGGTAATTTCTGCTGCCCAGGACTGGCAGCATATGTTTTTTCCTGATAACATATAAGTTCACTGTTTCTGAGGCACATTAGGCCTGGGGTACTGGCTGTAAAAGACTGTGTAGTGTCTCTTCCTCCCTCCTCCCATCTCTCTTTCTCTCAATAATTTATGAGTAGGTCTTAAAAGGAGCTATTTGTTTTGTGTTAACTATCCTCTGCTGACCTGACATTATTTCACTTTATATTCTCAGTCTGGATTAGGTGCCAATCATTCCTGTGTATTTTTTTAGCTTGTCTTATATGTTTAAATCATAAAGCTTCTTCACATTATCACATAAATTATTTATTTCATCTTTCTCTTCTACTTAAGTGTAACCTCTTCAAATTTAGAGATGGTTTTACTTATCTCTATAAACCTAGGCACATAATAAACATTAAGTATTTTATCAATGAATACATACATATACATATTCAGTAATCATAATGTAAGCATTGCCCATAAGGTTCCATAAGAAATAATGATAGATTACATAATATCTGATTCAGATAGCTATGTACAGAAAATGAGCTTTCTTGGAGAGGTAGCATTGTATAGTGAAAGGTGGGCTTTGGAGTTCTCAGATCTAGGTTTGACTCCCAATTCTGCCAGTTAATTAGCTATGTGTGACCTTGGACAAATTAATTAGCTTCTTTAGTCTCATTATCCTCCCCATGAAATGGGGATATATTCTACTTGTATGTAAACTGCTTGGGATGTAGCAGGTGTTCAGTAAATGATAGTTCCCATCATTATTAATTGTAGACCCTCCCTGGTAGCTTTTCAAGGAACTTTCACTTGTTTGGTTGCCTTACTGCTAGATATAATTAAGCCCTTTATATGATACACGCTATAATCACTAAGGTTACAGAAGTTTGAAACTGTTCCAATAAGTTGTTTTTAAAGTGTTAAGTATGGAAAATGCTTTAAAGAGACCATTGCTTTTCTGCATTTGAACATTTTATAATAAACATTTTAAAAATAAGGATATGACTGTGGTATGTATGCTACAGTTAGTGTTTAACTACTGCTACTTACACGTTAATAATCCTAGATTTGTTTATAGATTTTCTAATAATCCCCATCCATTTTTCTAATATTTTCAAATATTTTTATAATATTATTCTAATCATCCCCACCCATTGCACAGTTATTGATCTTTTTTTTCAGTGAACTTATAACAAAGCATTATAGTAGTTTATTCTTCTTTATTAGCTATTTGCATGTTTTTTTCTTTATTGTGTTGAGATTTTGAGATCTGGGACCTTTTTTCTCCCTTAATATTTACCTAGTATATGAGTCTGTATTATCTGAGCCACTAATAAAAACTTACTGATTTCTGACTCTATTTCCTCTTCTTTAACTTATCTAGTTTTTAGGAGATACCTTCTAACTATGGTTTTAAGGACATTATATTAAATGTAAAGAGCTTCCCTGATAGCTCAGTTGGTAAAGAATCCGCCTGCAATGCAGGAGACCCCAGTTCAATTCCTGGGTCAGGAAGATCTTCTGGAGAAGGGATAGGATACCCTCTCCAGTGTTCTTGGGCTTCCCTTGTGGCTCAGCTGGTAAAGAATCCTCCTGCAATGTGGGAGATCCGAATTCGATCACTGGGTTGTAGTACAGGAAAGTGGTTAAAGCTAAAGCTTTCAAGCCAGATCAGCAAGAACTTGGCAAGGTTGTTTAATCTCTTTGAACCTTTTTTTTTTTTTTTTTTTAAATGGAGGGCTTCCCTTGTGGCTCAATCCATCTTCTATGCATGGGAGACCTGGGTTCAATCTCACTTTCATTCACTTTCACAGAACACAGACCTTCTCACTTTTGAGCTTCTGCTTTACAGCTTTTCCTTAAAAATAAATGTTTGGATGAACAGATTAAGGTTTAAAAATAGGTTCTCTTTAATGTCTGCTCCTTTGACTCCATTGAGATTCTTTGGTTTTAAAAATTTTATTTATTTAATTTTGGCTGTGCTGAGTCTTCATTGCTGATATGGGCTTCTCTCCAGTAGTGGCAAGCAAGGGCTACTCTCTAATTGTGGTGCGTGGGCTAATTGCGGTGACTTCTGTTGGAGTGGAGTGCAGGCTCTAAAGCACATGAGCTTCAGGAGTGGCAGTGCTCTAGACAGGCTCAGCAGTCATGGTGCTCGGGCTTATTTGCTCCATGGCCTGTGGGATATTCCCGGATCAGGGATTGAACCCATTTCTTCTGCATTGGCAGGTGGATTCTTTACCACTGAGCCTCCAGGAAAGCCCCACTGAAATTCTTACTACAGATTGACCCTTATTAGGATAGTAGACTTAAGCTAGGATTACTCTTCTCAGCTCCAATCTAAATTACTTTTTTCCCCCTGGATGTCTGAAAAGCTTTCTGAGGTGTAGTTAGTTTTATAAGAAGAAATATCATAATTTAATTCATTTGTGCCCTTGAGTTTGTGCTTATATGGTGGATGTTTTTGTTATAGGCTGATGTAAAGCCCAGGACTTTGATGACAGATAGTCTGGTTATAAAGAATTTTTTACGCAAAGTCATCACTGTGCTCCCCAAGGTAAGCGGTTCTTTTTGCACAATAATGACTCTCTTGTTTAAGTCATGTGTTTTTAAAAGACCTCTACTCTGTAGGGCATGGGAGCATCTGATTGGTTCTCTTTCTTTTTATGACAGTGATTAAAAGTTTTAATATTGAATTGGTTTGGTTCCTTTATCTCTAAGGCAGGCTTGGTATTGGCCATGTGACATCTTTGAGAGCCTGTGGATATAGAGAGAACTTTGTTTTAGATTCATATTTTCACTGCCTTACTGTTTTATTGTATCACTTTGAATACCTCGTTTCCCTCCTCTGTGCTTCTTCTTTCTTTTAAACCTGGATAATAAACTGCTGATTATCTCCTTCTTTTCTAAAGTGACTATAAGAGTAAATAAGGAAATTCTGACTTTAAACTCAGGAGAGCTAAAGTTTTTGTTATTACCTGTAGTTAGAAATGCTTATAAAGTCACAGCAATAAAGTGTGCTGTGTAACTTCCCCTGTTTTTCTTGCAGGTTTCCTCCTATTTCTGTCTTAAGCAAGATTCAGTATTTATTTTTAGCCAATTTCTAGTCCAAGTGTTCACCACATATTCATTCATTCAGCTCTCCCAGTACCCCTTGTGGAGTAGGTTTTATCATCATCATTCCCATTTTACAGCCCAGGAAACTGTGGCACAGATGTTAAATAACTTGCAGAGCCACAATTTGAAAGGAGACAGTCTGGCTCTAGAGTCTCTTATTACCCATGATATTATGGAGAAAGAAAAAATATAGGTTGAAGGTAGAAAATAATTACAACAGTAAAGTAAACTGGAGGGAGAACATAAGAGTCTGATGGGGATAGGAGAAGGAAAAACAAAGAAAAAAGCATGGAGTTTCCATATATGAAAACAATGGAAGCAATAGAGAGAAAAACGGATAGTTCTTTAAGAAGGGGAGAAGAGAAACATTAGGACAACAGTAGAGGACAAAGGGTAATATTTCCTCATCAGTTCAGTTCAATTCAGTCGCTCAGTCATGTCCGACTCTTTGCGACCCCATGAATCGCAGCACGCCAGGCCTCCGTGTCCATCACCAACTCCCAGAATTCACTCAGACTCGCGTCCATCAAGTCAGTGATGCCATCCAGCCATCTCATCCTCGGTCGTCCCCTTCTCCTCCTGCCCCCAATCCCTCCCAGCATCAGAGTTTTTTCCAATGAGTCAACTCTTTGCATGAGGTGGCCAAAGTACTGGAGTTTCAGCTTTAGCATCATTCCCTCCAAAGAAATCCCAGGGTTGATCTCTTTCAGAATGGACTGGTTGGATCTCCTTGCAGTCCAAGGGACTCTCAAGAGTCTTCTCCAACACCACAGTTCAAAAGCATCAATTCTTCGGCGCTCGGCCTTCTTCACAGTCCAACTCCAACATCCATACATGACCACAGGAAAAACCATAGCCTTGACTCATCGGACTTTAGTCGGCAAAGTAATGTCTCTGCTTCTGAATATGCTATCTAGGTTGGTCATAACTTTCCTTCCAAGGAGTAAGCGTCTTTTAATTTCATGGCTGCAGTCACCATCTGCAGTGATTTTGGAGCCCCAAAAAATAAAGTCTGACACTGTTTCCACTGTTTGCCCATCTATTTGCCATGAAGTGATGGGACCAGATGCCATGATCTTCGTTTTCTGAATGTTGAGCTTTAAGCCAACTTTTTCACTCTCCACTTTCACTTTCATCAAGAGGCTTTTTAGTTCCTCTTCACTTTCTGCCATAAGGGTGGTGTCATCTGCATATCTGAGGTTATTGGTATTTCTCCCAGCAATCTTGATTCCAGCTTGTGTTTCTTCCAGTCCAGTGTTTCTCATGATGTACTCTGCATATAAGTTAAATAAGCAGGGGGACAATATACAGCCTTGACGTACTCCTTTTCCTATTTGGAACCAGTCTGTTGTTCCATGTCCAGTTCTAACTGTTGCTTCCTGACCTGCACACAGATTTCTCAAGAGGCAGGTCAGGTGGCCTGGTATTCCCATCTCTTTCAGAATTTTCCACAGTTTATTGTGATCCACACAGTCAAAGGCTTTGGCATAGTCAATAAAGCAGAAATAGATGTTTTTCTGGAACGCTCTTGCTTTTTCCATGATCCAGTGGATGTTGGCAATTTGATCTCTGGTTCCTCTGCCTTTTCTAAAACCAGCTTGAACATCAGGGAGTTCACAGTTCATGTATTGCTGAAGCCTGGCTTGGAGAATTTTCAGCATTACTTTACTAGCATGTGAGATGAGTGCAATTGTGCGGTAGTTTGAGCATTCTTTGGCATTGCCTTTCTTTGGGATTGGAATGAAAACTGACCTTTTCCAGTCCTGTGGCCACTGCTGAGTTTTCCAAATTTGCTAGCATATTGAGTGCAGCACTTTCACAGCATCATCTTTCAGATTTGAAATAGCTCTACTGGAATTTCATCACCTCCACTAGCTTTGTTCATAGTGATGCTTTCTAAGGTCCACTTGACTTCACATTCCAGGATGTCTGGCTCTAGATGAGTGATCACATCATCATGATTATCTGGGTTATGAAGATATTTTTTGTACAGTTCTTCTGTGTATTCTTGCCACCTCTTCTCAATAATATCTTCTGCTTCTGTTAGGTCCATACCATTTCTGTCCCTTATCGAGCCCATCTTTGCATGAAATGTTTCCTTGGTATCTCTAATTTTTTTGAAAAGATCTCTAGTCTTTCCCATTCTGTTCTTTTCCTCTATTTCTTTGCATTGATCGCTGAAGAAGGCTTTCTTATCTCTTCTTGCTATTCTTTGGAACTCTGCATTTGGAGGCTTATATCTTTCCTTTTCTCCTTTGTTTTTCGCCTCTCTTCTTTCCACAGCTATTTGTAAGGCCTCCCCAGACAGCCATTTTGCTTTTTTGCATTTCTGTACAATGTCACGAACCTCATTCCATAGTTCATCAGGCACTCTATCGATCAGATCTAGGCCCTTAAATCTATTTCTCACTTCCACTGTATAATCATAAATTGTTCAATAGGGTTCGACTCTGCAACCCCAAGGACGGCAGCATGACAGACTTCCCTGTCTATTACCAACTCCTGGAGCTTAATCAAACTCATGTCCATCGAGTTGGTGATGCCATACAACCATCTCATCCTCTATCATCCCCTTCTCCTCCCGCCTTAAGTCTTTCCCAGCATCAGGGTCTTTTTAAATGAGTCAGCTCTTTGCATCAAGTGGCCAGGTGGCCAAAGTTTGGAGTTTTAGCTTCAGCATCAGTCCCTCCAGTGAATATTCAGGATTGATTTCCTTTAGGATGGACTGGTTGGATTTTCTTGCAGTTCAAGGGACTCTCAAGAGACTGCTCCAACCCCACAGTTCAAAAGCATCAATTCTTCTGCGTTCAGCTTTCTTTATAGTCCAACTCTCACATCCATACATGACTACTGGATAAACCATAGCTTTGACTAGATGGACCTTTGTTGGCAAAGTATTGTCTCTGCTTTTTAATATGTTGTGTAGGTTGGTCATGATGCTAAAGCTGAAACTCCAGTACTTTGGCCACCTCATGCAAAGTGTTGACTCATTGGAAAAGACTCTGATGCTGGGAGGGATTGGGGGCAGGAGGAGAAGGGGACGACCGAGGATGAGATGGCTGGATGGCATCACTGATTTGATAGACGTGAGTCTGAGTGAACTCCGGGAGTTGGTGATGGACAGGGAGGCCTGGTGTGCTGTCATTCATGGGGTCACAAAGAGTCGGACACGACTGAGCAACTGAACTGAACTAGATCGGTCATAGCTTTTCTTCCAAGGAGCAAGCATCTTTTAATTTCATGGCTGCAGTCACCATCTGCAGTGATTTTGGAGCCCCCCAAAATAAAGTTTCTCACTGTTTCCAATGTTTCCCCATCTCTTTGTCATAAAGTGATGGGGCTGGATGTCATGATCTTAGTTTTGTGAATGTTGAGTTTTAAGCCAACTTTTCACTCTCCTCTTTCACTTTCATCAAGAGGCTCTTTAGTTCTTCCTCACTTTCTGCCTTAAGGGTGGTGTCATCTGCATATCTGAGGTTATTGATATTTCTCCTAGCAGTCTTGATTCCAACTTGTGCTTCATCCAGCCCAGCGTTTTGCATGATGTACATAATCTGTGACTAATTAGAATTCTAAGGTAGAACTCAGTGTATTTAGGATTCAGAATTTGAACACAGGCAGATGTTAACTATGTTTAGGGAAATTGCAGTGGAGGAGGGGAAGATGATATAAAGAGTATCTTCTTTAGGAATTGAGTATGGAAGTTTTAATCCTTGTTCTGGTTCATGTTAAATATCACACCCCATTTATTTTTCAGATTAGATTTAATTTCAGTGTAAAGGTAAATGGAATCCTCTCTGTGGAGATCTTTGGGTAAGTCCTTAATCCCTGACTTAAGTTTATGCAATGGTTCTACAGTTTTTCTGTTATTATTGTCCTATTTCCAGTGGGTTCACAGTTTGATTTCTTGACTCAAAGTCACTTTGAAACTTATTTTCCAAGACCCCCACATTTTCTTATTCTAGATTAGTTTTTAATGAATAAGTAGATTAACCCTTTCATGCCTTTCCCTTTCACTGGACCATTTTCCTCTTGGTTGTGTGTGCTCAGTCACTCAGTTGTATCCAGCTCTTTGTGACCTCATGGACTGTAGCCAGCCAGACTTCTTTGTACATGGAATTTCCCAGGCGAGAATACTGTAGTGGGTTGCCATTTCCTATTCCAGGGGATCTTCCTGACCCAGGGATCAAACTTGTATCTCTTGAGTCTCCTACATTGGCAGACCGCTGTGCCATTCCCCTTGGTTAGTGAAGTGAAAGTCACTCAGTTGTGTCCAACTCTTTGCAACCCCATGGACTATGCAGTCCATGGAATTCTCTAGGCCAGAATACTGGAATGGGCAGCCTTTCCCTTCTCCAGGGGATCTTCCCAACCCAGGGATTGAACCCAGGTCTCTCGCATTGCAGGTGGATTCTTTACCAGTTGAGACATAAGGGAAGCCCAGGAATACTGGAGTGGGTAGCCTATCCCTTCTCCAGGGGATCTTCCTGACCCAGGAATCAAACCATGGTCTCCTGCGTTGCAGGCAGATTCTTTACCAACTGAGCTATCAGGGAAGCCCGTTCCCCTTGGTTAATTGGTTACCAAATTTCAATCATCTCTGGAATTGGTGCTAATGGGCCAAAATTTGTATCAGGCAGAAATTGGTCTTAGAGTCTTTAAGCTATGGCTTAGCTTTTCTTTACTTTGCAGGGCAGAGAGTGAACCTGCTTTGAACCTGTCGAATGGCATTGCTCTTGTCGTAAACTGTCAACATTACCTGAGGTAAAGGGGAAGCCTTGTTGTCACGCTCCATGTTTTACTCTTATTATGAGTATGAATGTGGGCAGAAATTGAAAATGGTCTCAGTTGTCAATTCTTTGTGCCAAGTGTCAGATTCTCTGTAAGAAAAGTGAAAGTAAAAAAATTTAAGCTATCTGTATTGAAAACTATTATTATTCCTGGCTCCGGGATGTATTCTTATTTACCTGAGGGCAGGCATGTTCCTTCATCTCTCCATGCCTTAATTTCTTCTGTGAATGAATCAAAACAAACTCTGCTAATTCTGATTCCATTAGGCATGAGAAGAGAGAAATGACTTTAAAAGGTTACTTGCACTCTTGGGTAGAGAGATACTGTGAATACAAAGGAATTCTTTGTATATTATTATTTGTGTATTAGCATTTTACATAGGCTTAGAAATCATCTTTGTTCCTGCCTCCACCTTTTTCAGACTACAAAAAAAAAGAAAAAATCCATGGAGGAGGTGGAAAATAAATGGAATAGAACCCTGTGCTTTGCCTTCCTGTGCTATCCAATTACTGCAGAATCCAAAGTGAACATGAATTATAGCAAGACAACGCCTAACTTATGTTTAAGTCCAACTAATTTATTCTTTCTTTAGTAGTTTCTGCCTCTGCTTATATGCCCTGAATCAATACTGGCAGCCATAGGGCCTTAAGGCTTGAAGAGGCTGCCTGTGGTTTCTCAATCTGTTTTCTTACTCTTGCTCAAAATTACCTCTCCAGTTAGAATATGTTTATTCTTTAATATTTGCAGGAAATAAAACCCTCATCCCATATCTTTCTTTAGTAATCTTCTAGCATCATACAATCCCTGCAGGTAGACAGCTTGCTATCATAGATTTACTGAAAGAGGTTAAGCCTCTAAGCCAGTGTTTATGGACATATTTCCCCGGGTGACCTGATTAGTTTACAGAAAGGGGGAAAGGTTTATTAATATTTCTTTTCTGTTTATAAAAGAGCTCTCAGAAAGTAAACAAATACCAGATTTCACAAGATTCTTTCTAGGAGTGGAAGATGTTTCAATTTTTTCTCATCACTCCTACCAAATAGTAACCTCAGACTTCTTCAGGGGAAAGCGCAGCATATGTAAAAGCAGACATCTAAGAATCACTAGGCCAGTTTTAGGCCATTTGACTGACTCATACCCCACCTCCACCATGCTGGTCTTTGAATTATCTTAGAAACTTCTGCTCAGAACCACAGAGTAGTTTTAGTAGAGGAAATAGACTTTTGAGAATATAAAACTGCCATTAATGGGAACAAAAGCAGGAGCCATGCTGCAACTCCTGAAATGCCAATTTGTCTACTTTTTCCATTGCCTGTGATTCACTGAGTGGGACACAAGTTACTTATTCCAGCAAAATTTATGTGGTGGATTATATGGTTATGCATATGCTAGAGGTTATAAAAAGAATCTTGAATGCCCTTTAAAATAATTTCTTAAGAAGGAAAAAGGCTAAATTTGTCTTACCTGCTTTTTTTTTGACAGTACACCAAAATTTGACACAACTGAATTACCCTGCAGCAGAATCCATCCTGTGCTGGGACATCCAGTAATGCTCTTCATCCCTGATGATGTGGTGGGAATGGGCTTGTTGGGAGAGCTGACGCTGACTCCAGCCGTGGCTCTGTGTCCTTGCCCAAAGGTCTTTTCCAACCAGCTGAACAGGATCTCTTCCATTTCCATATCCTTTTGATGACAGAGTCCATCAAAATTTTCAAATTCCTTGTCTTTGAAAATGGATTTTTATATTTTAATCCTAGGAAAGCCGCTAGCATATAAACTCTGTATGTAGAAGCTGGTATGATTTGTATAAAAACAAAAACCCGATATGAAAGCTAAGCTTGCAAATTTGTTCAAGAAACTGAAAACTATAAAATATGACCCACGTGCCACCTGGTTTTCATATGGTCCAGTGTGACTGGAGCAGGAGTGAATGATGCAAATAGGAGCAGTGAGGCTGGAAAAGTAGTTTGGAGTTGAATATTTTGGATCTTGAGTGCCACACTAAGGAATGTGAATTTTATTGTGTGTATAATGGGAAACCGGTTAATGTTTTAGGACTCGCCAGCAGCCTTGTACAGGGTGGGTGGGAGAGAAAAGTCAGTAATCGCTAAGTACATAAGTAAGTGAACTGGGTGAGAGATATTAAGTGCATGAATTAAAGGTGTGATGAGCATGGAAAGGAGAGTTATCACTGGAAGGAATCAACAAAACGAGGTAACCAGTTCACTGTTTGGCGAGGGAGAGGTTAGGGGCAAGAAGTAGCTAAAGTTGCTGTCAACAGCCCTATATGCAGAAGATACAGGGTGGATATAGATATATGGAGATATAGATATATGGAGATATAGATATATGGAAACAGAAAATAGATGGGGAAGGATTCTTTTGGGGGTGATAAAAAATATCCTAAAACTGATGGTGGTGATGGTTGCACAACTTTTTGAATATACTGAAACCAATTTAATTGTACACTTTAAATGGGTGATTTGTATGATATGTAAATTAAATCTCAGTAAATCTGTTGGAAAAGATTTCCATGGATGGCTGACAGAATAATGATGCTGGCAACAAGATGAAAATTATAAATAGCAGATCTGAGGAGTGAAGAAGATTAGTTTAGCTTTACATATGTTGCATTTATGTTGCCCGCAGAACATGTTTTAAAAATAGCCATATAGAAATTTTGGCCTGGAATTTGGAAGTGGTCAGATTTTTCAGAGATATAGAGCCTCAGTGTTTTTTCCATAGGTGAGTGAGTATGGTATAGTATATGCTATGGCTAGAATATGACACAGGAGTAAACAAGTATATTGTTTGAAGGATTCTCACACTATATGTGTGTGAACTTTAAGTGATATTTACATTTACTATGAATACTGTTATGGTTGAGTTTAAATCTATCTCCTTCTTACCCATTTTCTGCTTGTTCCTTGTATTTTATTTTCTTTTCCTTGAAGGCAGACTGGATAAGGTATAGTTGTATACTATAAAACCTAAAGCAATCCCTAAGTTAATACCACAAAGAGTTATAACTAGTAATTCAAAAGGGGGATAAAAATGGAATTATTAAAAATACCCAATCCAAAATAGAATCTAAAAATAGAAAAGAAGAAAAAGGAAATAAAATACAGGGAACAAACAAAATACATAACAAGATGATAGATTTAAATGCAACCATAACAAGAATTCATATTAAATGTAAATAGTTTAAACAACCCAATTAATTAAAAGACATTCACACATCCTGACTCTTCAGATACGCCACTCTTATTCTGAGTTTGCAGCACTTCAAAGCTCCCTGGCTCTAAACAGCGAATGTGTTGGCCTCAGCTCATGTGTTAACGCCTTCTTGAGTTTGTGACGGAGACTTCACTTATAGACACTGCCTCCCTTTGCTCTGTTGTGACTTTCAGTAATGTCCCCGTGCCCCCTGGATTTTAATCTTCACACTTACTGCCTCCTGTTTACCTTATGAAAAAGAGGATTAAAACAGAAAGATGAAGGAAAATATATATTCTGGGCTTATTAGCTTTGGTCCAGGGGGACTAAAAAAGCTTACGCAGTGGTTCTTAACTGGGTACTTTTGCCCTCAGAGGACATCTGGCAATGTCTGGAGACATTTTGATCCTTATGACTGGAGGCAGAGGTGATACTGGCATCTAGTGGGAGTGGGTAGAAGCCAGGGATGCTGCTTTAGCATCCTGTAGTGCACAGGACAGCCCCACAGTAAAGAAGTGTCTGGCCCAGACTGTCAGTGTGCCAAGATCGAGAAACACTGGGTTATAGGGAGGGTGTGGGTGGGACTGGAAAGTCAAGGGGAGGAAACCATTTTAGGGGCCTATCTTTCTTAGTCCTGGTTAGAGAGTAGGTTGGAGAAGGTGAAGCATTTCCTTATCAATCTGAACGTACTCATACTCATTGGAAAATATTCTTTGGTATATGCTTTTTTTTGGTATATGTTTTTAATCTAGCATGCATCACTTAGCATTACAGTTTATTGGTTTTTATGTGTATCTCCCATACTGTAAATCTGACTTGAAGATAGGTATTAAATCTGTATGTTCATGTTTGCATCCCCAGAATTTAGTACAGTACAGTGTTTAGCCCGTGTTATTAATACCATTCAAACCTATGATTTAATGAATAGGATCAATAAATAAACAAATTGTCCCAACACTATACTTGTAGCTCACACTCATTAAATGTGGGATAGATTTCTGAAGATTCTAGTGGTTCAGTCTTTGGTGACTCACACCTATCCTTAATGTGGAAAGGGCTTAATATGTAATTGCCTAGCATGCTAGTTTATTTCTGAGAGTGTGAACCAGGTCATTGTTGCATTTGTTTTTTGCAAATGAATACATAATCTCAAAAAACTTAACATTTTGGAGTTTTCTTTAGCCACTATACATATTTCTGTATGGACCTTCAGGTCTGCCTCTGATATTTCCAAATTCAGAGCAGCCAACTACTGCTGTCTTCAAAGACGCCTCTTATTTCATTGACTGGAAGAAATACCGCTTGAGTATGGTGCCCAATTTGGATCTCAGTTTAGACAGCGGTAAATCTCTCTCTCTCTCTCTTTCTCTCTCTCTGTTTGCATAGGAATAAAGAACTCTGTAAAATATTAGAGAAATGCAAGAAAATATAAATAGCAAATATATATAAGAATAGGACCTAGTGATCTGATGGCTTAGGTTGAGGGTATAGGTAAGAGTCTGGCTAAGTCTGAGAGTCCACGTGAAGTGAGTCATACAGGTGTCAACAGGCAAAGCCCCACCAGAGCCTAACTGTTTTGGTATTATGTGTTAATGCTGGCTCCCCTCTCATTTCTACTGCCTCCTCTATTCCTGGTCTCTTTGAAGTAGTCAGTGGGCCTTTACTTTCTAGGGATTTGTTCAGAAGGTTTCTGTTGTACCTGGAGTTTTAAAAAGATTATTAAAGTTGCAGTCGCATCTTTGACTCTATTGTGGAAGAGAAACATTTCCCAATGGAATGAGAAAAATCCATATAAAATTACTTAGAAAAAATATAATACTACATAAAAGCAAGGCAGAAGTATCAACCATATAGTAATAAACCTGGGAAACTGACTGTGCTGTTCGTATAGAGCCTAACCACATTGGCTTTGGGTGAATTATGCTGAAAATTGGATGCTTAATAATTCAACCAACAAATGAAACTGAGAGATAGGCATATGCAACCATAAGCTGATGTCTAGGAGCTTTATATTCTTGAACTTGACTGTTGTTAGCTAGAATCCTTTGATATTTAAAAGATAGTCTGTTCAACTGGATCCTGAGGAAGTTTACCAGTAGGGAGGAGGTATTCAGGGAGGAGGTATTCTAGAGTTATAACTGGTATGAGAAGATTGACGCCTCCTGATACAGGGATGTATCTCTGAGAGAATCTTCATCTAGGAAGAAGGCCTCATGCTGAGGCTTTTTTTTCTTGAGTAGGTAGTTTTTCCAGAGGGTGGAATGGAAGGAGGTATCCTTGGACTCCTGTAGGTAAGTGGTTTCGTGAGGAAAGAATGTTTGGTCTTAATAAGGCTGTGGCCACAACTGTGGGCTGGCTCTTGTTTTTTATATTAAGAAAGGCCACAGACACTGAGCTAACAGTGGAGGTGAAGATTAGGTGCCCAGGCGTTGAGGAAGACATTATGTTTAACTGGCCAAGAAATGTCAATGATGGCCTTTGTCACTAGCCACTCACACCTCTGGCAGCACTTACATAACACCATCAGTGGGGGCAAAGGGTTTTCCCCGCTGTCTTGGTATCTGAGTCCAAATTCCATTTTCTCTTCCTGGCTTTGACCCTTGTTAGGGGGTCTTAGTAACTTGAATGGTGATTCATGTTCCTCTGAAAGTGAGGCAGCTGAATGAATGACATGTAATATTGTCTATTAATGTTTTGGTTTAAACTGAATTGGACCACATGGATTGTACTTAAAAAGATTAAGGTGCTAGAAAGTGACTGTAGGGATCAGATTACATGGGAATACAAATATCAGATAGCATTGTGGTTCAGTTCAGTTCAGTTCAGTCACTCAGTCGTGTCCGACTCTTTGCGACCCCATGAATCGCAGCATGCCAGGCCTCCCTGTCCATCACCAACTCCCAGAGTTCACTCAGACTCACATCCATCGAGTCAGTGATGCCATCCAGACATCTCATCCTCAGTCGTCCCCTTCTCCTGCCCCCAATCTCTCCCAGCATCAGAGTCTTTTCCAATGAGTCAACTCTTTGCATGAGGTGGCCAAAGTACTGGAGTTTCAGCTTCAGCATCATTCCTTCCAAAGAAATCCCAGGGCTGATCTCCTTCAGAATGGGCTGGTTGGATCTCTTTGCAGTCCAAGGGACTCTCAAGAGTCTTCTCCAACACCACAGTTCAAAAGCATCAATTCTTCGGCGCTCAGCCTTCTTCACAGTCCAACTCTCACATCCATACATGACCACAGGAAAAACCATAACCTTGACTAGATGGACCTTAGTCAGCAAAGTAATGTCTCTGCTTCTGAATATGCTATCTAGGTTGGTCATAACTTTCCTTCCAAGGAGTAAGCGTCTTTTAATTTCATGGCTGCAGTCACCATCTGCAGTGATTTTGGAGCCCCCAAAAATGAAGTCTGACACTGTTTCCACTGTTTCCCCATCTATTTGCCATGAAGTGATGGAACCAGATGCCATGATCTTCGTTTTCTGAATGTTGAGCTTTAAGCCAACTTTTTCACTCTCCACTTTCACTTTCATCAAGAGGCTTTTTAGTTCCTCTTCACTTTCTGCGATAAGGGTGGTGTCATCTGCATATCTGAGGTTATTGATATTTCTCCTGGCAATCTTGATTCCAGCTTGTGTTTCTTCCAGTCCAGCGTTTCTCATGATGTACTCTGCATATAAGTTAAATAAGCAGGGGGACAATATACAGCCTTGATGTACTCCTTTTCCTATTTGGAACCAGTCTGTTGTTCCATGTCCAGTTCTAACTGTTGCTTCCTGACCTGCATACAGATTTCTCAAGAGGCAGGTCAGGTGGTCTGGTACTCCCATCTCTTTCAGAATTTTTCACAGTTTATTGTGATCCACACAGTCAAAGGCTTTGGCATAGTCAATAAAGCAGAAATAGATGTTTTTCTGGAACGCTCTTGCTTTTTCCATGATCCAGTGGATGTTGGCAATTTGATCTCTGGTTCCTCTGCCTTTTCTAAATCCAGCTTGAACATCTGGAAGTTCTCAATTCATGTACTGCTGAAGCCTGGCTTGGAGAATTTTGAGAATTACTTTACTAGCATGTGAGATGAGTACAATTGTGTGGTAGTTTGAGCATTCTTTGGCATTGCCTTTCTTTGGGATTGGAAAGAAAACTGACCTTTTCCAGTCCTGTGGCCACTGCTGAGTTTTCCATATTTGCTGGCATATTGAGTGCAGCACTTTCACAGCATCATCTTTCAGGATTTGAAAGATGTTTGTTTCCAAGGCAAACCATTCAATATCACAGTAATCCAAGTCTATGCCCCAACCAGTAATGCTGAAGAAGCTGAAGTTGAACAGTTCTGTGAAGACCTACAAGACCTTTTAGAACTAACACCCAAAAAAGATGTCCTTTTCATTATAGAGGACTGGAATGCAAAAGTAGGAAGTCAAGAAACACAAGGCAAATTTGGCCTTGGAATGTGGAATGAAGCAGGGCAAAGACTAATAGAGTTTTGCCAAGAAAATGCACTGGTCATAGCAAACACTCTCTTCCAACAACACAAGAGAAGACTCTACACATGGACATCACCAGATGGTCAACACCGAAATCAGATTGATTGTATTCTTTGCAGCCAAAGATGGAGAAGCTCTATACAGTCAACAGACAAGACCGGGAGCTGACTGTGGCTTAGATCATGAATTCCTTATTACCAAATTCAGACTTAACTTGAAGAAAGTAGGGAAAACCGCTAGACCATTCAGGTATGACCTAAATCAAATCCCTTATAATTATACAGTGGAAGTGAGAAATAGATTTAAGGGCCTAGATCTGATCGATAGAGTGCCTGATGAACTATGGAATGAGGTTCGTGACATTGTACAGGAGATAGGAATCAAGACATCCCCATGGAAAAGAAATGCAAAAAAGCAAAATGGCTGTCTGGGGAGGCCTTACAAATAGCTGTGGAAAGAAGAGAGGCGAAAAACAAAGGAGAAAAGGAAAGATATAGGCATCTAAATGCAGAGTTCCAAAGAATAGCAAGAAGAGATAAGAAAGCCTTCTTCAGCGATCAATGCAATGAAATAGAGGAAAACAACAGAATGGGAACGACTAGGGATCTCTTCAAGAAAATTAGAGATACCAAGGGAACATTTCATGCAAAGATGGGCTCGATAAAGGACAGTAATGGTATGGACCTAACAGAAGCAGAAGATATTAAGAAGAGGTGGCAAGAATACACAGAAGAACTGTACAAAAAAGATCTTCAGGACCTAGATAATCACGATGGTGTGATCACTCATCTAGAGCCAGACATCCTGGAATGTGAAGTCAAGTGGGCTTTAGAAAGCATCACTATGAACAAAGCATTGTGGTTAAGAGCACAGATTTTGGGATTAATCTAAACAGTTCCATCACCTACTGTGTCATATTGGGCAATATATTTAACCTATCTGTGCCTCTTTTCTTGTCCGTAAAAGAACCTAAGACTAGGTCCCATACCATTGTGTGGTGAAATCTAAATGTTGAGATAGTTCAATTTCATGTGGTACATGGCATGTAGTCAGCATTCAATACAAGTTAGCTCTTATTGTGACCGTTACTCTTTTACTAGTGATACCCACATCTTATTAGCCTCTTACTGCTGATACCTACCTTAGAAAGTAACTTGAGGAATGAATGAATTTATTGTATAATGCTTCTCAGTAAATTCTAAGGAATGCTGTTTGAGTTGCATTTTACACACCCAGTTGTTATTTTGATGTTCTTCCTGTGAGTCACTATTATTTGCTTCCATCATGTGGGTAGAGAAACAGATTGAGGAGGAGAAGAGAGTGTTCAAATTTAGATCTATCTCAGGTCCCTCTTTGAAGCATAGGTTGTTTATTCACTTAGCTTTTTGAGGGCTTTACCTATCTTAGGATATTCTGTAATATCTCATCCTCTAGGTTCGGTGCTTCCAGATGTGAGTTATCAGGTGGAATCCGGTGAGGGAGATCAGTCTCAGAATATGGGCCCCCAGGGACAAACTGTGCTGCTTTTTCTCTTTGTGGATTTCCACAGAGGATTTCCAGGCCAGAAAATGGAACTTTGGGGTAGGTATAGAAGAATGGGGCTGCCAGCTTGGATGTGCTTAAATGTTAAGAGAATAAAGAAGAGAGACTTGGGGACTTCCCTGGTGGTCCGGTGGCTAAGACTCGATGCTCCTAAACTCTCCAATGAAATCACCGAGTTTCAGTCCCTGGTTGGGGAACTAGATCCCACATGTGTCAATTAAGAGTTCACATGCTATGACTAAAGATCCCACAGCAAAGATCAAAGATCCCATGTGCTGCAGCTAAGACCTGGTGCAGCCAAATAAATTTAAAAAAATGTTTTTAAAAGAAAGGAGACTTTACATGAAGCATAAATCTGAATAGATGTGCTTCTGTAGAATAACACATCTCAGTGCAGACCTTGCTTAAATAAATGATATGCTCTTTGAGGAATATCTACATCTTGAAGCGTCACTTAGATGGTGACAGTCCCAGATTTGGTTGACCAGAAATCAGCAGACACTTCCTGTTGGTCCCTACAGAGTATATTACCTTAGATGGGTAGTTCTCAACCTCAGTTGCACAATGTATTACCTGAGGAGCTTCTAAAAAATGCCCACACCTCATCCCTAGAGATTGGATTTCCTTGGACTGAAGTGGGCCTCAGGTATCAGTATGTTTTTAAAGCTTCTCAGGTTGGAGTACTATTCACCATCCTCCTGCTTTTCCAAGTACAATCAAGAAAAGCTATCAGTCTTACTTGGCGTTAACGCAACATCTCAAATTCAACACAAGGAGGTATGGGAGTGCATTGGTATGAATGGCTTTGTGGGATTGCCACATCAACTTCTGGAACAGGACAAAGAGTCCTTGTTCAGGCATACCGTTGCCTTTGGCATTTATCTAACAGATAGGCAATAACCTGCTATCAGAAGGTTCTCTCTGTTAAAGCTGTGATTTACATCCTGTTTTGTGCTGCATGAAACACGTGCATAATCAGAATCACCTGGAGTATTTGAAAATGTGCAGCGTCCTGGGCAAGGATTTACTCAGTTTTGCTAATGTAAACATCTGTATGGCTCAGGAATATGCTTTTTTAACAGAATTCTCAGGTGATTCCTAAACATGGTACAATTTGAAAACCACTGAATGTAAGAGTTGATGCTTTTGAATTGTGGTGCTGGAGAAGGCTCTTGAGAGTCCCTTGGGCTGCAAGGAAATCAAACCAGTCAATCCTAAAGGAAATCAACCCTGAATACTCATTGGAACGACTGATGCTGAAGCTGAAGCTCCAATACTTTGGCCACCTGATGTGAACAGCCAGCTCATTGGAAAAGACCCTGATGCTGGGAAAGATTGAGGGCAGGAGGCGAAGGGGACGACAGAGTGTGAGATGATTGGATGGCATCAGTAACTCAGTGGACATGAGTTTGAGCAAACTCTGGGAGATAGTGAAGGACAGAAACCTGGCATGCTGTAGTCCATGGGGTTGCAAAGTCGGACATGACTTAGTGACTGAGCAAATAAGAGTGGCTTATGCATTTTAATCCAATAAAGTCTGTGACTAAATTTAAGTGTTTCTCAGTGCCCTCTGAAACTCTGAAGGAAGTACCAAGAAGTGGAACTTCTAAGTGTCTGGGGAAATGTTCACAAACCTCCCTTTTGGGGCTCCTGACGTGTTTCTATGTTATTCTTCCTTTGTGGGCCAATGTTTTTTCTTGAGACTTTACTCTCTAGGCATTCCAGTGCTGTTTGGTGTGGCCCTGTTCCCACTGAGTCATAAGAGAAATGAGACAGCTTACAACCTCAGATCAAAAGAGCTGACATTGACTGTGCCAGTTATTTGTTGAACTTGTGGGATTCTTCCTGCTGCCAAGCTTCCATGCCTCTCCTACTTTTCCCCACCATGTGATATTCTTTAGGAGAGAAGCACTGCTTTCCTGGGCTCTGGCTTGCAGCTCTTTGAAGAGCTGGTGTTCCCTGGTGCCCCACTGTTCCATTCATTAAGATGCTGGAATGGGAACGTAGAAGAGAGACAATCTGTGAGGCTTCCAACTAGGAGGTCAAACGTGAAAATGCCTAGGGCTGTTTGTTACCTGCTTCTGCTCACCTGGACAGAGGCTCTTAAAAGAAGCAGCTTAGTATGGTGGAAAGGACTTCAGGATACAATCAAGAGATCTGGGGTTAATTTTTAGTTCTGCTAGCAAATTCCTTAATGACTTTTGGGAAGCAAGTCACATGAATTATCTGATCCTTCCTTTTCATATATTTAACATGAGATTGTTGGATGAGAAGCTATCAAAGCCCTTCCAAGTCTAAAGACCCTCTTCAGGTGTAAGATCTAGTATTTTTAGGCTTTTTTTTTTTTTTTTAGGTCTGCTATGTTCAGTCTTCCCTGCTGCTGCTGCTAAGTCACTTCAGTTGTGTCCGACTCTATGTGACCCCATAGACGGCAGCCCACCAGGCTCCCCCGTCCCTGGGATTCTCCAGGCAGGAGTACTGGAGTGGGGTGCCATTTCCTTCTCCAATGCATGAAAGTGAAAAATGAAAGTGAAGTCACTCAGTCGTGTCCAACCCTCAGCGACCCCATGGACTGCAGCCCACCAGGCTCCTCCGTCCATGGGATTCTCCAGGCAGGAGTACTGGAGTGGGGTGCCATTGCCTTCTCCGTCAGTCTTCCCTAGGATTACATAAAGTCTGGTACCCCATTCTGAATCCTATTACACATACTTCCTCAGAAACCAGGGTTACTTATCATTCTTCTAGAACTGTACTAGTTGGCACACCTGTTTAGTTTGACTCTGAAGGCCTGCGGCATTTCAGGTAGTTGTACTAAGTATTAGATTAAATTGAAATTCATCACTGCATCAGTAAGCAGAGAGTTATTATCTTAAAATTTCTGGGGCTTCCCTGGTGGTCCAGTGGTTCAGATTCTGTGCTTCCACTGCAGCAGGTTGGGGTTCAGTCCCTGGTCAGGGAAGTTCTGCATGCCATGAGGTGCAGCAAAAGATAAATAAATTTTTAAAAATAAATAAAATTTCCTTAGACAGGAAATAAAATTTCCTGAGAGTTTAGGACTAGCTTTTGAAGAAGATGCACTATAAGGGTAGGTAGATATAGACACATGTAGTAATTTTATAGATTATGTAGTGATTTTTTCTTTTTCCCCTCTTTTTCATATCCTTGAAAGCTTTCTCCAGAGCTCCTTTTAGGAAACAGATTGTGCAGAACTACAGTCTGTTTCCATGTGTCTTAAAAAAAAAATCACTGAATTGGCCTTCTGCCTACCTTGTCATGGTAACTTTTCTATGATTAACTCCTTATTTTGCCACAGTTTTAAAGGCATCTGGTGGTATAAGCAGTTTTAGGAATGAAACTATAGCTTTTCAATTAAATGACTGCTTTCAAAGGAGGTCTAACTGATTTCTTAAGGCTATTCTTAGGACCAAACTATAGAAAATAGTAATCCAAATGATATTGTCATAGCAATAGTGATATTTTCTGAGTATTGCAATGTACATCCCAAAACACTTCCTATGTATTATCCCAGTTTATCTGCACAGAATACCCATGATAGCAAGTGGTAAAAGCCACTTTCTGCAATAAAATGAGAAACGTTTGAAGTGACGTGGTCACTATTAGTTGGTAGTAGAATTGACCGTGGAATCTATGTTGACTCCAGTTCCAGACCCCTTTTGAGCAGAGCACATATTACCTTCCCCTCCAGGAAAGCATCATGGTGCCTTGTGGTAGAAAATGTCTCTTCTGACTTCCATTTTAAATACAGCCCTGAGAAAAGCATGCCAGCCTTACCTTTGAACAGACCATCCAGAGAGTAGAAAAGCACCAAAAAAGAAAGATTAAGAAGCATTTTCTCCAGGTACCCTGAAAAGTAAATTTGTCTTCCTCTATTGGTTGTATTAGGATCATCATTGCTAACGTATTGTTTAATGATGTGTTTTCCCATCAATCTCACGTGTTAGCTTTTCTGAAGGATGCTGAGCAGTGGTGCCTGTGGTTACTTTATCAGAGATAATCCCCCATTTGAAAAGACTATACCAGAACTTCCCTGGTGGTCCAGTGGTTAAAAATCTGCCTGCCAATGCAGGGGACACAGGTTTGATCCCTGGTTGGGGAGGATCCCACTTGCTGTGGAGCCGCTGAGCCCGTGCACCACGACTACTGAGCCTGTGCCAAGGAGCCTGGGAGCCACAACTGCTGAGCCCACGTGCTGCAACCGCTGAAGCCTGTGCCTAGAGCCGGTGCACTGCACCGAAGAGTAGCCCCCACGCACCACAACTAGAGAAAAACCAGCGCATCAGTGATGACCCAGTGCAGCTCCAAACAGATAAAAATAAATAAGTAAAAAGACTATACCAGCAGTTCTGAGGCATCTTTGATACCCTGACAGTAACAGTCGTGCTCACCAGCAGTGACACTCTAAATAGAGTTAGACATACTCTCCAGGAGGCGTTTCCTTTCCTTCTGGAGTCACTGGTATCACTGTTTAGAGTATGTTGTGTATATTTCTGTTTCTGATGTGAATTAAAGAGGATCCTTCATCTGATTCTTCAAACATAATATTCTGCACTTTTAGTGAGCTTTCTGTCCTTTGTAAGTGGAAACTGGGTAGGTTTGTAAGTTGTGGGGTTTTTTTTGTCTAAAAAAGCAATTATTTGTGGATGGGTGGAAGTGGCCTCTTCTGTCAAGAGGCCTCTTTCCCATCCTCAGCCCTGACTCAGAGCACATGAACAGCAGTCTTGAAGTGGTCATTCTCACTCAAGGTTACCAACATTCTCCCTCTCCTCAGGAGTCCACACTTTGCTCTCAGCTCATCTCCGGGCCATCCTCAGGGAGAGCCACAGCGTGGTGCAAGGGTGCATCCAGGCCACTGTGGCCCGGGCCTTGGAGCAGCATCGCCAGGCAGTCAAGGTAAGAGATTCACAGCTCCCTTTACCCTCCTCTCTCTCAGAGAAAGACAGGGTATCTGGCAGGTGGGGGCTGAGAGCCCTTCCTCCCTTAATGCTTCTTCCTCTTCTCTTTCATCACCTGGGTGGATCTTATAAACTGCCTCTAGCCTTGGAACTCAGGCTTTAGCTTAGATGGATCACTGTAACCACTTGCTTAGTCTTACCTCCTTGTAGGTGAGTTTGAGTAAAGAGGGGCAAAATAATAGGCGGGGAAAATGACTGATAACAAACCTTTTTTTTTTTTGAGAGCAAGTTTTATTTTCTTTTTGGAACATGTGACTGACTGTCATTGTGTTTTTTCACAAGCAGAATGGGCTTGGTTCTGCTTGCCCATCAGTTGGTTTTCACCACTCCTATATACCAGGGGACAGGAAAACATTTATAAAAGAGGAACAGTACACACTGAACTCAGGACTCTATATTAATTCTAGGGAGATTTACACCTTGAACTATCTTTGTATATTAACTTACAGTGCCATTAATGTCTTCTTTCTCTCACACACTGAAGTGCTTTATTATTCTGACCATAAGTTCTAGACAAATTGATAGCACATGCACTTAGCCTGAAATTTTTTAATTGAAGTATAGTTAATTTATAAGGTTGTATTAATTACTGCTGTACAGCAGAATGATTCAGTTATACATACATATACATGCTTTTTTAAAGAAAAATTCTATTCCATTGTTTATCACAGGATATTAAATATAGTTCTCTAGATTATACAGTAGGACCTCTTTATTTATCTGTTCTATGCATAGAAGTTTCTATCAGTGCACCTCTGTCTTATCTATGTGCTTCCCCTTCTCACACATGCTTCTACAGCTACTGTTTCAGTGCATCTTAAATTCTCTCTCCATTTGCTAATCCTTTATAGCAGCACTTTGTCTTCATATCTGGCTTTCTGAATTCCTCCATCTTGTATACTTTTGGTAACACATTTATTACTTAATATGGCCTCCTTTTCAAGCAGAAAACCACCACACTAAAAGAGTAAAGCTTGAAACGTTTTGTTTTTAATGGTAAGTATATCTGCTTCATTGCCCAGTGTCTTACTGCTTGTCTTTTCTGAATGTATCTGTCAGTAAGTCACCTCTGTGAAAGGAGATAACATTTTTAATGTATTTAAATTCCTTAAGTGTCCTTTATATGTCACGATCTCAGTAAGTATTGTTGGTGGAAGGGGAAGCATTGTTGAAATCCTGCTCTGACTCAGATATTTGGTCCTTTTAGGATTCGCTGAACCAGCAGTTTGGGATTGTTATAAACTATATGGTCTCCCTCTGCCTTGTTTCGTTCCCTAGGCTCATCAGAAACTACAAGCCTCACTGTCAGTGGCTGTGGATTCCATCATGAGTATTATGACTGGAAGCACAAACAGCAGCTTCCGAAAGACCTGCCTTCAGACGCTTCAGGTTGGTAAGGATTGGAGATGCTTAAAGGTGTGGCGTTTTAATGACATTCTGCTACCTTTCTTAGTAATACGTGCAGTGCTCTTAGAAACATTATTTAATTTGATCCTACTATGATTCTACCTAAGTAAGTGTTTTATGATGTGTTCATTGGATAGACAGTGATGTATGTACTATTTTATAAATGAGAAAACAAGTTATTTAGGATTTCTGTTTCCTTTAGGTCACAGATAGTTACAAGCAGAGCTAGGATTAGGTCACAAGTCCCAGTTTCTTACTGAAGAGTGTTCTATTACATCGTGGTGACAGACTACACTGGAAATAACTGAGCAGCCATAAGCATACATATGTTTGGCAGTTTGGAATAGTGTAATAAGGTCTGGAATCAGAGGCCTGAGTTCAGATCTTGACTCATTTACTTATTAGCTATATGTCAGTAGGGGAATGGTTTGGCCTGTACTATATGGACTTAGGCCTGTACTGAGCTTTTCTGTGGTTCCTCTACAAATTAGAAAAAATAGTAGTATGTCACAGGGCCATTATGAAGTTGAGGGCTAAATGTGAATGTGTAACACATGGTAGATCCTTTAATAAATGTTGGTTTCTTCCCTCCCTTCCCCCCTTCCAATGTGTGTTGACCAACTGGTATCAGTGGGGTAACATTCATTCCATGTCAGTTGCTTCATTTGGTGTACTTTTCTCTTGAGGAAATTGTGTAATATACACAAAATTTTAAATAATTAATAAACTTCATCACTTAAATTTTGCATATTTATCTCATATATTATATAATTATAGCCAAAGTATTCTATATTAATATATAATTTGACTTTTTCCCTTGTTTCAACAGTCTTAAAATACTGGTTAACCAATATTCCACTGTGTTGGTTTAATATAATTTAATAAACCATTCCCCTACTGACAGATATTTAAGCTGTTTACATTCTTTCTGCCAATAAATAGTTCAGTTAATACCTGTATGTGATATCTTGCTTCTTTTGAATCATTTCCTAGAAAAAAATTCTGTAAATGGAGTTAATGGGTCAAAATGTATAACACCTTAATAATCTAGTGCATCTTCTCACAGCTTCACCTTTCTGGGTCATGTGGGTAGCACAAGGTATTGAGAAGGATACTATACTGGCGATCCTAAAGTTAGCCCTGACTTTCATACTAACTGGCTGTGAGATCTTAGGTAGGTCACCTCTCCTGTTTGAATTTTAGTTTTCTCATCTGTAACAGTGTGTTGTATTAGGAGACTACTCAGGTCCCCTTTAACTCTAGTATCCTACAATTCTACACTAAAGTTGAGGCTGTTACCCATTCCTTATAGATGCAAACTATATTACTGTTCTTTCCTCCCTGAAAGATTTATCTGGGGGGAAAAAGTTCCTATAACAGCCTTAGTTGTTCAGTAGACACCTTTGCTCTCTTGGAACTTGTTTTAGAGGAAAGCAGTTTATGTAACCTCTTCACAGACAGATGGCTCTCTGGGATATATAATCTCCTATAGAGATAGAAGAACAAAGACCTTGTGTGATCGATCTCACTTAGGTAACAGAATCTGGAAGATATATAGGACCCATAACTGCCTGTCTCATGTCAAGTATCCCCGACCTTCCTTCTGCTTACCCTGTGTCCATTGGAACTAGGGAAACTTCTAATACAACATGAAGGATGTCATTGGTTTGCCTTTCTATCTGTCTCATCCTCTCCCCATATAAACTTCCTGTGGGTACTCACCCTTTGGTTGCCAGTCCTGGAACTCAGCATGTTCTATCTCTGGCCCTTTTTAGGCAGCTGACACACAGGAATTTGGGACCAAGCTGCATAAATCATTTCAGGAGGTCACCCAGCACCGATTTCTTTACCACTGCTCACATGAGGTGAAGCAGGTAAGTGTAAAGTAATAACCAGTACTTTGGTGAAAATCTCCCACATTGATATATGAGAAACCTGAATACACAGGGGTTAGGTATACTGCTTTAGACTGCACAGTCTGAGGGTAGCCGTTCAGCAGGGTAGCCTGTGGTTTAGAAAAACTTCACAGAACGTAATATTACATAGAGGTTAAGAGCATGATTAGCAATGTCACTTGAATTCCATTTCTGCCACTGCCTAGTTGCATGGTATTATTATAGAAGCTATTTATTCCAACTCTCAGCTTCTGTAGCAGTAAAATGAAAAGGATGCATACCCAGAATGACTGCTCTAGGGTCTGAATAAGAGAATTATGTGAACTGCTAGCACATAGCTACCTTTATGATGATGATGATATGATGGAATTCTTATGTTTAGTTTTGCCAAATAAAAAACATACTTTTATCTGTTCACCTTTTTGGATACCAGAGATATAGAATTATATTAGTTGGCGTCTCTGCCCTCATGGGGGTCAGATAGTTACCGGCTCCTCTAATGAGTGAAGAGAAATCATATTTGGGATATTTTATATGTTTCCTGATTCTCGGTGTAGGTAGTAATAGTGTTCAAGCTGAAGCATACCTTTCTGACTTTCTTGGCAATAATCAGCAGTATTGACTTTTTTGGAATTGAAGTATAAGATGAGTAAATAAAAGAGATTAACGGGGAAATTATTATGCTGTGGCGTTTGGCCAAGATAGAGTAACAGGGACCAGATTTACCCTCTTGCCTGAAACAACCAAAAATCTGGACAATAACGAAAAGTAAAACATATGAAACAATGGTTCTGAAGACACTGGACCTCAGAAAATGGATGGGATAGTCATTCTTGAGAGACGGAAAGCAAATGAATTGAGCTTTATGATTGCCCTCACACACCACCTAGAGAAAGTACAGAGGCCGTGGAACAGGGAGAGGGAATCCAGGCAGAGCCCAGTGGTCTCCCTGAATTGAGTATATGAAGCTGGGAATCCAGGGATGCCAATGCAGCTCAAGTTTTCAGGGCAGAGTAGCAGAGAAGAGAGAGCTCACTGAGGTTCCTGTCTTTAGTATTCAGTTGAATACTGATCAGTTCATTCATGTGAAAAAACTGTCCAGGTAAAGAACCACTCAGAAGGATGAAAGGGAACAATAAGCAAAGCTTACACAGGGCTAGGAATAGTGCTTATTCCCGTGAACCAGAGAAGAAAGTCTTATAATTTATGGAGCACCAGGTAAGATAGTGGGCTTCCCTGGTGGCTCAGTGGTAAAGAAAACTCCTGCAGTGCAGGAGACACAGAAGATGTGGGTTCTCTCCCAGGAGATTGCTGGACGGGAAAGTCCCCTGGAGAAGGGCGTGGCAACCCACTCCAGTATTCTTGTCTGGGAAATCCTATGGACAGAGGAGCCTAGCAGGCTACAATCCATGGGTCACAAAGAGTTGGACACAACTGAAGCAAGACTCTTGAGAGTCCCTTGGACTGCCAGGAGATCCAACCAGTCCATTCTGAAGGAGATCAACCCTGGGATTTCTTTGGAAGGAATGATGCTAAAGCTGAAACTCCAGTACTTTGGCCACCGCATGCAAAGAGTTGACTCATTGGAAAAGACTCTGATGCTGGGAGGGATTGGGGGTAGGAGGAGAAGGGAACGACTGAGGATGAGATGGCTGGATGGCATCATGGACTCGATGGACGTGAGTCTGAGTGAACTCCGGGAGATGGTGATGGACAGGGAGGCCTGGTGTGCTGCAATTCATGGGGTCGCAAAGAATCGGACACGACTGAGCAACTGAACTGAACTAAACTGAAAATGCCAATAGTCTTGCCTCAGAAATGGAAAGAAATTACATCTACAATAAACACTCCTTGGTTCTGCTTAACAAAGCTCAAAAGCAGAAGCAAGACCTAAAAGGATCAAGTGATTTCCAACTAATTCAGTGGCATTTCAGAGAAAAGTTCAAAAATATTTATAAGGGGGACTTCCCTGATGGTCCAGTGGTTAAGAATCTGCCTTGTCATGCAGGGAACATGGGTTCAATCCCTGGTCAGGGAGCTCAGAACCCTCATGCCACAGAGCAAATAACCCCCTGGTGCAGCTGTCAAGCCCATGTGTGCTCCAGAGCTTGTGCCACACTAGAGAGCACAAGCGCCACCACTGCTGAGGCCCATGTGCTCCGGAGCCCACGCGCCACAACTGCTGAGAGAGCCCATGTGCCGCAGGAAGACCCCACGTCCCGCCATGCGGACCCCACGCAGCCAAGTGAATATATTTTCAAAGAAAGAATATAAGAATACAAAATTATACAGCACCCACCAAGATAATGTTCATACCGCCTTGAATCTAATAAAAAAATTCACAAGCATGCTATGAAGCTGGAAAATACAGCCCACAATGAAGAGAAAACTCAGCTGATTGATCAGTCAAAACTGATCCAGAACTGACATGCAAGATAAAATTAGTAAAAAACCAGTTATTCTCATAATTGTATTCCATATGTTCAGGAAGCTAGATAAAAGGTTGGACATATTAGTTAGAGATATGAATGGTATAAAAAAGGCCCCAAACAAATTCTAAGGTGAAAGCAAATGTCTCCAAGGTGAAAATTATACTGACTCCACCACTAGCATCAGTGGCACATTGCTTAGGGAAAAACATAAGGCAGTAGAAACTGAAGCTGAACACAGGGGTTAAAATAAGCATAATAGAGCATTAAGCCTCTGTGAGGTGTAGGATAACTTTGAAAAGCCTAACCCATGTATAGTTAGAGAATCTGAAGAAGCAGCAGAGGCAGAAAACATGTTTGAAGAAATAATGGCAGAAATGTTTCCAAATTTGATGGAATGTATAAATTATACACATCCAAGAATCTTAAACCAGCCCAAGAAACAAGGAAAACCACACCAAGGTACATCATAATTAAATTGGTTAAAACCAGTGGTGGTAGAAATAAAACAGAGACCAGAAAAACCCCAACAAGAACAAAACACCAAAACCCTTCTTTTGTTACAAAGATAAGGTTTACAGCAAGTTTCTCATCATAAGCTATATAAGCTAGAAGAAAATGGAGTTATAATACTGAAAAAAAATAACCTGTCAACCTAGGATTCTTTATCCAACAAAAGTGTCCCAAAAATCAAATATGAAAAAAAAATGTGTCCTTAAAAACAAATAAAAAACAATGACATACAGTGAAGCTTCCAACTTCAACTAGAGTAAGAAGAGCAAATTAAACATAAAGAGAAATATGAAATAATAAAGATTAGAGTGGAAGTCAGTAAAACAGAAAAACAATAGAGAAAAAAATCAATGAAACATAAAGGTGATTCATTGAGAAAGATGATTAATGAGAGAAGACACAAATTGCCACTAATATCAGAAATTAGAGAAGTGGCATCAAATATTAAAAGATTATCAGGGAATATTATGAATATTACACTAAATTTGACAATTTAGATTAAATGGAAATTTCCTTGAAAGACATAAATTACCAAAGTTCACGCAAGAAGAAATAGCTTCTATACCTGCAGCTTTATACTATTAAAGAAGTTGAATTTTTAGTTAAAAATTTTACCATCATATTCAGATTATTTTAAAACTCTCAAAGCTCACTGGTAAGAAAATAAACAACCCAATTTGTTTAATTGGCAAAACATTTGAACACACATTTTACAAAAGAAGATATACAACAGCAAATAAACATACAGAAATATGCTCAACATCATTAGTCATTAGGGACGTACAAATGAAATCCACAATCAAGTAACATTTCACATGTACTTAGAATAAGAAGACTAACCATACCAGGTGCTGGCAAGGATGTGCAGGAACAGGAACTGGAACTGTTACAGCCTAACTGTAGGAATGAAAAATGACACCACCACTTTGAAGAACAGTTTGGCAGTTTCTTAAAAAGGTATATAAACACTTAGCACACAACCTAGCCATTCTACTTCTAGGTGTTTACCCAAGAGAAATGAAAGCATATGTCCACACAGAAATGTCTGCACCAGTGTTCATGGCACATCTACCATATCTGTAATCCCCAAACTGGGAACAACCCAGTGTCAACAGGTAAATGAATATACAAACTGTGGCATATCCATTCAATGGAATACTACTCAGCAATGAAAGGAATGAACTTGTGATACACAATAGGTTGGATGAATCTCTAAACAGCCATGCTGAATGAGAAAACCTGAAAATACAAGAGTACATGGTGCTTCACTGAATTTATATACAATTCTATAAAATGCCAGTTACTGTATAGTTACAGACCAGTGGTTGTTTACAGATGGGAGGTATAGGAGTTGGAGTGAGGAGTTATGAAGGGCAGAAGAAACTTTTCAGGGTGATGGATATGCTCATTATCTTGATATAGTGATGTTTCACATGTATTAATACATATGCCAGAACTTATCAAATTGTATTTTATAAAGATGCAATTTATTATTTGTATGCAAGTTATATCTCAGTAAAGCTGCTGTAAAAAAATTACAGTGTTTCATGGATTTGCCCGTCCTCCTCTGCTTTGTAACAGGGAGGCCCCTTTAAGTGCCACCTTCACCACACTGTGCATCCCGGCTAGGAAGCACCTTCCTGGGAAAGCATCAGCTGGCTCACTGAAAATACTCTTTCTGCTTTCCCTGCAACCTGGGAAACTGCTGCCCACAACTTGAGCAAATAAAGGCTATTACCCATTATATCAGTTTCCCATGGATATTGTAACAAATTGCCATAAATCTGGGAACTTAAAAACAAAAGGAATTTATTATCTCTCAGTTCTGGAGTCCAGAAGTCTGAAACAAGGTGTTGGCAGGACCACGCTCCCTCCACTGGCTCAAGGGGAGAATCCTTCCTTACCCCTTCCAGCCCTGGTGGCCCCAGCTGTTCCTTGACTTGTGGTCACACAACTCCATATGGCTGTTCCTCTTTGTCTCTCAAATATCCCTCTGCTTTTCTCTGATAAGGACACCTGTCATTGGACTTGGGGCCCTCTGTAAATCCACAATGATCTTGTCTTGAGATCCTAAATTATGTCAAAGACCCTTTTCCCAAATAAAGTCACATTCACAAGTACTGGTGGTCAAGACCTGAACATATCTTTGGGGGAGCCACTGCTCAATTCACTACAGCCATCCACAGCTTCAAGTTTCTAGGCATAGGTCGAGGGTAAGGCGTGTAGCATTATCACGGCGCCTGGGAAATGGGCAGGATCTAAAAGTGTTCCAGCCTGGGAAGTCCTCTTGCTTGGGCCTCTCTGATAACCGAGCGAGATCTGAAAAGGAGATGATCTGACCTCCTTTGCCCCTTTGTGTTGCTGTAGTGATGGCTCATAGCCTCAGGGCCATTTATAGCCCAATAAACTTGGCAGATGGCTAGTCTTACACAGTAGTGATAGGTCTTGGAAGGAGGGATCATTTATTGAATCCCTAATCTGTGCCAAGATTTCCACTTTAGTCTCCACAAAAATCCTATGAGGTAGGTTGTAGTTTTCCCATTTTATAGATGAAGAAACTGGTTAGACAACTTTTCTAATTTGCCCAGAATCACACAGTCAGTAAATGGCAAGTCTAGGATTTATAATGAGGGCTCCTAGATCTGAAGCCTAGTAACATTTTTACCATATAGGACTGGGTCACAAGCCTGGGAAGATGAACAGTGACCAAAGGCATCAAGTAGAATGCATACTTCTTTACTCAAGATCATTACGAGCTCCCTCTGATAATGGCCATTTAGTGATAGCTTGTTACTGGCACATGAGTGGCACCTAGTGGCTATAGCTAAAAACTACAAGAACAATGATGCTAGGTCCAATTCTTTTACCTCTGGACCAGTCCCTCAGTTTCCACTTCTAAGCAGGCAAAGTAGAATAGCTGACCTCTTGAGTAATATAGAATAAAACCATCTACAGCTATTGTATAGTTTATAGAGAAATGGAAGAAATGAAAGAATATTTAGAGTTTTATAGAAGATATTTGTGGAAAGGTCACTCCAGGAGTGGAGATTTTAAGCCTCAGTGTTGTAACAGAGGACAGTGGGCCATGAGACAAGACAGTAATCTTGGGCTAACTGTCACATTTGAGTGTGGGGACTAAAAACTTAAATCCAGAATAAGTAGGAGCAGTAGCAGGAAGAACTTTCTAAGGAAAGGTATCATTTCCTGGTGGTAGATCAGAATAATGTCTGATAGAGTGTTAAATTCAAGGAGGTCTACCCTGTGGAGAGGGCTGCCTCACCTGGGGAACTGATGATGAATGGGGGGTTTTCAAGATCCCCCTGGAACTCTGAGATTTATATCTGAATTTAGATATTTCTTTGGTGTGACCAGTTTCAAGATAAGGTAAAGGTTTGTCTATTACATGAGATTTTCTAGGATGGAGTGAAGTAGAATAAGCTTTCTTTCAAAGAAGGAAAAAAATGTTTGGAAATTTTCCTAATACTATTTCTTTTTTCACAGCTTTAAGGGCATCTTTAACTCTTCTATGTTCCTTGGAGTATAATTACTTAAAAATCAAAACTTGCTTTAGTAAACAACATATGATGGAATGCATTTTTATTGAATTATATAGTTCACATACTATAAAATTTACCATTTATACAAATTCAGTGGTTCAGTGGTTTTAAGTATATTCACTGTGTTTTCCAACCATCACCACTAAATTCCACATCTCCATCATACCAAAAAAAAAAACAAACTGTACCTAAGTTGCAGTCAGCCTCAGTTCTCCTATCTCCTGTCCCCTGGCAACCACTAATTTACTTTTCTCTCAATGGGTTTGCCTATACTGGGTATTTCGTACAAATAGGATTGTACAATGAGTGGATTTTTGTGTCTGGCTTTTTTCACTTAGTGTAATGTTTTCAAGGCTCATCATCCACGTTATAACAGATAATAGTACTTCATTCCTTTTTACAGTTGAGTAATAGTCCATTGCTCATTTTAGTAATAGTCCATACCACATTTTAAAATCCATTCATCAGCTGATGGACATGTTATTTCCACTTTTTGGCTATTATGACTAATGCTGCTGTAAACATTTTTTGTGTGTAGACATATGTTTATAATTGTTTGGCAGATAGCTAGGAGGAGAATTGCTGGGTCATATGATATAATCTGGTGGCTCAGACAATAAAGAATCTGCCTGCAGTGCAGGAGACGTGGGTTTGATCCCTGGCTCGGGAAGATCCCCTGGAGAACGAAATGGCTACCCACTCCAGTATTCTTGCCTGGATAATTCCATGGACCATGGAGCCTGGCAGGTCACAGTTCATGCAGTTGCAAAGAGTCAAGACACGACTGAACGACTAACTTTTTTCACTTTTTCATGATAACTCAAAACTGTTTTCCAAACTGGCTGCATTACTTTACTTTCCCACCAGCACTGTATAATGGTTCCAACTTTTCCCCATCCTTATCAACAGTTATTATCTATTATTACCACTACCACCATCACACTGGGTATGAAGTAGTACCTCATAGTGGCTTTGATCTGCATATCCCTAAAGAACAATGATGTTGAGCATCTTTTCATGTGCTTATTGGCCATTCACCTCTCTGGAGAAATGTCTATTCAAATTGTGTCAAACCCATTTTTAAATTAGGTTGTTATTTTACAGTTGAACTACGAGTTCTTTATTCTGGATACAAGTCCTTTATCAGATACGATCTTCTAATATTTTTTCCCATTCTTGTGTGCTGACTTTTCACTTCCCTTGAAGCACAAAAGTTTTTAATTTTGATGCAGAGGATACCTGTTTTTATATACTTGTATTGAAAAACAAATAGCTCAGAGGATTGGGTTCTGACCTTTGTTTCTCTGTCCAAATTGAACCAAACAGCAGGGCTCTGAAAGGCTATGGTGGTGGTGGTGGTGGTGGTGGTGTCGTGTCCGACTCTTGCGACCCTGTGGATTGCAGCCTGTCAGCCTCTTCTGTCCATGGGGATTCTCTAGGGAAGAATACTGGTGTGGGTTGCCAGTTCCTTCTCCAGGGAATCTTCCCAACCCAGGAATCGAGCCCAGGTCTCCTGGATTGCAGGATATACAAGACTCTACAATGTGCCCTGTGGCTTCCCATGTTTGACCTCAGTCAGTCATTTGTTTAGCACTTACCCTGTGCAAGGCACTGTGCTAGCTTTAAAAGAGATACAGACATGATGAAAGTGAAGTCGCTCAGTCGTGTCCGACTCTTTGCGACCCCATGGACTGTAGCCTACCAGGCTCCTCCGTCCATGGGATTTTCCAGGCAAGAATACTGGAGTGAGGTGCCATTTCCTTACTCTTCAAGGAATTTAAGATGTAGAAAATGGACATAAATACATAAAATGATGAAAGGGGCGTGCAGTGCCTATCTCAGAGCCCAAGGAGCAGAGCAGATAGTAGATGAGTGACCGGACCTCAGAGAGGAAGGAACTGCCTGGAGTCAGCTGCAAGAGCTCGGAAGGAAGAAGGAAGCCTTGAGGGTGGGAGCTGGGGAGGGGGCTCATGAGCCAGGAGGCAGAGAGGGTCCAGGTGAGGGAGGAAAGCCGCGGAGGGTACACAAAGCCACCAGGCATGTGGCCTCACTGGGGCTTGTTCGTGCTTCTGCAGAACTCACCTTCTCATTTTTTAAGCAGCTGCTCCCAGAGAGAAATGAGGCAGAGCAGAACACGGACAAGGCACATGAGAACGGCAGCCTGGAGCTCCTTGCAGGTAGGATTTCAGCTTTTCAGGGGAGCCCCGGATCAAAGCTGGGAAGTAAAAACCGTGACTTCAGAATTTCAGACTGCGCCTTACACCAACAGCAGTGTCCTTCCAGGATCTGGCTGGCTCCCACAAGTAGGGTGTTCTGGGGCAGTGGCTATTGTACCAAAAGCTGGTACAATAGGTCTAGAAATTTCTGTTTGTATAGTTACAGATAGCTGCACATGATGGGGTGAGGCCCTCAGTTCAGTCAGTTCTTTTGTGTCTTTTCTCAGTCATTCCTATTGACACTGTGGCTGTCCCTGGTTGGGTTACTGCTCTGTATAGGGCTATGGAATCTGCTCCTGCGTGCAGACACCCCCTCAACCTCCATGAACGTTATAGGGGAGGTGAGAGTGTGTGTGACGTAGCAGCGATTCTACTGTCTGTACCCCCTCCCTCCAACACTTGAACCACCTTCAGGGCCTGCAGCAGCACGTGTGCACGTGAAAAGA
This sequence comes from Ovis canadensis, assembly GCF_042477335.2. Taxonomy (NCBI): domain Eukaryota; kingdom Metazoa; phylum Chordata; class Mammalia; order Artiodactyla; family Bovidae; genus Ovis; species Ovis canadensis. Next base: position 61,086,141 of record NC_091265.1, read on the forward strand.
ATCATCGCCACTGGTGCCTGAACCTGTATGGTGCAAGAGCCAGGCACTAGTCTGAATTCCAAAAGTATTATATATAGTAATGCTCTTAATTCTCAAAACGATACTATGGTACTAGTATTATCCTCGTTTTACAGATGAGGAAACCGAGGCCCAGAGATGTCAGTAAACCTACCTGAGTTCGCACAGCTCGTAAATGACAGAGCCAGAACTCGAACCCAGGGAGCCTAGTCTGGCTAACAGGCCAGACCAGTGGGGATGTACTGTCAGACAAAACAGTGCCCAGGCTTGAGGGAACTGGGGGACTGATTTCAGCATCATGCTTTGTTGGTGAAACTCTTTCCAGGCTAACAGCTATGTGCTGCATGGTGTCTATGCTAAGGTCTAAGATGTGTTTCTGAATCATTCTACTGAATTATATTTTAAATGTGGGGGCTGTTCCTCCTGAAAAGAACCCTGCAGTGAAGGCTTGTATAAATTTAGATTTGGAGATTTAAAAGAATGGAAGTGTATCACCAAACACAATTCAGTATTCACCACACACAATTCAGTATTTGTGCAGTGAAAAGACAAAAGAGTAAGTACTTTCCTTAGAAGAAAGAGGGCTTCCCTGGTGGCTCAGATGGTAAAGAATCTGCCTGCAATTCTGGAGACCGGGGTTCAATCCCTGGGTCAGGAAGATCCCCTGGAAGAGGAAATGGCAACTCACTCCAGTACTCTTGCCTGGAGAATCCCACGGACAGAGCCTGGCGGGCTACAGTCCATGGGGTCGCACAGTGGGACACGACTGAGCGACACTTTCACTTTCTTTAGAAGAAAGAAATTAACATTTTATTCAGCACCTTCTGTGGACCCAGGGAGATGCTAAGCTTTTAGTGACCAGTCTTTCACAGTGACGCTTTGGGGTGGGGAACACTGATGTACTTAGCAGGAGGAAGATCTGAATTTCAGCCTACTGCCCTTAAAGCCCATGCTTTCTCTCTACTGAATATTTATGATCTGGTGGACGCCCCCCAGAAGAGTGTTTGAGCCGCTCTGCCTTACAAAGCTGCACCTCGAGTTGTCATCAGTCCTGTGTCCCACGCTGGCAGCCATGCTGAAGAAAATCAACAGTGTATGACGCCTCAGATCCATTCCCTGAAGAGCCTTCAGTTTGCCAGTTCTTCCCAGTCTTCCTGGCTTTCTCCTCAGTGGCTACTCCATTCTGTTAAAAATCTACCCAACCTCCTGATTTAGCCTCCTACTTCACTTACTAATCTCTTTTTTTCCATAAACTCACCCAACTTGTACTCCGCCCACTGCCAGACCCTTATCAGCACAGGACCCACCCCTCCAGGGGGCATTACCCCGTCCATTTTCTCCGTGCCATCAGTTATTCCTTCTGTACCTTCAACTCTTTTTCTGAGTTCTTCCCGTCAGGAGGTCCATCTTCAGAAGGACAGCGCCATGATCTTGAACTCCTCCCATCATCTCCCTCACACCGCGATTAGGATTCTCAAAGCAGCAAGCTGCACTCCGTTTGTCTCTCTTTCGTTTCCTCTCTAATCCAGGGCACTGCTTTTCCTGTGCCTCAGAACTGCACGGCTCTTGTGTGGGAGGGCCTCTTAATTACCAAATTGATTGTGCATTTATCTGTACCATGGCTGGACTGTCTGCAGCACTTGGCACTGTGAGGCTGTGATGCACCAGGTTCTCCTCATCTCTTACCTTCTCTCTTCGACTAGCTTCCTCTGGCCACCCCCAAACAGTGCTCACACCGCACCCCCTTCCTCGCTGCTCTTTTCCATCCCAGGCGCTGACCCCTGCCTCTGGGAACGAGACTCCTCAGTTGGTATGACGAGTCCAGGTCTCTTCTGAGATGGAGACCTGTCTGCTCACTTGGCTGCTCCATATGGTGGGCCCATATGGTCAACTTCCTCTCTCCTGGTATCTTGCCCTCTGCACACACACCCAAGATCAGCTCTTCTTTCTTTAGTCTGTGTCAGGGTTAGCAGCACCACAGTCGACATATCTAGTTTTTCACATCAGAATCCTGAGATTCATGTGAGATGGCCCTCATTCTAATGATTCACATCCAGTCTACCACCAAGGCCTGTCAGTTCAGTCTTATGAATACTTCCGACTCCTCCATCCTCACTGCCTTCACTTCTGGGCTCTTGAGGGCTTCCCTCCTCTAACTTGACTCTAAACCACATGTTTGATGAATGATCATTCTGAAATACAAAATTAACTATCTACCTCATGTTTATTCACTGCCTTCCAGTTTCCTATAAATAAAAATCCATTTCTTAGCCTGCCCTGATTCCCACTAACCCATTCAGATTCATCTCCTTGAATCCCCATCTTGCATTTTATGTAGGATACTGCTTAATGCCTTTGCGTGTTTGCCTAACTCTTTCAGCCTGGAATTCCCTTCTTCTACCTTGTGAGTCCAGTGTATTTCTGTTCATTCTTCAAAACCCAGCTCAGACATCTCAAGGAAACCATTCTTCACTTACAGAGATGGTTAACAGCTTCTTTCTGTTTTACCCCCTGGACTTTGTACACACTACGGCACCCTTCCTAGTATCTGTGAGCTGCACCTAGGGAACAGCTTGTTGATCTACGTTCCCAGGACCTGCTCAGGAAAAAGCTATAGACCCAAAAGTAAAGTCTGCACTGCCAAATGAAGCCTCAGCAACAAAGGGGGAGAGAGGTGAGGCCTGGCTTTCCGGCAGGTAGGGAGGAGCTGGATGGTGCAGACTCCACGAGGAACGTGTCAAGTGACCGCCTTGGCGCGAGACCCAAGTAAGGGCTTGGTTCAATCCCAGGTGTCTTCCCGGGCCCAGCTCTGTGGGGACAGGGAGACCCCCGAAGCCAATGTGCAGCCTCAGCCTGATCCTGTAGACCCGGTGCTGCCCAGTTTTAATGCGGACAGGACCAGCTGAAAGGTTTCTGAGGTGGGAGGGCTAAGAGAGTCTGACTCTTAACTCCTTCCTTTCTCCCAGGCTTTCCCCAAGGGTCTTTCCAGCACAGGACAGGGGAGTGAGATGAGCGGGCTTGTTTTCTCCTAGGGACCGGCGAGCAAACAGAAAACAAGAGGCTCAAGAGAGGCAGCCTAGGCGTGGAGGAGACGGGGGCCTCCCGCTCTGCTGGGGCCCTGAGCCCGTCAGAGGCCGCCTGGCGCCGCGCCGAGCCCACCGCGGCCCCGCTGACCTTTAGCAGAAGCAGGACGGGCCCCGGGAGCGGCCTGGAGGTAACCGAGCTAAGGCCGAGTCGGCAGGGCGGGGACACGGCCACGGCCGAGGGGTCCTCACCCCAGGTCCCCTTTCCTCCCGCAGGACGCGGTATGGCTGCAGGAAATTTCCAATCTGTCCGAGTGGCTGAGTTCTGGGCCTGGGCCCTGAACCTGGCGCCCTTCCCGGCGCTTCCACACCCACCCAGCCGCCTCCGGGGTCGCCTGTTCCGTTTTTCAATAAACCTGCTCCGCACGTGCACCTTCTGCTTCAGTGTCGGGACGGGACGGGGGCGGGGACGGGGACCGCGCCGTCGGATGACGTCAGCCACGCTTCCGGCAGGCGCGGGCCGGGCGGCAGCGGGATCGCGTCACTGCGGCGCGCCGCGGGTCCGGGCGCGATGGCGGCGCTGGGCGGGGACGGGCTTCGCCTGCTGTCGGTGTCGCGGCCAGAGCGGCAGCCCGAGGCGGCGGCTCTGGGCGGTCCAGGCCCCGGACTGTGCTGCTGGGTGTCTGTGTTCTCTTGTCTCAGCCTCGCCTGCTCCTACGTGGGCAGCCTCTACGTCTGGAAGAGCGAGCTGCCCAGGTGCGGGGGCTGCGCGCGCGGCCGGAACCCGCGCCTCCGCGGGGCGGGGCTGTGGGCGGGACTTGGCGAAGAGAGGGCGGGCCCGCGCCCTCAAGGGTGGCCGTGGGCCCCCTGAACTTACTGCCTCCTCCTTAGGGACCATCCTGCAGTCATAAAGCGGCGCTTCACCAGTGTCCTGGTGGTGTCAAGTCTCTCGCCCCTCTGCGTGCTACTCTGGAGGGAACTTACAGGCATCCAGGTGCGAAGGAGGCGGGGCAGAGGGCGGCGGGCGAGCGATCTCAGGACTCCAGGGGAGGGAGAGAGACTGATGCCCCCTTTCCTGTGGCTCAGCCAGGCACATCCCTGCTTACCCTGATGGGATTCAGGCTGGAGGGCATTTTCCCAGCAGCGCTGCTGCCCCTGCTGCTGACCATGGTGAGTGCTCCTGCTGTGTCTTTCCTTCTCTGCTCTTCGTCGTTAGTGAGACCCTCCTTTTTTTCCTAATCCTGGTTGTGCCCAGCTGTTGACTGGTGAGAGACAAGAATTGTGAGATGGCCCAGGGCCCTCGGGTATGCATAGGTGGGAAATCCTGGCAGAAAACGGGAAGCCTGAAATCTCCTGAGGCCGTGTCAGGGCAAGAGCAGAGGATTGTGAGCCTTTCCTTTGATTGCTCCTGTTTTTCTGTCCTCAGATCCTTTTCTTGGGCCCACTGATGCAGCTTTCCATGGATTGCCCCTGTGACCTGGCAGATGGCCTGAAGGTTGTCCTAGGTGAGTCCTCAGGGCCAAGGGAAAAAAGTAGGCAGTCCGGGATAATGAGAAGGGATCAGTGTGCTATGGTAGGACCTGAGATGTTCTGTTTCTCAGCAGTAAAATGGGAACACATATCGGGTGGCCTCTAGGAGTCCGTTCCTAATGTCCAGTGAAGCCTGTAGGAACCCCTAGCAGTATTTGGGGTGGACAGGAGAGCTTGTCCGTTGCTTCCCTTGACCTTGGTTTCCTAGAAGAGAACTGGTCCTGGGCAAATTTTGATGTTTCCAGAATTTACTGTCAGGATACTTTGCCTCAGCTACTATTGCTTTTCCCTTTTAGTCCCCTTGGGATATTGTTTTATACTAGGTCTGATAAACTTTGAATCTTAATCTGTTCTCCCAAGTATTTATGGCCAGGGGAGGTTGTGGGAGAGGGGCCCTTGAGGCCTCTGGGTCACTTTGTTCAACAGCTAGTCTCTCATGGCTTGTCTTGAATCCCCTCCCTAGCCCCTCGCTCCTGGGCCCGCTGCCTCACAGATATGCGTTGGCTGAGAAACCAAGTGATCGCCCCCCTGACAGAGGAGCTGGTGTTCCGGGCCTGCATGCTGCCCATGTTAGCGCCATGCACGGGCCTGGGCCCTGCTGTGTTCACCTGCCCACTCTTCTTTGGAGTTGGTGAGTTTGTCATGCCTGGTCCTGTTGAGATGGTCCTGGCAGGGAACCAAGAATGGGAAATGGGGGCCAGGGGAGGGCCTGTCCAGCAGGCTGGGAGGAGTGTGACCTGCTTCTCATCTTCCTCTCAGCCCATTTTCACCACATTTTTGAGCAGCTTCGTTTCCGCCAGAGCAGTGTGGGGAGCATCTTTCTGTCTGCAGGTGAGTCCTAGAGAGCTGGCCTGGGGCAGTCCTGGGTTGGGTGCGTGAGGGTGTCCCTGATAGTTGCTCTGGAGGAAGAGTTGGGAACTGAGGGCTCTAGTATTGGAGGGGCTGCTGACCACGGGCTTGGGGTGTAGAGAACAGCCTAGGTGTTGGGGCAGGCAGCCAGGGGAAGGGGGTGTCTCTGGCTGATGGGTGTGCAGTGCTGGGGCAGGAAGGGCATGCAGGTGTGGTCACTCGAGGCCTCCCCGTCTCCAGCGTTCCAGTTCTCCTACACAGCTGTCTTCGGTGCCTACACTGCTTTCCTCTTCATCCGCACAGGTTGGTCCTCAGTCTCTCACGGGTCCCCTGGGGCTCAAGGGCCCACAGGAGTGGGTGGGAAAATGGGAATCTGTGTTTGTTCTAGGAGCAACAAGTTTCTTCTCCCACAGTCCTTGAGACAGGCTGAGCCAGGGTCCTCTGCCTGGTGCGGTTTGAGAGGTGGAAGGAAGCAGAGGCCGTGTGTGAGGGTGGATGGGTGGCCGTTGATCTCCTGTTTCGGGGGATGAGGGTCTTAGCCCTGGAAGGGCCTGGGAGGTAGCGGGGCTGCTCCATGGACTCCTCTGTCTCCCTCCCCAGGTCACCTGATTGGGCCGGTTCTCTGCCACTCCTTCTGCAATTACATGGGCTTTCCTGCCGTGTGTGCAGCCCTGGAGCATCCGCAGAGGCGGCCCCTGCTGGCAGGCTATGCCCTGGGTGTGGGACTCTTCCTGCTTCTGCTCCAGCCCCTCACGGACCCTAAGCTCTACGGCAGCCTTCCCCTTTGTGTCCTTTTGGAGCGGGCAGGAGACTCAGAGGCTCCCCTGTGCTCCTGACCCACGCTCCGTACACACTCCTATGAACTCTCATGGGCTTCCCAGCCCCTCCCCGTCAAGGAGTACTTCAGGGGAGGAGCTGATGGGAGGCCCCGAGAACTCAGGAATTTTTGTAGGGGATTGAAGCCAGAGCTAGTTGAATCCCAGGGACCAAGAGAAAGGAGCAGACATCCCAGGACGTGGCCCCTCCTGAAAGGGTCAAGGAGCAGCCGGGAGTGAGGGACGCGGGGCCCCGGAGCCGAGCACTCCTGCCTCGCCGGGGCCTGCTGCTTCCCTGAGCTGCTCTGTGCCCCCTGCCTCTGAAAAGCTGCTCGGGGGTGGAATTTACAGAACCCCCCCAAACTTCCCAGGGTTTTCTCATTGTCTTTTTGCATCAGGACTTTGTATTGGGATATTAAAGAGATTTAACTTGGGTAACATGGCCTTGGACCTTTGGGGATTAGTCTGTTTGGGGTCTTGAGAACATGCTCCGTGCCCCCAACCTGCCCTGAACACTAACCTCTAGGCAGGTCTGCCTGTGCCCAGGTCCCCGGAGCACTGGACAGGATGGGGCCTCTGGCTGCCCTAAGTCTTCAGTGTGCTTCCTGAGCCGGGCCCCAGGTCCTCACCAGGCGGGACTAGGTGGCACGTGCAGGCTCAGCTCATCTGGGCCCCCTGCCTGCAGCGATGGAGCCTCCAGCCTCTGAGAGGGTGGATAGTCCACTGCGGGCCTTCCACCAGGACCTCCCGGTGTCTGCCAGCCTCACGCCACAGAGGAAGCAAGTTTAACCCGAAGAGGAGTCAGCCCAGGCACTGGGGAGGGGCGGCTGTTCTGGGGCTCGCCACCTCTGCCACGCGCTGTGCTCATTTGGCCCCTAGAAGAACCCAGAGCAAAGGCCCAGAGAGCATGTGCAGCCTGGCCCAGCAACACTGTAACTCAGGGTTCTTTCTAGAACCTGGCAGTATTCTATTTGCTCTTCCTCTTGTTTTTAGAATGGTCCTTATGTTCTCATTCCTCTGCCCCTAGGACACCTCTCCCTGCCACACACACTTTCTAAAAACATTAATCAAAGAGTATTATCCCTTTAGGTCCCATTCTAGACTTGAGGTTGTCATGAATCCCCTTCCCTGAGGCTGGCGGTTGAAGAAAAGGATTCACTCCCCAGGGTGCCCCCAGGTTGGCTACGACTAAACTATACTGGCTCACGAACGGGCCTTGTGACAGGTGTGCACTGACCTTGCTGGTGAATTTCTCTCTCCCCAAGCCTGTGTAACCACTGTCGAGGATGCCAAGGAATTGTGCACAGGCGGGTTTCAGAGGGTATGTTTGGGATCTGAGAGTCAGAAGAGGTAGTCCGGGCCCACCCCAGAGCCTCGGGGTGGCCCTCAGCACTAGGCCGGCAGGTGCTGGCAGGTGCCAGGCCCCGAGGTCAGGCTGGGGCTATCCCTCCACGTCCTTCCATGCCTGCTCAGGAACCACCTGGGCCCCACCCTACCCCTTCCTCGTGTCCTGACCTCCCTGCAGGGGGCACATCAGTGACCCAGGCAGGCAGGGCTGCTGTCCCCCCACAGGTGAGGGCACTGCGGGGCAGGCTTGGGGGTCTCCTGAGGCCTGGTTGTGGCGGGTGTGGACAGGGCTAGACCCTGGAGCTCCATCCAGTGCTCCTGAGCTTCCCATACCCAAGGGTCTTGTCTGTCTCTAGAAGGTGGTATCTGCATCTAATTCTGAATTGGGTGGGAAGGTCGTCCCTGCTTCCCAGGGGAATAAAGCCATGTGTAGTTGAGAAGCAAGTCTCCCAACAGCCTGAATGCTGCCTCTTACCAGCTCTGTGTCCTAGACAAGTTATTTAACCTGCCTGTGATTCCATTTCTGCGTCTATAAAATGGGCAAAAGTTGACTCCTTGAGTTAATAGGTGTTAAGTGTGTAGAACAACCCCTCAACCCCTTGCCCAGCCCAGGCTCTTCGTAATTAGCTAACCCTATTTGGGATGTGTATACAACAGACAGTTAAGAATCCCCCTGCAATGCAGGAGACCTGATTCGATTGAGACTAGGGTTAGATCCCTAGGTCGGGAAGATCCCCTGGAGAAGGGACTGGCAACCCACTCCATTCTTGCCTGGAGAATCCCATGGACAGAGGAGCCCGGTGGGCTACGGTCTGTGGGGTCAGAGAGGCGGACATGACTGAGCAGCTGACAGTCACCACCAGTGTCCTCGGCGCCTTCCTAGGAGGAGGGGACAGCCCCCCCTCCCAACTCCTGCCGGGGGTGTCTGGGGCAGCCCTGCTGCCTGTGCTGAGTGGCACTAGGACTCAGAGTGGAGGGCAGGGGAAAGCCAGTTTTTATTGAGCGAAGTTCTGCGACCTGGGCCTCAGGTCTCCCCTGCAGGAGGTAGCACCCCTAAGTCTGCTCCCATGGGCCCCAGGCCCACCTGCACACCCACCTGCAGTCTCCAGCAAGGAGGGGACCCTTATTTGGCAGGAGATGAATACGTGAGTGACTGTCGGCTGCAGGGAAAGGAGAGACAGTGGGAGATGGGAATGGACCGCCACAGGCAGTCTCTCCTGCCATGAAGAGCCGTGGACAGGAGCTCCAGGGCCAGGCCTTCCTGGCCTCGGGCACTGGCCAGCCTGGGCCTGCCCTGGCAGCGCAGTGTCCTGAAGGCAAGGGCGGGGATGGTCAGGCTGCCGGTCTCGGGCACGGTCACTCGATCTCCAGGATGAGGTCGTCACCCTCCAGTGTCATGTCCTTAGTCACGTGGACCTTGCGGACAGTGCCCTCCACGGGCGAGGTCACTACAGTCTCCATCTTCATGGCGCTGAGCACACACAGGGGTTGGCCCTTGGTCACCCTGGCCCCTGCTGCCACCTTGATGTCTATCACCTTCCCGGGCATGGGTGCCCCGATCTGGCCCTTGACGTCCTTCAGGGCCTTGGGGTGGAAGTGCATTTCCTGCAGGCAGGGTGGACAGCACGTGAGGCCCCAGCCCTGCCCGTCCCCACCGCCTGGCTGGCCCAGGGCAGCTGTACCTTCATGGCCTGGGTGTCCTTGACCAGGATGGACCGCAGCTGTCCGTTGAGCTCGAAGAAGACCTGCCTCTGGCCCGCGCGGTTGAGGTCACTTATGGCCAAGGCTTTGATGTGCAGCGTCTTGCCTCGTTCCAGCTCCACCTGCAGGGAGGCCACCGGGAGGCTCAGCCAGGCGGGGCGAGGGCCAAGCAGGGAGAGCAGCCCCTGCCAGTCCCAGGCAGGGCACCCTACCTCCCTGGGGCTCAGCTCCACACTTGTAAAGACCTAGCTCCCGGGTCTCTTAAGGGTACTGTGTGAACCCCCAGCTCACGAGGCTGGGGGACAGGCACATCAGAGCCCTGGCACCCTGGAAGTGCTGGGGTCCCTTGGGGGGGCCGCTGTGCAGCGCAGGTAGGTGCCAGAGGCACTGACCTCAAACTCCTCTGCAATCTTGGGTCCCTGCAGGAAGAGGCGCGTATTGAGGCTGTCCAGGGGGCCGAAGGTGGCGGTGAAGTCCTTGAAGTGGGCAAAGACATCGGGGTACATGGCGGCTGAGAGCACGTCCTCTGGGGTCACCTCCTCCCCGTGCCGTTCCGTCAGCTCCTTCTCCAGCGCCTGCAGGTCCAGGGGTGGGAGGGAGGCTCCCGGCCGACCCTCCACCCTCGGCAGGTCTTTCAGCACCTGGGATGCAGAGCAGACGGTCAGGCCTGGTTCCCAGACGCCCTTGCACTGGCCCCCCACCCACCATGGCACCGGGCCTTCCTGACCTTGGAGCGAAGGGGCTCTGGGAAGCCCCCATGGGGGATGCCGATGTAGCCCTGCAGGAACTCCACCACCGAGCGGGGGAAGGACAGCTCCTCTGCCTGCGCTTCGGCCTCGGCTCGGGTCAGCCCGTTCTGCACCATGAACTGGGCCAGGTCCCCCACGATCTTGGAGGAGGGCGTCACCTAAGGAGAGGGGACCCCTGGGTTTAGGGTGCCAGGCACCTTACAGAGGCCCCGAGGCAAGGGTGGGAGCGCCTGGCTCACCTTGATGAGATCGCCCAGCATCTGGTTGGCCTCCACGTAGGCCTTCTTGACCTCCTTGAACTTGGAGCCAAGCCCCATGCTGTGCGCCTGGAAGTGTAGGTTGGTGTACTGGCCCCCTGGGATCTCGTTCTCGTACACGTCCGAGTTGCCAGACTTCATGGTGGCCGTGCAGTCAAAGGCCGCGTACAGCCCCCGGGCCCCCTCCCAGTACTCACTGTAGTCGAACACACGCTCCAAGGGCACACCTGCAGGGACACCAGAGGCGGGAGGCTTGGAAATGTGCTGAGTCCCAAAGGCCCCTCCCGGGACCCCAGGTCCAATCAGGCACCACCGCAGACGTGGGTGATGGAAGGCCCGGCCCGGAGAGGCCACCCCGACTGCCAGGACGGGCAGGGCTGTGGCTGTGCCTACCTGTGTCCAGGGCCGTCCCTCGGGTACAGGCCACCAGGGCCCCCATGCTGGGTTGTGACGTCATTCCAGACATGGAGTCAGCTGCCACGTCCACCACGTCAGCCCCCGCGTGGGCACAGGCCAGCATGGCTGCCACACCCGCCCCTGACGTGTCGTGGGTGTGGATGTGCAGCGGGAGGTCAGGGAAGCGGTCCCGGAGGGAGCTGACCAGCATGGTGCAGGCCATGGGCTTCAGCAGCCCGGCCATGTCCTGAGAGAAGCAGGGAGGAGAGACAGTGAGGGGTGGGCACGCGGTGTGCCCAGCGGGGGTGAGGTGCATCACAGCGGGGAGGCGGGGTGGGGGGCAGACTCCCGGGGGTGGGCTGGGCGGGCACCTTGATGCACAGGATGTGGGTGCCGGCTCGCACCAGCTCCTCGGCCAAGCCCAGGTAGTACTGCAGTGAGTACTTGGTGCGGCTGGGGTCGGACACGTCCCCCGTGTAGGAGATGGCGGCCTCCACCACGCCACCGGCACTGCCGGCTGCCTCCATGCCCAGCAGCAGGTTGGGCAGGTAGTTGAGGGAGTCAAAGACCCGGAAGATGTCCATGCCATTCTCCTTGGCCACCTCGCAGAACCTGAGTGGTTAGGAGCGCTCAGGGTTAGCTCCAGCCCACCCCCTCAGCACATCCTTTGCTGGCTCCTGGCCCTCTTGCAACCCCTGGAGAGTGAGATCTGAGGGCCGGGTCTGGCGGGGGCACCATGGCATGTCCATGGCGTGGATAAGCCTCTCTGGGGCAGCCTAGGTCGGGCGGGGTCACCCCAGCAGCATCTGACGAGCAGCAGAGCCGCCCGACGCCAGTCGCGTGCAGTGCGGCTCCGTCTGCCCCAGTCAGAAGGATCGCTGGGGATCGTTTGCTTTGCCAAGGCGTGGCAGGCTGAGGAGACGGAGGCCTGGCTTCCAGCTGCAGCTCTGCACACGTGTGCTGGGGCTCATCTGCCCTCCGGGGGCCTCCCCTGGAAGCCCTCCCAGTTCTCTCATTTGCCGCCCTGGCTGGGCACAGCTACTGAGGGTTGGTTTCCGGCCCACTGTGGGGCACGCAGGCCTCACACTGGGGCCCAAACGGCGCACCCCACCCAGGCTCACTTGAAGACCACGTTGTCGGGGTAGTTGGTGTAGCCCACGGCATTGGCCCCCCGCAGCAGCATCTGGAATGGGATGTTGGGGACGAGCTCCCGGAGCTCCTGCAGCCGTCGCCAGGGGCACTCGTATAGGAAGCGCATGGCGACGTCAAAGGTGGCTCCTGCACCGGGACCAAGGGGCCCAGGTCAGCCCCTCGCGTCCCAGGGGCCCTGCCACACCCCGAAGCCTGCACCTCTGGTCCTAACAGCGCCCTGCTCATCAGGGTCCCTTGCGTCCCGGGGGCCCTGCCACTCCCCGCAGCCTGCACCTCTGGTCCTAACAGCGCCCCACTCATCAGGGTCCATCGCGTCCTGGCACTGACCCCTGCACACTGTCCTTTGCTGGCCCCTCGGGGTCACGGTGTCCTCTCTGTGTCCCCCTCACGGCCCTCACCCCCCTTCTCTGTGCCACAGCACGCTAACAGGTTGGCATCTCCTCTCTCACCCCGAGCTGCCAGGGTCTCAGCTCCGCGACCTCAGGTCCGGGAGAAAGGACACCGGTCACTATTTGCTAAACCCGTGAACGCCTTGCCTTGTTCAGTTCTCATGGGTTCCCACCTCCAGCTTGTCCCAGAGAGCAACCCGCCTGCACTGTGGGGCCCACGCTCCCTCCCTCTCCCAGCCTACCTCCCCAGTTCTCTATGCTGAAGAGTTTGTTGAAGCTGTGGGCAACGTAGGGGGAGATCTTTTTGAGATCATGGGTGCGCACGCGCGTGGCCAGCAGTGACTGGTGGGCATCCCTGAAGGTCGTGTCCATCAGCAGCAGCCCCTCATGGTTCCGCACTGCTCGAGCAAAGCCCTCAGGCCCCTCCCGCAGCAGGATGTCTCTGAAACCCGTTGGGGGTGGGCCTAGGGCAGAGCGGGGCATTAGCACCCACCCTGCAAGTGGCAGCCTCCATGTCACCGCTGTGAGGTGGCAGAAGGGATCTCACCTACCGATGGGCACCACAGGGACGATGGGGTCTGTGGGGCTGGGGTTGGCCTTGACGGGGATCGGGGTGGTTGGGCCATTCACCATGACGTGTCCTGGGAAGAGAGTGGGCGAGGGTCAGGGCAGGCTGGGCCAAGCCTGAGTCGAGGGCAGAAGTGAGAGTGGCTGGGCCTGGGGCTGGGGGTACTCCTCCAGGACCCCGGGTCTTCCAGCTGGCCCCTGTCCTCTCCAGAGCCAGGGCCTCCTGGGTCAAGGCAGTGGGGACCTGGTGACGGCCACACGGAGGAAGAAGCAGCCTCTGAGATCAGGGGCGGGGGGTCAGGGGCGGGGGGTGAAGCAAAAGAAGAGGTGCGTGGCCAGGCCGAGGACGGGGCAGAAGCAAGGCATCCAGGGTGGGGAAGAGAAGGGAGACTCGGGCAAACCAAGGTAGTGCAGCAGCTTCTGGGCCCGGTTCTGTGCGGGCCGCAGCTGGAACAGCTCCGGGTTCTCGTCGATGAACTGCGTGTCCACGGTGCCTGCCAGGAACTGCTGGTTGTTGAGTACGTTCTGCAGGAAGGGGATGTTGGTCTGCAGGACAGAGGCAGGTAGGAGGGTGTCACTGTGCAGTCTGGCCAGGGACAGGAGTGGCTGGACGTGCTGCCGGGGACTGCGATGCAAGCCTCCCCGTGAAATGGCGGTCCCGCCCGCTTCACCACCCCCACCCCGGTCCTGGCTGAGCCCCCAGGCTGTCAGGGGCCTGAGCCCACCCCCCTACCCTGCTCGCCCTGGAGCCTGTGCTGAGTCCCACCTCCCCACTCCTTCCAGCCAGACTGAAGACGGATTTGGCCTTTCCTGCAGCACCGCCCCTCCCCACCATGCTTCCTCAAAGGGGCCTCAACATCCAGGGACCCCACCACTGCACGCAGCATGCGCTCTGACAGTCTGAGGTCCCTCCTTCCAGTTAAATCCACCCTCCTCCTGCCAGCAACTCCCGCCGGGATGCCCTCTCCTTGGGCTTCCAAGACTTTTCGCTCCCCTCTGCCTCCTCCCTCGTTCCACGTTCCACGGGGGTTCCTCCCACCCCTGCAGGAAGGAGGCTGTCACCCAGCCTCTCCTTCTCGCCCAGCACTCTCTCCCAGGGTGGCCTGTCCTGGCCACTAGCTCCAGACCCCACATGGAAGTGCCTCCTGGGCACCTCTTCCTGAGCGCCCCTCACACAAGCTCATCCAATCCCATGTCGGCCTGTCTCCCCCAGGCCTCCCCTACCTTCCGTGGCATGCCTCACCACCCACCTGGCTCCCAAAACCTGAGCTCATCACCTTCACCACTCACTCCTGTGCCAACAGGCACACTGGACGACTCTACCACAGCCATCTCTGGACTCCGTGTCCCCTCGGCCTCAGGCCGGGCTTCCCAGTCACGGCCACCTCTAGTCACTCCAGACTTGCCCTGTGCGCTCACATCGCCACGCCTGCTGGCTGAGCTCCTCCTGAGGCCTGAACTCAAAGACCTTCCCGGTCCTCATCTCCTGCCCTCATGGCAGAGCCGTCCCTTTCTAGGACTCCATGGGACCAGCCGTGGGAAAGCCTTGCTCAGCCTCATCATCTTGTCTGCAATCTTCTCAGACCCGGGAGCACTTTAGAGGCAAGGGTGCCGTCTGAGGGGCTGGTGCCCACGTGCTCTGTGCACAAGGGCCCTCTGTTCTGCTTATTAAACAGCTGGGTGACAGCATGAAGCCGCGGCAGGGCTGAGTCCACCCTGGGGGCCAAGGAGGGGTCGGGTGGGAGTGCCTGGGAGCCCGTGCTACAGGAGCTGCCCCAGGACACGCTGCAAGGCCTAGTGGACGCGACTCCAGTGTGCGTGCGCCTGTGGCTGTGTGGCTACGGCCCGGCTGTCACTTCAGAGAAGGCAACTTTGTGGGTTGCACATGCGCGATCCTCTCGCACCTTCGATAGGAAACCCAGGCCCAGCAGGCCCTGGGCCCTGAGGCTGCTCTGAAAGATTCTTCCTGTCCCCAGGGCTCTCGTCACCTCCCCCACCAGCACCCACGGCGGCCACCGCAGAGTGGGGCCAGCCAACATTGCCTCATGCCTGCCGGGTGTAACCAGCTTGCCTGTCTGTCCCTGAGACTAGTCCGTGCTCCTCCTAAAATGGGGACCTTTCAGCTGGGCCAAGGCATGGAATCTGAGACAAGAAAACCAATTCAACCAGCTAAAGAACCTAGCGCATCATAGGGGTGGCAAGGATGCTAAGAGGCCTCCATGTCCCACCCTGTGTTTCCCTTGGGCAGACCCCTCCTCCTCTGTAATTTCTGGAGGATGTCACCCAATCCATCCTCCATGGGGGAGTAAGCTCCATGCAGGCAGGCAGGCCCCTCTGGTTTCCGATCTATCCCAGCTCCCCGCGAAGCAGCACGTGGCGGATGCCAGTAACTTGTACGTTGAGAGTGAATGAAAACGTTCTTGATAGGGAGAAGAAAAGGGAGTATCCGATGCCACTGAGCAAGAGGTGACCTGGGCAAGGATCCAGCGCCCTCATTTTACAAATTCAACAGCCGCAGAGGCCCGAGGAGTGGCACCAAAAAGAATGCTTTCCAGCTGCCTGAGCCCCTCACAAGTCACCTCCTCTCTTCTCTCAACCCATGAAGCACCAACAATCAACACTCCTTAGCCTGAATAAGAAAACTGTCTCAGTGGTTAAGAACTTGCCCAAGGTTACCGGGTGTACCAGGCAAGATTAGAAATCCAAGGAAACGGCAACCCACTCCAGTATTCTTGCCTGGGAAATCCCATGGACAGGGAAGCCTGGCGGAGTACAGTCCATAGGGTCTCAAGAGCTGCACAAGACTTAGCGACTAAACCACCACCGTTTCCTTGAGGAGCCTGAGGGCTAGAAAATACTTGGGGGAGGTGGTAACTTCCCTTGTTTCCCTGCTGGGCCCAGACGAAAGACCAGGGTCCGCGTTCAGCCTCAGAGCGCTCAGCGCTCCCAGCCGAGCCCGGATCTCAGAGGCAAAAGCCGGGAACTCAACCCCGCCGACACATCGCGGGACCCCCGTCTCAGCCGGGCCGACTCGTTCTGGGCCACTCTTTCAGGGAAATGCCCGGTAGGAACAGAAGGGGGAGGGAGGGGCCGCCGGGCAGGCCAGGAACCCTGACGCACAGCTTCAAACGGCGTGCCACTGCCGGCCTGCCGGGAAAGCGCGCCGCACAGACCAATCGGGCCGGAGGCGGAGACCGGTTGGTTCCCGTGCGCGCCCGGCGGGGCGGGGAGCCTGGGACGAGGAGGGAGGGGCCGGCAGCGGGGGCGGGGCGCGGCGCCAGCCCGAGGCCGAGCCCTCTCCGCCCCACCCCGCTGGAGCCCGGCCGGGGGGCATCGCCCCAGCCCTCCCCTCCCCCCGCAGGGCCCGTGCCTGTTGGGGACCCTCCACGTGACTTGGTGATGCAGAACGGTTATGACCTTCACCGTGTGTCTGTGAACGCGAGGGTCCCAGCAACAGTGCGGGTTTGCACCCGGCCCTGCCGGTGGGTGCGGGGACGTGTGGGAGTGTGGGCATGTGTGGGTGTGTTGGGGAGGGTGCCCAACGACATGTGACAAAGACTCTCGTCTCTGGGAGATGGTGAAGGGGCCCGCGAGCTGGCGCTTTGTCTGCCTGTCTGCAGAGTGACGGTTCGCGCAGCGGCAGCAGGCGCCCGTGCGGTGCAGGATGCCGGGGCGCCAGGGTGGCCGGGGGCGCGCGCGCCTGTGCCCGGGTGAGTGCGCTGCGGCAGCGCCGGGGGGCTGCGCGGCGGGTCCGCGCCGGCCCGGACCTCGGGCGTGACCAGGAGCCACCCGTGGGCGCTTCAGTGGCCGCGTGTCCGGGTGACCTCGGAGCCGGCCGGAGCCCGGGTGGATCCCCGCGCGCCCCTCCCCGTCCGCTCTCCACGTGCGTGTCCGCGGTGCGCGTGCTCGTTGGCGCGCACCCGCCTGCCTGTCGCTGCTGCTGCTGCTGCTGCTGCTGCTGCCGCCGCCGCCGCCGCCGCGAATCGCTCCGGGAAAAGGTGCCGGGAACCGAGTGAGCTGGGGCCGCGGGCCCGAGCGCCATGGGCCGGAAGGCGCGCGGAACGCGGCTGGTCAGCCCCGGGCCTCATCCCCGCGGGAGAGGCGCCTGGAGTCGGCAAGGGCCGGCCGGGCCCACGGGGAGGCCGGCCCGCGCCCCCTGAGCTACGGACACCAGGTGAGGGGGCCGTGGGGGGCAGTGTGGGGAGCGGCCAGGGAGGGGCGGGGGCCCCAGGAGGGCTTGGGGAGGCACCTTAGCCGGCGGGGGAGGGGATGGCGCCGAAGGGATGCTGGCGAGTCCAGGGGACGCCAGGGGAAGGAAGTTCCGGGACCCTCCCTGCGCTCCCGGCCACCTCCGCTTCCTGCTCACGCCTCACCTTGTCCCCAGAGCCTGGGCTCCCTCTCACGGCTTGGGAAATGTGACCTTTATTCCGGGGGCCTGGCTCTGCAGGCCCCAGCCTTTTCTCAGCTTTGGGGGACCCCTTGGGCCTTTGACCCTGACCCCACCCCCAGGCCGGGCTCTGGAAGCTGCCCCCCCCCAAGATCTGCCCGGGGCAAGTGGGCAGCGGTGCCAACCCCACCTGTGCCTGGGCTGTGGCCCTTCCTACAGGGCGCTCGCCATGGCCCCGCCGCTCCTGCTGCTGCTGCTGGCCAGTGGAGCGGCCGCCTGCCCACTGCCCTGCATCTGCCAGAACCTGTCGGAGTCGCTCAGCACCCTGTGTGCCCACCGAGGCCTGCTGTTCGTGCCGCCCAACGTGGACCGGCGCACGGTGGAGCTGCGGCTGGCTGACAACTTCATCCAGGCCCTGGGGCCGCCGGACTTCCGCAACATGACCGGGCTGGTGGACCTGACGCTGTCCCGCAACGCCATCACCCGCATCGGGGCCCGCGCCTTCGGGGACCTGGAGAGCCTGCGCTCCCTGCACCTGGACGGCAACAGGCTGGCGGAGCTGGGCGCAGGCAGCCTGCGGGGCCCTGCCAACCTGCAGCACCTCATCCTCAGTGGCAACCAGCTGGGCCGCATCGCGCCAGGCGCCTTCGACGACTTCCTGGGCAGCTTGGAGGACCTGGACCTGTCCTACAACAATCTGCGGCAAGTGCCCTGGGCCGGTATCGGCGCCATGCCCGCCCTGCACACCCTCAACCTGGACCACAACCTCATCGACGCGCTGCCCCCAGGCGCCTTTGCCCAGCTCAGCCAGCTCTCCCGCCTTGACCTCACTTCCAACCGCCTGGCCACGCTGGCGCCCGACCCGCTCTTCTCCCGGGGCCGCCACGCCGAGGCCTCGCCCGCGCCACTGGTGCTGAGCTTCAGCGGGAACCCTCTGCACTGCAACTGCGAGCTGCTCTGGCTGCGGCGGCTGGCACGGCCCGACGACCTGGAGACCTGCGCCTCCCCGCCCGGCCTAGCCGGCCGCTACTTCTGGACGGTGCCCGAGGGCGAGTTCTCCTGTGAGCCGCCCCTCATCGCCCGCCACACACAGCGCCTCTGGGTGCTGGAGGGCCAGCGGGCCACGCTGCGGTGCCGGGCCCTCGGCGACCCCGCGCCCACCATGCACTGGGTCGGCCCCGATGACCGGCTGGTGGGCAACTCCTCCCGGGCTCGGGCTTTTCCCAATGGGACCCTGGAGATTGGGGTGACGGGCTCCGGGGACGCGGGGGCCTACACCTGTATTGCCACCAACCCGGCCGGCGAGGCCACGGCCCGCGTTGAACTGCGGGTGCTGGCTCTGCCCCACGGGGGGAACGGCAGCACCGAGGGGGGCCGCCCGGGGCCCTCGGACATCGCGGCTTCAGCCCGCACGGCTGCGGAGGGCGAGGGCACGCCTGAGTTGGAGCCGGCTGTGCAGGTGACGGAGGTGACAGCCACCTCCGGGCTGGTGAGCTGGGGGCCGGGGCGGCCAGCAGACCCCGTGTGGATGTTCCAGCTCCAGTACAACAGCAGCGAGGACGAGACCCTCATCTACCGGTGAGGGGGCGATCTGCAGTCCAGAGCCCCCAGCTTGGGAGCCGCCCTCCTCTGAGCCAGCTCTGCCCCCTCTGGGGAGGGCTGGCCACCTCTCCTGCCCCTGCTCTCTCCTGGGGCTTCCATGCACCCCTTCTCAGTTTCCGAGCTGGGGGGTCGTGGGGGCTGCAGGGGGAGGGGAGGGGAGGAGTCTGTGCCCCACTAGGTCCCAGGCGAGGCTGGCAGGCGGGGCCCGGGGTGCTGGCGTCTGTGTTCAGGCACTGGCTTAGCCTCACGGGCACTGCTGTGTGAGTCTCTGCAGCCTCTGAGGCCCGGGGCGGGCCTGGGTGTCGATGGGCACACCTGTCTGCCCTGCACCATCTCCAGGGCCACACGCGCCTGCTTGTTTCCTCCGCCTTCTGAAGTGAACACACAGGCTCCTGTGGGCCTGGGGAAGGGGCTTCTCAGAGCTGGGACCTGAGAGCGTGTGTGTGGGGGGGGGGTGGGCTGCGAAGGGAGCTTCAAGGCCTTGTGGCCCTGGGCAGGGGGCGGGGGCCTGGACCCCAGGCCTGCACTCTGACCCCTGCCCTTGCCCGCAGGATCGTCCCGGCCTCCAGCCATCGCTTCCTGTTGAAGCACCTGGTCCCGGGCGCCGACTACGACCTCTGCCTGCTGGCGCTGTCACCCGCTGCTGGGCCCTCTGACCTCACTGCCACCCGGCTGCTGGGCTGCGCCCACTTCTCCACGCTGCCAGCCACGCCCTTGTGCCACGCCCTGCAGGCCCACGTGCTGGGTGGGACCCTGACTGTGGCCGTAGGGGGCGTGCTGGTGGCTGCCTTACTGGTCTTCACTGTGGCCTTGCTGGTTCGGGGCCGGGGGGCCGGGAACGGCCGTCTCCCCCTCAAGCTCAGCCACGTGCAGTCGCAGACCAACGGAGGCCCCAGCCCCACGCCCAAGGCGCACCCCCCACGCAGCCCGCCGCCTCGGCCCCAGCGCAGCTGCTCCCTGGACCTGGGGGACAGCGGCGGGTGCTACGGTTACGCCAGGCGCCTCGGAGGGGCCTGGGCCCGACGGAGCCACTCTGTGCACGGGGGGCTGCTCGGGGCTGGGGGCCGGGGGGCGGGGGGCAGCGCCGAGCGGCTGGAGGAGAGCGTGGTCTGAGGGCTGGGAGACCTCCCGGGAGGCAGAGGGTGCAGGCGGGCGGCCTCCTGGCCTGGTGGGTCAGCGTGGCTGGAGAGCACCCGCCCCGGCCCTCCCCTCAGTGCCTCTGGCAGGACAGGGGCCCTTGCCCTGGTTCTGGCCTCCAGTCGGGCAAAACGGGACAGGCCCCTGTGATAGGTGCTCACGGCCTCCGAGCGGGGGCTGCAGCTGCCAAGTGGAAGTCTTGTCTGTCTTTATAATAAAATTATTGGGGCCACCTCAGTGCTAGTCTCTGGCCTGGTCCTGCCCGGCTCCCTGAGGGGCCTGTGGAAGCACAGACAAGGGGGTCAGGCTGGGGTTCCCAGCCCTGTGGAGGCGGCCCCAGCAGCCTGGGTGCCCTGGAGAGCAGGCGGCTCTGTGCCCACATCTATATGCAGAGGACGCCCCTGCCTGGAGTGTGCGGCCAGGACGCTCGCCTGGCACAGACATCAGAGCGCACAGGGCAGCAGCGGGAGTCGGTGGGGGATGGCCCGGCTCTTCCGGGCAACGGGACCTTGGCTGGTAACTCAGAAAGTCCCCACTGACCCCTGCTGGTGACAGTGTCTTTCCCCATTGGCCAAGGTGCCTTCAGGATTTGTAACATCAAACCAAAGGGCCTAGAACCGCATCGCCCTGCTCTTGGTCTGGGACCCCCGGAGGGCTCCCGTCGGAAGTGCGGGCCCCGAGTGGGGTCTCGGCTCTCAGCTGCTCCCGACGCCCCTCAAGGCTTTGCTCTTGCTGGACATCCTGGGGCAAACACCAGGGGGCACCAGGCCCCCATGGCCACGGCTCTGGTTCCCACCTCGAGAACCAGGCTCGGGGCGGCATGCCCTGCCCTGTCCCACCCCCTCCAGCTCATGTCCCCACCAGCCCATGGCCCAGACGGCCTCCTCCAGCCTTCAAACAACCACTGCTCCCAAGTGTCGGCTGGGAGGAAGCTGCAAACACACCCCAGGCATGCGTGGTTCTCTGGTGGTGCCAGGAGCACCCATGCAGGTACCCGGGCCCCGCTGTGGAGGCAGGTGTGGCACCCCTGCCCGTGGGGCTGTACCTGTGCTGAGGGGTGGTGCGCCCTTCTGCCTAAGCCCTGCTGTGCCTCTGATGGCAGCCTGGTGAGAGCTGGTGTGGTAAGGTGCGCGTGTACGCGTGTGCCGGCTGAGCTCACACACGTGTGCGTGGCGTTGACACACACATGTGCCTGCCCACCCAGCCCCGGAACACATACCTGGATGTGGCCCAAGAGAGATCCTGGTTTAAATAAAGTGAAACAAGGGGTTCAGCCAAGAGAAGCAGGAGAGTGTGAGCCGTGCCAGGGCAGCACGGAAGGCGGCGGGGCCGGTGCCCGGTCTGGGCATGCACCGGGGGGCACTGGGGCCCTCCTCCACCTTCTGGCGCGAAGGCAGTGGGAGCTTGGGAGCCCCCAGCCTGTCGGACGGGTGGACAGTACTATGGCCCAGGGTCACCAGCAGGACAAGAGCACAGGGGTGGGCAGGCGAGGGGTGGGGTGACCGGGCCCCCTGCTCACCAGTCACCCGGCCCAGAGCAGCCCCGGACATGGCCTGCCACCATGCCACATCCCGGCCATGTGTGCAGGGAACGGCCCCTGACCAGGTGCCCTGAGGCTCTTCACGGAAGCGCAGATACCCCTAGCACGGGGGACAGCCCTGTCCTGTGAGGTGGGCTGAGAGCGGAGAGTGGCCACTGCCCCGCAGGCTCCTCCGTCCCGCCTGCTTTTTGAAAAGGTGATGGGGATGGAGCAGGGCTGAGCGAGGACAGCGCTGCCCACATGGCCCAGACCCAGCGCCCAGCCTGGACCCAGCAGGGTGGGAGCCACTGAGAAGGCGGGGGCTGCGGAGTGCCGTGTGCGGTGTAGGGACTCGGGGGCAGCTCCCCCACCGTGGGCTGGGCCACTAGTGTGGTCCCCTGCCCCTGGCCCTGCAGCAGGTCTAAAGTGGCATGTGCCCAGGGCAGGCCCACGGGTACGCAGAGGCACTGGCCTCGGACACAAGACAGCCTGCGGCAATGACTTCACCTCTGGCTATGGACACAGGTGACAGAGATGACCCAGAGGCCAGGGGCATCTCGGGGCTGCAGCCTCTCACCTTCACGCCTCGGACTCGGAACTCGGCCAGGGCTCTGCTCATCTTGGTGGCAGCCGTGGGGTGGTCCTTGCCGTGGGCGATGACCTTGACCAGCAGGGAGTCGTAGTGGGGGGAGATGACGGCGCCTTGGAAGGCAGAGGCGTTGTCCAGGCGGATGCCCATGCCCTCCCCGCTCCGGAACACCTGCGGGCAGAGGTGGCCCAGTCAGGCCAAGGTCTGAAGCTGGAGTCGAGACATGGCACCCCCGTGGCCCCAGGCTGGACCAGCATGGGCCGGCAGGGCTCCAAGAGTCACGCACAGATGACCCCCAACTCTGGTTTGAGAAGTTCTGCTTCATTTCTGCCAGCAAACCGAGGGGCACCCCACCGGCTCTAAGGGCCACAGTCACGGTTTCCTCCTCCCTGAGAGGAGCTGGCAGGGGAAGAGGGCAGGACGAAGGGTGGGGAGCATGGGCCCCGCCAGCCCCAGGCTCGGGGCCCCACTCTCAGGGCCGACGCGGAGTCAGCAGGGCACGGAGGGGCCAGACCTGCCACCCGCCTGCTTGACCAGCCCCCTTGCCTTTCAGATTCATTTGTTCACTCATTCAGTCCGCAGCGCGTGTGCCCACCTCACGCCAGGCACTGGGGACAGAGCAGCTAAAACAGAGGCCCCGCTCAAGCAGGGGTCCCAGCCTGCGGGGCGAGGGGACAGACAGAGGAGGAAACACACAGACGAGCGGCAAGGGCGCTGCAGGACGGAGCCAGGCAGGGGAGGCAGGCCGAGGGGGTCCCTAACACCCAGCGACAGGGAAGGCCTCGGGGTCCCCCGCCTTCCCTCCCTGTCAAGTGGGAGAGGAAGGAGCAGTGAGCTGATGAGAAACGCTGGGACCAGATGCAACGAGATGCACGTGAGCCCACAGGCCCAGACAGGGAAGCAGAGGGCGAGGGTCAGAGAGGCGGCTCAGGGGCACAGCCGGGGCTCCCAGGAGTCACCGGTGGAGACTCAGGGCTGGGGGAGGGGCTTTGGGTGTGAATGCCCGGGGTGGGGGCCTCGTGAGCAGCACTGGCCAGGGAGACGGGGAGCGGGAGGGACAAGCGGGGGCCTGGGGACACACACTGCACTGCACTTCCGCGTCTAAGGGACACAGCCTGTGCGTGATAAAAAGGAGCTTAATAAAATATTTAAGCGTGAACGCTCAGCTGTGAGCAGGAACCGTCAGCTAAAAATATTCTGTGGTAAACCAGGCTCGGAGGAGCCAGGCCTCGGAGATGGAGCTGTAGCAGGGCTGCCTCTGCCCGCCGAGGGCAGACTCGCTGGGGGCGCCCGCTGGACAGCGCTCCAGCCTGGGAGCTGGCCCCCACCTGTGGACCTGGATCCTTCCAGAAACAGTCCTGGTGGTAGCTCTGCCTCAAGCCAAGCAGCCAATGCGACTCTCAGAACCAGACTGCTCCCCACCCCACCCCGCCTGGCCACCCCAGTCTGTCCTCTCAGGCTCAGTAACGGAGAATCACCCTCCTGTCCTCCCTCAGGTCCGCTTCCCCAAACTCCTGGGCCAGAGGGGGCAGCAGGAGGGCCGCAGAGTGCTGACTTGGAGCCAGAGGTATTCTTAGCTGGGGCATGAGGCAGGGCCAGAGGCCAGGGGCCCCAGCCGGCCCAGAGGCAGGGGCCGGGGGAGTCCACCAGGCCCCCTACGCCACTGCTCGGGCTCCTCCCTGTCCCCACCATCTCCCGGACTCCCGCATGCATCCCTGACAGGTCCCCTGGCCCAGCCCAGCCCCTCCACTGAGACCTCCGGGACCTCATCCCTCATGCGCCCGGCTCCTCCCCCAGGTTGAAGGCAGGACCGAAGCCAGCAGGACCCCTCAGTGGGCAGCGAAGCTTTGGGTCCTTGTGAGACGAGTCAAGGACCTGGGCTCTGTTCCTGGGGATTCCGCACTTGGCTCCACCCAGCTGACCTCCCTGTCCCCGCTGGTGGCCTTCCCAGCCTCCATGGCAGCCTCTCCCAGGAATGCTCTCCCCTTTAGTGCTGGACAGCGCCTGGCTCCCACATACTCTTAAGCTCCAGTGAGGCGCCCCCTTCACTGCTGGGCCCACAGGCTCCCTCGTGCCCCCCGGAGAATGGCCTTCATGCAGACCGAGCCGGGCGGCGGGCTCTGGCGGAGGTGGCCTACCTCGATGCGGCCGGTGTCGGGCTGGAAGCTGCGCGCGGGGTCCTCGGTGGTGACCCGGCACTGGATGGCGCAGCCGTTGATGCGGATGTTCTCCTGCCGGAGGCCCAGGTCAGGCAGGCTCCGGCCCTCAGCCACGTGGATCTGGGCATGGACCAGGTCCACACTGCAGGTTGGGGGAGGGACGGGGAGGGGGCGGCATGAGGCAGGGGATGGCTGCGGGCAGCCCTGGCCCCCGGCCCTGCCTGCTGACCCTCACCAGCCTCGTCCTGACCACGCCCGGGCTGGGAGCCCTGCAGGGTCCGCCTGAGGAGCAGCTGAGATGTTAGCAGCACCCTGGGCTTGCCCCCCACCTCCACCCCCAACTCTGCCCTGCGCCCTCCCTGTCCCCCTGCCTCCCGCAGACCCTCCTGACATCAGACCCTCCCTCTCACAGCGGTACATGCTACTCTGTGTGTGGTGGGTGGGGTGGGGGTCGGTTTGCCAGAGAAGATCTCAGAGTACAATCTCCACATGAGCCTGGTTTTCTAAGCACACCCTCCCTGACTGCCAAGCTCTTAAGGACAGCAACAAATTCAAGTGGAACAGCTGTTTAAAAGCTCCAGGTTTTCAATTTATTGTCACTGAGGCTTGTGGTAAGGACAGCCAGGAAACATCATCGGCAGACCTTCCCCAGTGTTCTGTATTTCAGTAGCGATGATGATTACTGGGCATTGCCATGCGTCCACACCGTGGACTGTGGCTGTGCCCTTCCCAAGCTTTACCTCCACAGTAATGCTCTGAGAGCCACCAACATTCCCATCAGAGGATGAGCCCGAGGGTCAGAGAGGTTGCAGCCCAACCAAGCTCTACGTGGCTCGTGACCTGGGAGGAACCTGCGCCCGAGTCTGTGTCTCTCTGACACAGAAGAACCTCTGCTCGGGAGCAAGCAAAGAGCCCGACCCTTAGCAGAACTGGCTTAGGGCAGGCTCAAGATTGACGAAAAATTTCCAGCATCGTGAAGGGGAAAGTCTCACGGGGCCAGAGGGTGAGGCTGGAGCACGTGGTCCACTCAGCCTTTACCTGGAGACAGGGAGGACTCTGGGGGCTCTCACACCTGCCAGGTGAAGGCAGGCGCCCCAGCAGTGTCCTCAGTCTCCGGTTGGGTCAGAGGTTGAAGAAGGAACTGTCAGGAAAGTTCCATGGTGGGATGGACTGGCCCAAGGCCAGGACATAACACTTCGACGGCTCAAAATATGTTTTTTGAAACGAAGAGAGGCCATATTAATTATTTATAAATTGGGCAGGTTTTTTTGGGAAATGTCTCTACGCAATGCTTGTGGGAGAACCAATCGGTACAGGTGATCTAGAAAGCTCTTTAGGTGGTGGTGGTGGTGTCCAGTTGCTAAGTAGTGCCCACTAGCTGGTCACTCTCTGTGACCCCATGAACTGCAGCATGCCAGGCTTCCCTCTCCTTCACTCTCTCTTTAGGTGAGATATTGCTTATTCATTGCTCAGGTAATCCTACTAAAGATGCGCGTCCTCAGAACTCTTCAAAGAGGTGGGCAAAGATTTAGGCCCAAAGATGTTGAGTGACACACCCTTAAAAGCCACAAAAGTAGAAAACAACCTAATTATTTAAAAATAGAGGACTATGGGGATCAGTTATAAACTAACCAGAAGATGGAACACTGTGCGGCCACTTCTAAGAATTCAGAAAGAGTAATGGGAATGCCTTAGACAAATATAACATTTGAAACGTAAAATAAAAGTCATATACAAAACATCTCAATTGTGTCAAACTACTTATACAGTTAAGTAAATAAAGATGGAAAGAAACCAAACGATTTAGCGTGGGCTTAGGAGATACAGCACAGGGCTTGAGAGGACCAGCTGTGCGATCTCGGGCAACTCTCTTAACCTCTCTGAGCCCCGGTTTTGTCAACCGAAAAATGGGGTTGATTGATGCCTTGGGGATGCGCAGCACACAGAGCCGCCCGCTGGGAACCTCCCAGCATCCTGGTCCTGAGCAGCGGGGCCAGAGGCATGTTTATTGCTCCTCTGTACAAACTCTCACAATGACACGTAATGCTTGTATAATAATACTTTGCATAAAAAACTAAGTACATGGATCCCTAACGATTCTCTATCAGTGGACAGTGAGCTCCCTAGGAACCCCCCGACATGGGTTTTATACAAGATGCGGAGACGCCCTGCGGCTGGCCCCGGAGGCCGCACCCCGCCCCCCATTGCGGGGCCGACCCCATGCTCACTCGGTAATCTCCTCGGTGACAGTGTGCTCCACCTGCAGGCGCGAGTTGACCTCGATGAAGTAGTGCTTGCCGTGCTTGTCCACCAGGAACTCCACGGTGCCCGCGTTCTCGTAGCCCACCTGTGGGGCGGCCTTGTTAAGCAGGGGTCTGTGGTGAGCACCCAGTGGGGGGGCGCAGGCTCATCCACTGGGTTGCTTCCGTAGTAAAACAGACTGGCCAACCCCACCCCACCCGACGGCAGGCAGAGGGCCAGCCCTGCCCCCAGGAGGTGAGTGCCCAGCCCCCACAGCTGAGCCCCGGCCTGGGCATCTCCCCAGGCCTTCTGGGAGCCTGTGAAGGCCGTGCCCAGCTTGTCCAGATGAGGCCTAAGCAGAGCTCCCACCGGCCCAGACACCGCCTTCGCCCCCAGCTTTGGGACATGGGCCCCACCCGTGTGTACCCTGGCCTCTCCTGGATCCTCCTGACGCTTACAGGGTCTTCAGAAAGCTCCCCTCTGCTTTACTCCGCCATCGCTTCTGGTTATTACCCAAAGAGACGCCATCTGAGAGGGACCTCATCGACAGATGAGGCTGTACCACAAAACACACATCTCATTTCACTCCCTCAAATCTGTTCCGGAATGAGACACTTCATAAGCCAATAAATAAGACCAAACTCAAGGCAAGAAATCTCCTATGAAGGAAGCAAAACCTCAACTATAATCAGACCCTAAACAGCACCTCACGTTAGCCATGGCTGGAGCCTCACTGGCTTTCTGTTTGGGGAAGTTCCCAGCAGCGTCTGTGGTCTGGGGCCTGGGCTGCCTGGGAGCCTGAGTGGGCTCAGCCCTGGAGGAGAGAGGCCCAGGCAGACCTGAAAATACGCGCCCTCGGGGCTCTGGGAGGGCAAGGCCGAGGCTGGGGCAGGGTGACTGGCCTCTGAGTGGGGCTGGGGTTGGGGGCACCAGAAGAAGAGAGAGCGGGGCCTCTGTTCCAGCCTGCCCAGCCCACGGGCGCTCACTCTGCACCCCACAGAGTACAGACAGGAGGCGTGGCCCTGGGGCGTGAACAGGGTGCAGGAGACAGATCCTGGGGACGGTAAGGCATGAGTGAGGAAGAAATGCCTGAACACCGTTCCTTAATCCTGACGGAAGCCCCTGCTGCCCGCCCCCGGAAGCTCTGTCTGTGCTGAGGGGCGCTGAGGCAAGGCCAGCGGCTCTCTCTCTCCCTCCTCCTCACGACTCTTCCGGTCTCCAGGCCTGGCCTCTGGGCCCAGTACCTCTGCGACCGCACAGCACGGATCCCAAGGGCCTGGCATTGGCCCTCCACCTCCTGCCCTCCTGGAGTCGGTCACCCTGGGCCTCCCTGCCCCGCAGCAGCTGGCCACCCTGGGCCCCCGTGACCGCCGGGTGTGAGGCTGTGGGAGCTCAAAGCGAGCCTGGAGCGGGCTCCTTGTCTCCACGTGGGGAGGAGGCTGCTGCGCTATGGCTCTCGGCTCTGTTCCCGGGAGCCCTTGCCCCTCACCTGCTTTGCAAGCTTGACGGAGTCACTGGTGAGCCGGGTGCGCAGCTGGGGGTCCAAGTGGGCAGCTGGGGCGATCTCCACAACTTTCTGGTGCCGCCGCTGGATGGAGCAGTCCCGCTCGTAGAGGTGAAGGATGTTCCCGTACTGGTCCCCTGGGGTGCAGGTAAGCCAGGGTCAGCCCCTCAGGGGTCCAGACACCCCCGAATCCGTGGACGAGCACCATGGCTGCTCAGCGCTGCTCCCAGGGGTGGCTTAGTGGCGGCTCAAAACAGCACACCGAGGCCTCAGGTCTGACCAGCCCAGCACCCTCAGCCCACCTTCCTGGGGAAGGTCCCTGTGGAGGGAGAGCTCCGGCAGCTTTCCCAAAGCCCAGGAAGACCAGGGGCCCCACTGCCTCGTGCTGCCGCCCCCGGAACGCCCCACTCACCCAGGATCTGCACCTCGATGTGGCGTGGCTTCTCGATGAACTTTTCCACGAACAGCGCCCCGTTCCCGAAGGCGGCCAGAGCCTCCGAGTAGGCCCGGGTGTAGTTCTCCTCCAGCTCCTGGGAGGGCAGGCAGGAGCCCAGGAGACGGTGGGGCCTGAGCTCTGCTTTCCCCCAGCTCCCCTCTCCCTAGTCCCTCTGCAGGTGGCCGCCCGGCCTCAGCTTCTGCTCACCTCGTAGCTGTGCACGACCCTCATGCCGCGGCCCCCGCCCCCATAGGCGGCCTTGAAGATAATGGGGAAGCCGTAGGTGTTGGAGAACTCGTGGGCCTCATGCAGGGAAGTGATGGGGGCATCCGTGCCGGGCACCACGGGGACTCCTGTTGGCAGACAGGCAGGTCAGGCCACAGCCCGCCAGCCCCACCCAGACGGCCCCTCGCGGGGGCTAGGCGACCCCCATCTTCACCTGCGGCGATGGCAATGGCCCGGGCCTCCACCTTGTCGCCCATCTTGCGGACCACCTCGGGGCTTGGCCCAATGAAACGGACCCCAGCATCCTGGCAGGCCTGGGCAAAGTCGGCCCGCTCCGACAGGAACCCGTAGCCTGGGTGCACAGCGTCCACGTTGTTCTCCTGGTGGGCAGGCGGGGGTTGTCAGAAGGGATGAGCACCCCTCAAAGCCCTCACAGAGCCCCCCAACCCTGCGGCCCTCCCACCTGCCTCAGCTCACTGCTCCATTCAGTCACTCATTTACTCACTCACGTATTCATTTCTTAGTCCCTCATTCATTCGGTCGCTCATCTGCTCATCCATTTGCTTAGTCGCCCCTGCACGCAGTCACTCATTCACTCACTCAGCCACTCATTCAGGCTTTCTGTCACACACGCATTCAGCCACTCACTCATTCACCTTTTCACAGGGACTTTCGGCCAGGCAGCACTGGAGACGGGAGGCAGAGCGGGGCAGGCTCAGGACCCAGTCCCAGCTCTCAGGAGGCCCCCATCCCCACCTGGCCCCTCACCTTGGCGACCTTAATGATGTCTGGAATGTGCAGATAGGCCTGCACCGGGGCGAGACCCCGGCCGATGAGGTAGGCTTCGTCAGCTTTCTGTCGGTGCATCTGGCCCGTGTCCTGCTCCGAGTAGACAGCCACCGTGCGGATGCCCAGCTCCGTGCAGGCCCGGAACACGCGGATGGCAATCTCGCCTAGTGGGTGGGGACAGGGTAACAGGACAAGAAGTTAGATCCTGGGGTCCCAAGAGACACAGAAACAGGGGCAGGAAGCTAGGGCAGGCTCCCACCGTGCTCACCTCTGTTGGCCACCATGACCTTCTTGATGGGCTTGTACTCCAGGCGCCGGATGTTGGGAGAGGCAGCAGTGGCGGTGGAGGTCCAGCGGATAGCCAGGAGCCTCAGGCTCCCCCGGACAGTCTGAAACTTCAGCATCTAGGGAGGGAGGTCAGAGCCCGCTTAGAGCACGGCGGCCAGCACCACCACTGCCTCAGTTCCTGGCCAGGCCCAGCATTCCCTGCAGGCTGACCAGCTGTAGCGAAGGGAAGAAAGTCATCCCCAACTGGCATCCCAAGCTTACCCTAATACTCTCATACTCTGAATTCTAAAGCACCACACTTCAAGCTTTTACAACAATTTCAGAGGCCAGCGAGCAGCCCTGCGTGACCACAGTGTGTAAGGTCAGTGTCAGTCCAGGCTGCCCCGGGCTTTAGAACCGCCGGCCCCATACTGACCCCTTGGGCCCTCCCTCAGGGTTCTGTCTGGCTGGGCAGGGAGGGTGACAATGGAGCTCCCCAGGAAAGAATCTGCAACAATGTGCCCTCCGGAAGCGCAGCCTCTGCTCAGATAAAATGCAGATTTCTTCAAACTGCAAGAACGGTCCTTTCTACAAGGGCTACTCAGTAAATTAGTCAGGAAAGCCAGCTGAGGGCCAGTGAAACCGGCCAGTCACAAAAAGACAGATACTGCATGATTCCACTTAGATGAGGTTCCCAGAGTCACCACATTCACAGAGGCAGACAGCAGGAGGGTGGGGGCCAGGGGTGGGCGGTGGGGGAGTTAGTGTTGGGGGAGTTAGTGTTTAAAGGGTTCAGAGCTTCCGCGCCGCAGGACAGCTAAGCCCAAGCGCCACACCCGCTGAGCCCGCGCTCGGGAGCCCGTGAGCTGCTGCTCCTGAAGTCCATGCGTGCTACAGCCCGTGCTCGGCAACAAGAGAAGCCGCCACAATGAGAAGCCTGCGCAACACAACGCAGAGCCCCGGCTCACCTCAACTGGAAAGGGCCCACACGCAGCGAAGAAGACCTAGTGTAGCCACAAATTCATTCATTCATTCATTAAAAAATATAAAGGGGACAGAGTTTCCATTCTGTGAGATTTAGAAATTCTGGAAATGGCCAGAGGTGACGGTTGCACAGTGACACCAGTGGATGTAATGCCACTGGCCTAACTATACACTTAAAAACAGTTAGGAGAGCCAATTACATCACACACAGTTTTTCAGAATGAAAAGAATTTTTAAAAAGCCAACAGGGCAATTTCCCTCCCAGAATGCAAAACATCTTCGGAGATCGACCATCCCCCTCATTTCACAAATGAAGAAAACCAAGGCCCTGAAAAGCTTTAAAAGATGTGATCAGAGTCAGAGCCCAAACTGGCATTCGGTCCTTTACGCCTGATGCAGGGCCTCCACCCAGCCAATCCTGTCATCTATTTCTCCACAAAGTTTAAACGCCTGACTCATCCACTTCAAGTAAGAAACGTCATAGGCAACCCTGGTAGCTCAGGTAGTAAACAATCCACCTGTAATGCAATGCAGGAGACATAAGAGTTTGATGCCTGGGTTGGGAAGACCTCTGGAGAAGGAAATGGCAACCCACTGCAGTATTCTTGCCAGGAGAACTCCCATGGACAGAGCCCGGTGGGCTATGGTCCTCGGGGTCACTAAAGAGTCGGACACAATCGAGCGACATAAATCAAGGGACATAAAAATATATTCAATAAATCAGTACTGCTAAAACCTCACAGTGTCATATTGTGGCCCACAAGACAGAGAAGGGGAAATAAAGACCAAGTAGAAAGCAATGAGGAGAAAGAAATAAGGAGATAAATAGAATAAAAAGAAAAAGAGGGAAGCCCTTCAACCAGGGGGAGAGAAGGCAGCCCTTCAAGCACCAACCGCACCAGGCACAGCACCAGGCCAGGCAGGAACGCCTCAGCTCTCATAGGAGGCCGAGCCGGGAGGAGAAAAGAAAAGGGGGAAAACAGACAGAAATAGGTCCTTTCAGATCACGATCAGTGCCTCATGGGCAAGAAAACAGG
Organism: Ovis canadensis; assembly: GCF_042477335.2. Lineage (NCBI taxonomy): Eukaryota > Metazoa > Chordata > Mammalia > Artiodactyla > Bovidae > Ovis > Ovis canadensis. The sequence goes on from NC_091265.1 coordinate 61,117,810, forward strand.
TAATTTTTTGGCGAATTACTGGGCAGGAACCTGAATGGGGGAAGCAGCAGCCACGTCCAGATCTGAGCTGCAGGGCACGCACCTCAGGAGAGCAACAGCTCTGGCCAAGGACTCGAGGGCCGCCTCTGCAACCTGTCTGTGGGTCCGAGGGAAATAAGCCATGGTCCAGCTGACACCAGTGGAGGGGATCACAGCGGGAGCCCCCAGGACCTGCTCACAGTCAGTGCCAAAGTACCAGCTGGGCCTTGGCCATGTGACTGCCACACCTTCCGGAAAACCACTGAGCTTCCCACGCTCTCCTGTCACCCTCCCCTCACAGGTCTACCAGCAGCACCGGCTGCACCGGCTTCCGGCTTCAGCTGCCCACCCAGCTGGAGGGAAGTGCTTTCCTGGCAGAGCAGCCTGGAGTAGGCAGGCCCTGGTGGTCAGTGGCGCACACCCCGGGGAGCCAGTGTGGGGATGGATGTTGCCCCCATCCTGGGCACCAGATGCCTGCTCTGCTCAGGGCTGCAGGCGGGAATTTGTGGGACGAGGCAGAGTAGAAAGAGCCCAAATGGCCACAAGGGTCAAGTGAAGAAAGGCAAAGTGTTCTCCGGGACAAGCATGAACAGTAGATACAAGTGGCTAACGAACTGCTGACAGTCCCACCTCACCAGAAATCACCACGATCAAAGGGGAACAGGGGGTGTTGTTTGTGCCTATGAAACTAGCAACAGAGTTGTGAACAATCAGATTTAGCGCTGCTAAGGCCTCTGGGCCTTATTTTCTTGGGCTTCAAGAAATCACTGTGGACAGTGACATAGCCATGAAATTAAAAGATGCCTGCTTCTTGGAAGGAAAGCTATGACAAACCTAGACAGTGTATTAAAAACAGAGATGTTACTTTGCCAACAAAGGTCCGTCTAGTCAAAACTATGGTTTTTCCAATAATCATGTACGGATGTGAGAGTTGGGCCATAAAGAAGGCTGAGTGCCGAAGAAACAATGCTTTCAAACTGTGGTGCTGGAGAAGATTCTTGGAGTCCCTTGGATTGCAAGGAGATCAAACCGTTAATCCTAAAGGAAATCAACCCTGAATATTCGTTGGAAGGACTGATGTTGAAGTTGAAGCTCCAATACTTTGGCCACCTGATTCGAAGAGCTGACTCACTGGAAAAGACCCTGATGTTGGGAAAGATTGAAGGCAGGAAGAGAAGGGGATGGCAGAGGATTAGATGGTTAGATAGCATCACTGACTCAATGGACATGAATCTGAGCAAACTCTGGGAGACAGCGGAGGACAGAGGAGTCTGGTGTGCCGCCGTCCACGGGGTAGCAAAGAGTTGGACACAACTTAGCGGCTGAACAACAAGAAGCCCTCTGGGAAGCAGGCCCACAGGCGAGGTCTAGAGATTAGGGCAGCTCTGAAAGCAGTTCACAAAGCCTATCAAGAGCCTTTAAAGTATTTATGCCCCTTGGTCAGGCCATCACCAATCTAGGAATCCAACCCCAAGATACTCTAAAATGGGAACCAAGATGGATGCAGAAAGATGTTCAGATCAGCATTATTTACAATAGCAAATGACTAGAAGCCACTTAAAGAGCCAATATTAGGGCATCAATACAAACAGACATTATATAACCATGAAAAATGGTGGCAGAGTTTTGATGACATGGGAAAGGCTTATGATGTAATATGATGCTTTTAAAAAAAGACAAATAATATGATCTCATGAAGCTTTATTTACAGCAAGAAAAATAACTAGCAAGAACTCAGCATTCACTTACTCCTATGTTCCAGAATTGGCAAGGCGCTGCTTTCCCCTTATTTCTTCTCTTTCTCTACATGTTCTATGCAACAGTTGTTCCAGTAGTCATGTACGGATGCAAGAATTGGACCATAAAGAAGGCTGAGTGCTAAAGAATAGATGCTTTCAAACTGTGGTGTTGAAGAAGACTCTTGAGAGTCCCTTAGACTGTAAGGAGATCAAACCAGTCAATCCTAAAGGAAATCAGTCCTGAACATTCATTGAAAGGACTAATGCTAAAGCTAAACTCAAATACTTTGGTCATCTGATGCGAAGAGCTGACTCACTGGAAAAGACCCTGATGCTGGGAAAGACTGAAAGCAGGAGGAGAAGGGGACGGCAGAGGATGAGATGGTTGGATGGCGTCACTGATTCAATGGACATGAGTTTGAGCAAGCTCTGGGAGACAGTGGACAGGGAAGCCTGGCGTGCTGTAGTCCATGGGGTTGGACACGACTTAACAACTGAACCGAACTGATACGTTCTGTATTTTCTCCAGTGGGGATTATTATTTATAATCAGAAAAGAAAATAAAGAAATATACAGGGGGAACAGGAAGACCTTTACAGATAAAAGCCAAGAGGAGTTCCTAAAGGGTCCTTCTCAGTGAGGTGACTGGCCTTGGCTTCCATCCTGTGAAATAACCCCTTCTAGGGGGGCCGGCCTCCCAGAAGGCTCATCCCACTGCCCACTGCATCTTCCTCACCGGCTGGCCAGGGAAGCCTGCTACAGGTCTTCCTCAGGACTCCCTCCTGCAGGTGAGCAGCCTCACAGCAGGTTCCACTGGCACGGAGACTCTCCACCCCCAGGGACATGTCATCCTGGGCAGGGAGGCCTGCTCTTTTCTTCCGTGTGGGTGGGTTTACCCCTTCGGACCCTCAGGCACTTACGCATTGTCTTCTGGGTAAATAGGTCATATCTGTCCCCACCCCCACCACACACACTCCCCGATCCCTTTTCTAATGAAAAGAGAGATCCCTGGAGGCTCTGCTCAGAGGGCAGGGGTGGTGAGGGAGGACCAAGAGCCTCCCCAGCTCAGTCAGGAAGCAAGGAAGTCTGAATCACCCAGCCCAAGATTCTCCTACTTTTTTGCATTTGACCTCACCCTTGCTCTAGACAGCAAGGATTTATTGGCGTCCAGGCCTGGACTTGACCTGGGGTTCGAGGGCAAGCAGGCAGATGTTTGCAGAAGGGGAAAGTTCACAATCGTTCGCTGAAGTCAGAGCGGGCAGAGAGTGGGCAGAGGGCAGCCATGTCCACTGGCGGTGGCCCAGCATGAACCCGGGGTCAGCGGGCTGGGCCTGCCCCCGCGCCACCTGACCTTGGGAGACCTAGGCACCCCAATTCGTCCTCTGTGAAAGAGGGCAACACCACCCCCAACCTGGGCATGTCGTCCTGGGGTCACTGACAGGGGCTGCCATCACCATCTCCCCACTGGTCCTTCCTCCCAGATGAGTGTGGGGTGCATGAAGGAACCCCCTCTGTTGCCCACCCTACAGGGTGCTCATTCCCATCCAGATCAGCAAGGCAGCACCAGCCCAGGGGGTCTTGCTGGACAAGGGCAGGCACGAGCGCACGCAGGCAGCAGACGGAAGACCGCCAGCCGACAAGGGGGCCCGGGGCACTCACCCCTCACCAGCCAGGCTCCTGGTGCTGCTTCTGCTCTGCCTGAGGTGGTCACTGGCCCAGGATACAAACTCCTGCCCAGGCTGCCAGAGGCTGGGGCGGCTGCCAAGGCTGAAACTGGGGGAAGGGGCGGCCAGAGCAGGGGCGTCAGACGCCTGGGAGAGCAGGGGAGGCAGAGAGGCTGGGTCACGCGGGCGGCAGGAGCTTTGCAGCCTGGAGCCCAGCTCCTCTATCCCCAGGGACCCGGACAGATCGAGGAGGAGGCATCCGGAGGCCAGCGGCAGGGGTTAGCCTGCAGGCGGAGCAGGTCTGGGTGGCTGGCCGGACGGGGCTCTCATGGACGACAGAGGGCATGGGTCACAGGCCCCTAACAGAGGGCATGGGTCACAGCCCCTTGCAGCCTGGATGCAGCCCCGCAGCTCGGCTCTTGGCTCAGCCACATGCGACCCCACCCCCCCACCAGCAAAGCCAGGCCTGGGTCTCGAGGACACAACGGTGACCAAAAGCGCCGCTGCCTTCCCAGGACATCTCAGAACTTGGTCAACCCAGTGCCCAGCCTTCTCTCACATCAAATCCCCCTCGCCTTCCAGACCTGAGGCCCAGGAGGTCCGGCTGCCTGGTGACTCTGAAGGCCTCTCCTGAACCAGCTCCAGTTGGGAGAAAACCTCAGGACGAGAGGACTCCCTTCCAGGAAGCGGGGCCCTCGTGGGTCGAGCGTGTGACGGTTCACTTGGGGTGTGCTGAGTCTGGGGGTGTAGGCTGGGCTTACGGGAGGAGCAGGGTGGGCAGAGCTCAGGGTGGCAAGGCAGGAAGCCAGGCACCTGCTGAAACCCGACACCTGGCAAGACCCGCATGGAGGCAGAGGGCCTGTGGGGGGAACGGTGGGGAAGGACTCAGGGCACCGACTCCCTTCCCCCAGTTCTAGAGGCGGGAGCTGCCTCTGGTGTTCAGAGGAGCCCCCAGCCTGAGATCAGGCTCTGGCACCCTGGAGGGACCTGGTACCAGGCTCTCCTCATAGCGCCCCTTTCTCAGTGCATCGGCCTCCCCTCGAGCACCACTCCGAGCGCATCCTTGTCACCTCACTAAAGGGTAGGGACCCGGTGACGGCCCCCCGTCACAGGAAAGCGGTGTGGGCAGGGCCAGGCGCTCACTGCAGGGCCACACGGCACCTTGCTTTGGGGTTTTGGTTGTGGGATGGGAACCCAGAAGTCCTCAAGGTCGTTGACAGTTTAGTGGAGAACTGTCCTTAAAAAACTCTGAGGCCTCCATTAACCAAACGACGCCTCGGGAAGCCCTCGTGTTCCATCACGTCGGCGGACCCTCCCCGGGGGAGCCACAGGGTGGCTGCTGCAGACGGGACTCCCTCACGGGCTGGGTCTCCCAGGGGGAGAGGACCCTCGGAGGCGGCCAGGAACCAGCCAGCCTCAGGTCACCTGCCTCAGGGACACCATGTGGCCTCGGTCAGTGCTGAGGACACACGTGAATGAAAAATCTCCCTTTCTGATCTCAGAGGTGGGAGAGTGACAAGCAAGAGAAGGCCACAGCCACGGCCCTAAGATCCCTTACCTGGCTGCCGCTCCAGAGAGCTGACAGGCCCAGAGCGGCCCGTCTGCTATTTTTGCAAATGCCAGCTGACAGATCCCTTTCCTTGGCCCCGGGTTGTGTGTTAGAGACAGGGAATGAGGCGGCTTTGACTCTCACTTGGGACGCATAAACAACGCCTCGCCAGCGAGAGTGAGCGGGGAGCTGGGAACACCTGTCTCTCCCCTGCTGCCTCTCAGCGTGACTCCCCAGAGAGTCGACTTTGCTTCCAGCTCAGTGTTCCAGCTCCCCGGCACTGGGAGGATCAGCTCAGTGTTCTCCTTCCAGAACGGAACGGCGACAATCCATCCGACGGTCTGGTCAGGAGCGTGCTGACAACCTGTGGCTCGAGGCAGGGGAGGTCTCGACCTCGTGGGCCGGCCTGCTGACCTGCCCTGCGCTGACCTGCCCCTGCGGCTTCCACCGCCTCCAACGCTGCCCAAGCTCCACCTCCCCGAGTGGCGCGGGGACCAGCACAGCTGGAAGGGTCTCTACTCTTTCCCAGGCCCTGGGATCTGCAGGTACTCACTCAGGTCGTCCTCACAGCTTTAACAGAAGGAAGCAGACATCGTGAGGTCAAGTCACGCTCCAGGTCACCCAGCAAGGCCAGTTCTGACCCTGATCTGTACACCTCCCTCCAGATCAAGAGTGCTGACTCTTTAGGGCAGGGGTCCCCAGCTTCCAGGATGGGATGCCTGATGATCTGAGGTAAAGCGGACTTAATAATAATAGAAATAAGGCGCACGATAAATGTCATGGGCTTGAATCATCCTGAAACCAGCCCCTGACACCCCCGTCCATGGAAAAACTGTCTTCCGTGAAACAGGTCCCTGGTGCCAGAAACGCTGGGGACCGCAGGGCAGAGGGAGTCCTCACCTCGCTATGGGAGACAGTCGTGGCTTTCATCAGCAGCGCAGCCTGCGGGCGCTTGAAAACCAAAAGCCAAAACCCCGCTCCTGATGAGAAGGTATCGCTGCCTCAACTTGGGCAGGGAGCCCAGGGGTCTCGGCACTTCCCACCAGGCAGCAGGCTAACGGCACTGGCGACTGCGGGTCCCCGCTGAGCTAGGGCAGTTTCAATTTCTCCAATAAATCATCAAGATGTCTCTAGAAGTCCCACTATGTTGTGACCTAAACTACATCTCCCAGGCTGCCTCTTGCAACCAGGAGCAGCACAAAATTCTGCTGTTGAGCCATCACCACCCAAATGGTGGTCCAGACAATACGGACGCGGGGCCAGGGCGGCCGTGCTGGGGTCAGGGTCGGCGGCCACCTGAATGACCACTGTGGCCAAGCGGCGCGCCCGGGAATGCTCCTCGGAGGGGTTGTATTACTTCCGCCCTAAATACCCCTGTTCTTCACACAGCATCTCCTGCAGATGCAGTGGGCAACTGTGGGCAGCAGACACAGAGGAAGGGAGAGCCACAGCCCTGCTTCGGGAGTGACTAGCTGGTGTGTCAGCTTTGGAAGCCCACAGCCTGCACTGCCCAGCCCCAGGCCCCAAGTCGTTTGGCATATCCACCTCAGACGGGGGCTGGAGCCACCACAGTGGGGGTGAGGAGGGGGCAGAGGGGAGAGCGGGTCAGAAGCAGACCCTGGAATCTCCAAATTAACTAAGGAGGCGCCTTCCCACGCAGTGACTTCCTACCCCCTGCCCCCTACACCGGCACCCACACTGGGCTCTGTCCCCAGCCGGCCCCCAGAGGCCCCCAGTGGCTGGCTGCCAGCAAAAAAGCAAGTCAGAACCGGAAAGAGAAAGTTCTTGGCAGAGGGCTCCACGCTGTGGCAGAAGCGAGCTGCTGCCGGATGGGGCCCGCTCTCGGGGAGCCTTCCTTCCAAGCAGCTCCGTGCTGTCCTAACAGTGTCCGATGGAGGCCCCGGGCTGGCGGCCAGCGGGACAGATGCAAGGGGAAGACCGCCTGAGTTGCCAGGCTGCAGCAGCTGACATCAAAGCACCCGCGAGAAGACAGACCGAGGCTGCGATTTCGGAGTAGGGCAGTTGAAGGGAGGATACGAGAAACAGGGAAGGCGATGGAAGAAGAAAAAAGGGGCATGGGGATACCAAAGGCGGGAGCAGACGCGGAGCGGAAACCCACGGGGCCCCGGGCAGCACGGCCCGGTGCCCACCCTGAGAGGCAGTTCCAAGCTGCCTGCCACCGTGTCTCTGCATCGCCCTGGCCAATCTTCAAGTCAGGCGGCAGGCAGAGGGGAGAGGGCGGCACAGCGGCAACTGAAACCATGGGCCCTGTCTGAGCCAAGGGGACCTGTGGACGGGGAAGCGGGGAGGTTCAGGGAAAGAGGCTGTGAGGATCCTGGCAGGCGGGCGAGGGCGAGGAGAGGGCTTGTGGGCACAGCAGCTGCGGCCCGTCCCAGCCTCATCTGTGGGTGCTAGTGGTAAAGAACCTGCCTGCCAGTGCAGGAGGCTAGAGACGCGGGTTCAACCCCAAGGTCAGGACGATCCCTCAGAGGAGGGCATGGCAACCCGCCCCAACATTCTTGCCTGGAGAATCCCAGGGACAGAGGAGCCTGGTGGGCAACAGTCCATAGGGTCACAAAGTCACACACAACTGAAGAGACTTAGCACGCACACGTGCAGACTTGCAGGGAAAACACTGCCCCCTGGTGCAAAAGGAGCGCTACTGCCGCCCTGCGCAGCACCTGAACGCCGGCTCGCTCACGGAGGGACGGCAGTCCCTGGAATGCTCCACGTCCTTCAAGCCCACACAGGAAGGCCTTCCTGCACACCCCAGCTCCCCAAGCTGCTCAGATACCCTCCTTCAGGCTGCCATTCGTCTTGAGCAAAGCTCTGTCACTCCCTGCCACAATCTACTGTCCTCTGGCTTGTGCGGGCTCTCGGCGAGGTTGTGTCTGTGAACTTGATGCTGCAACAATTCACTGACCGTCTTACCAGATGCCGTGAGGACTCCCTGGACGGGATTCTCTGTCTATCTTGCCCCTCACTGTCTCCCTAGCACTCTGTCCAGTGCCCAACACCAAAATGAGCTGTCTGGGAAATGAATGAGTGAGTGAATGAATGAGTACTCCAGGCCACACGAGCTTGCAGAGTACTGTGAGCACCTAGACAAAGAGAAATAAAGCATGGGCCCTCCTGGGAGCAGCACACGCAAGCCACTGGGACTGTCCCTGACACAGAGATAAGAGCCCAAAGCGTTGACAAGGAAGGTCAAAGGGACAAGGTCAGCAAACAAAATACCTCCCAGACAGACGGTGGAAACCAGGACAGTGTTTCAGGGCCGAGTGGGGTGACAGGCGCTAAAGCCTAGATTCTGAAGATGGCCGGACAATGCTCTGCAGGGAGACAGACACCTAAACACAGGCATACAGGTGGTCCAGAAAGCTCCCCAACACCTCCACGGCACACTCACCCCAGCTGGAGAGTCACAGAGGACCTTGTCCCCCCTCGCTCACCCAGGTCACCCCAATTTCAAGGTGGAGGAAAATGGACACCAGCGTTTGAGTTGAATTTTTGTCCCCCCCAAAATATGTGATAGTGCCAACCCCAGGACTTCAGAATGTGACTGTCCTTGGAAATGTAATCCGTAACAATGAGGTCATTAGGGTGGGCCTCATCCAATCTGCTTGGTGTCCTTATAAAAAGAGGAAATGTGAACACAGAGAGACACAGGCGAGGACGTGGAGACCCAGGGAGAAGACAGCCACGTGCCTAGAGAGAACGCCAAGGGCTTCTGCAAACACCGGAAGCTGGAAGAGATAAGGAAGGATCCTCCCCTAGAACTGTCAGAGGAAGCGTGGTGCTGCAGACACCTTGACTTTAGACTTCTGGTCTCCAGACTGAGAGCACACATCTCTGTTGGCAGAAGCCATTCCAGGTTTGGTACTTTGCTAAAGCAGCCCAGGGAAACAAACAGACCCATGTTGCCCACAAAAGCCTGGAACCTGCAGAGACCCTAAAGCCAGGGGCTGGGGAGCACGCTGTGTTGAAAATGCCCCCTTGGCCTTCCCCAGAGGTCCAGCGGTGAGGACTCTGCGCTTCTAGCGCAGTGGGCACGGGCTCCATCCCTGTCGGGGAATTAAGATCCCACAAGCTGAGAGGCACACAGCCAAAAAATAAAAAACAACCCTTCTCTCACCTGCTCAGCCTCAAGCAGGTCACAGCAGGGGCCTTCAGAGCGTGGAGCTATTTAGGACTGTGATCAGCACACCCTCTGGGACAGAGAAGGCCGAGTGGGTGGCAGCAAAAACGAGTCTGTGCTGAACAGTGCCGATGCCAACATATGGCTGCGTGGAGAGTGGGCAGGCTCGGCAGGAAGACCTCCTGAAGAAAGACACCAAAGGGATAAACCAAAGGATAAGGAAGGAGGCAGGTCAGGCATGGGGACATCAGGAGCAAAGGCAAAGGAGCAAACAGCCTGGAAAGCGTCCACTGAGGCCAGAGGCAGGCAGTGAGCTGCCCAGGGGGAGATGAAGGACAGACACTTGTACCCCAGGTTACCAGCCTGCATGTCTAGCAAGGGGTGCAGACTCACCCTCAACGTCAGGGAATACGACCCAGGAGGCCAGGCGGGGGAGGAGGGATTTGCAATTTAGGGGGGCCCCTCTGGCTGCTCTGAGGAGCCTGAATTTGAGGAGGAAAAACTAGAGGTGGAGGAGGAACAAGGAAGATGTTCTAACACGCGTGTTAGTTGCTAAGTCACGTCCGATTCTTTGCGAGCCCATGGACTATAGCCCACCAGGCTCGTCTGTCCATGGAATTTTCCAGGCAAGAATACTGGAGTGGGTTGCCATTTCCTTCTCCAGGGGATCTTCTCAACCCAGGGATCGAACCTGGGTCTCTTGCATTACAGGCAGATTCTGTGCCGTCTGAGCCCCCAGGGAAGCCATTCTAACATAGGCAGGAGAAAATGAGGGCAAGAAACACTGGGGTTATCACCTCTAGACCTGTTAGACAACAGTGAAGAGGCCACCGGTGAGGGTGGCTCTCGGTTCCTGTTTAAGGGGAGGGGTGAACAGGTGCAATGCCAAGTTAAGGAACATTGACATGGATATAGGCAGAGGCAAGCAAGCTCCATTCTGACCCTGATGAGCTAGAATTAACCGAGAGCTTTTCAGCCGGGGAAGCCAAACAGGCTGCTAGGCGTGAGTCTGCCATGTCCTGAGCAGGAGAAGATGGTCTGGGGGCCCCGTCTTGCTGGGAGAGAAGAGCAGGATGGATGGATGGGGCGGCCAGAAACACCCGCTAACCAGGACCAGCCAGGGCCATGGCGGTGTCGTGAGAGTCGGGGTTCCGAGGAATGTTCAGTGTCTAAGGCAGCAAGAGTCAGTGGGAGGCAAGGTGGTGTCTATTGCAAACCCTCAATGTCTGGACTGTGGTTTTGGACTGTGCTTCGAACTGTGGTGTTGGAGAAGACTCTTGAGAGTCCCTTGGACTGCAAGGAGATCCAACCAGTCCATTCTAAAGAAAAATCAGTCCTGAATATTCATTCGAAGGACTGATGCTAAAGCTGAAGCTCCAATACTTTGGCCACCCGATTCGAAGAACTGACTCACTGGAAAAGTCCCTGTTGCTGGGAAAGACTGCAAGCAAAAGGAGAAGGGGACGACAAAGGATGAAATGGTTGGATGGCATCACCAACTCAATGGACATGAGTTTGAGTTAACTCCAGGAGTTGGTGATGGACAGGGAAGCCTTGCATGTTGCAGTCCATGGGGTCGCAAAGAGTGGGACACGACTGAGCAACTGAACTGAACTGAATGTCTGGACAAAGATGTTAGGAAGGTGGAAATAAGAAGAGAGGTGTAGGATGAGCTAGAAGGTACTAGGATCAAGAGACACTTTCTTTCCCTCTTTCTTTTCTTTTATGAAACCTTTGAAAAATACAGACAATACAGCCAGTAATATAAGACCGATAACCCCAGAATAAACTGTTATCACTACACTGACTTAGTTTTATGGTAACAGTTAGGTCTGGTGAATGTATGAATCAAACACAGAGGTTCATTTCTACCCTTCTGCAATACCACTAAAACATCAGTGAAAGGGAAAGTCGCTCAGTTGTGTCCAACTCTTTGTGACCACATGGACTATACAGTCCATGGAATTCTCCAGGCCAGAATACTGGAGTATCCCCTTCTCCAGGGGATAGTCCCAACCTAGGGATCAAACCCAGGTCTCCCGCAGGGCAGGCGGATTCTTTTCCAGCTGAGCCACAAGGGAAGCTCAAGAATACTGGAGTGGGTAGCCTATCCCTTCTCCAGGGATCTTCCCGACCCAGGGATCGAACCCAGGTCTCCCGCAGGGCAGGCGGACTCTTTACCAGCCGAGCCCCCAGGGAGCCCATCAGCGAGAGGATCTTTTTTGTTGTTGTTTGTTGGCTGTACCGCATGGCTTGTGGGAAATTAAGCTCCTCGACTAGGGATCAAACCTGGGCCCTCGGCAGTGAAAGCGTGGAGTCCTAACCACTGGACCACCAGGTAAGTCCCAAAAGGATCTTTCTTTAAACAGTACAAACTCTCAAGGATAAAGAATGGGAAAGCCCAGATAAGAGAGGCCGTGAAACTGGACGAGGCACACACAACATGTGGGCAAGTGACAATGAGCAAGGGGGTGGGGAGCAGAGGCAGTCACAGCACGAGCGAATGTGAGTGCAGCCTCCTGGGAGACTCAGGGTGCACTGGGTCGAAGGGCTTCCCTAGTGGCTCCGTTGGTGAAGATCCACCTGCAGTGCAGGAGACCCTGGCTCGATTCCTGGGTTGGGAAGATCCCCTGGAGAAGGGATAGGCTACCCACTCCAGTATTCTTGGGCTTCCCTTATGGCTCAGCTGGTGAAGAATCCGCCTGTAATGCGGGAGACCTGGGTTCATTCCCTGGGTTGGGAAGATGCCCTGGGGAAGGGAAAGGCTACCCACTCCAGTATTCTGGCCTGGAGAATTCCACGGACTGTATAGTCCATGGGGTCGCAGAGTCAGACACGACTGAGTGACTTTCACTTTCATGTGCAGTTACCGTCTAAGGGGCTGAGGGGCCCGAACCCCCCTCCCCACCACATGCCAGCAGAGCCACAGGAGCAGCAAACGGCCTCAGCCCTGCTGAGTCTGGTACAGTCACTCTCTGAATCCTCACAACGACCCCTGCGACTGTCCACCTGCGTTCCCCGGTCTAGAGTTGTGGACACTGGGACTCAGGCAGGACAGATGGAGTCTCATGCCCAGGACATGCTGCTAGGAAGTTCAGAGCTGGGTGCAGTGGTCACAGGCATCCAGAGCCCCACTCCTGACCCACCAGGTACCAGCGCCTTTCAGAAGAAGAGACTGGGCCCCTGGAAAGGCACCCCAGCAGCATGCAACCCAGAAGGGTACCCCACAGAGCTGAGGATAGCAGGGGAGACCAGAGCTCTCACTCTACAAAGTGGTTCTCACGCAGATGGCCAGGGAGCACCCGGAGTGCTCCTCTCCAGGAGCCTGCCAGCCCAGGGTGGACGTCCATGGCTACTGACACGTACTGGGTACCTAAAGAAAGGATGGCCTGCAGCATTCTCTCAGGGTCAGGACCACCATGTCCAGACTTTCCAATCGGCTTTAGCATGAAGGGACAGCCCAAGTTACCAGATGTCTGAGGACAGAGCTGAAAAACCCTCCAAAACAAATTGGGAATAAAAACACAGAACTCTGAGGAGAAAGTAATAGAGAGAGAAGATACTTAGAGAGGGGGAAAAAACACAACTATAATTAATCTCAGAGAAGTAAGAGAAGTTATTGCATTAAGAGGCGGCAGCTATTTTAAAAAGGCAACGAGAAAGAGCTCTAGGGGATTAAAAATAGCATCGCAGACATTTTTAAACATAATAAATAGAAGAATCAGGAGACAGTCGAGGACATCACCCAGAAAGCATTACAAAAAGACTGACATGTGGCAAATTGGAGAAGAGGTGAGAAAATGGGAGACTGAGTCCAGGGAGCCCACTCTCGGGGAGCCCCTGGTAGGGGGTGCAGGGCAGAGTCACCCAGCAGTGCCTCCTGGAGCTGAGGGATGCACCCTTGGGTGGTGCAGACCCTCTGAGCCCCAGCCGATGCGAAAAGTCCTGCCTGCAAGTGAGATCGGGGCATCCCGTTAGCTTCCTGTATTCATTCTCGGTGGCTTAAAACAACCAAGATGTTCACTTCTGGAGGCCGGAAGGTCTGCATCTGCTCCGCTGGGCCCAGATTGAGGCGCAGGCAGACGCACCCCCTCTGGAGGCTGCAGGGCAGTGTCTTTCCTCGCCTCCTCTAGCTTCCAGGGAACCTCTGATTGTGGATGCATCACTTCTAGAACCTCTTCTGGGGACAACTGAGACGGCATTTAGGGTCCCTGGATAAGCCAGGGTCACCTCCCCATGTCAGGATCCTTCACTTCGTCATTTCTGCAAAGACCCTTCTCCTTGATAATGTGACACTTACGGGTGCCTCGGATGAAGACCTGGACATCTCTAGGGGCCATCATGCAGCCCACTAGACTCCCGAAGACAAGAAGGCGGTCACGGTGATGCGGAGCCACTTCTGAGGGAAACTCTTATCAGCTACAAACTGGCACTTGCCATGGGCGTTTGTCATCTACCTCTATAAGGATTAAATCATATGCTGCTCCAGCTGGTGACCTTCAACACATCCTGAAAGGAGTTCAGAGTGGAGAGCAGGAATGAGGCATTCTGTGCTCCGGGAGAAACTGGCAGGACAGGTCTTCAGACAGCTAGATATTTTCAGGAGCTGATTTTATGAGCCCAGTTCTTGTATCTCCCCAATCTGGAAAAGGGCTAACATCCTTCATGGTGACGACTGTTTCTCGTGACTAGCAAAGCTTTATGAGACAGCAGAAACCTTCTGGAAAAGTATGTGCTTCATTGCATGTAATCCCCCTTCACCAAAATCACACTTTCGCCCCAACTCTTCATGGCAGTCTCAGGGCCATCTGAGGTGCTGTCTCCAGGACTGTAGTCCTCATTTTGCTCCAAAGAAAATTTAACTCACAGTTCCCACATTATGTGTCTTTTTAAAGTTGACACACTCTCCAACCTAGAATCCTCTACCCAGTTAGACTGTCAATCAAGTGTGGGGGCAAAACAAAGGTATGTTCAGACAGGACTTGGCCAGGGAAATCTTCCCACCTGTGTGTGCATCTGTCCAGGAAGCTCCTGAGGGACACGTGCTGATGAAACAAGGGAGTAAACAAACCAAGACGAGAGGCCTAGGGGCCGGCACGGAAGGAAGCCGGGGATCCTCAGGGGATGACGGGGATTCTCAGGGGATGACAGGGATCCTCAGGGGATGACGGAGGCCCTGGTAGCTGTGAGAACCTCTGCTCCAGACAACAGCACAGGCCAGGAAGCTCCAAGGAGTGGGGCTCCGAGGGGAATGGGGGCTCTACACACAGACCAAAAGGCTGGATCACCTGATATCTCTGAAAGAACATGGAGGAGGTGGCAAGTTACAGCTGGTCTGGGGAGGAAGGAATGAGGTAAAAAGTAACTCACGGAAACAGAAGTTTTACAGGGAAGTGTTATCATGTATACACTTGGTGTTCTCAAGGGTCAAAATTAACTTCATTTTAATAAGGTTAAAACTGACAGTGTACTTTAAAGTGGTTACATGACCATGCAGGAAGGAGCGGGGCAGGGAAAGTGGGCCGTGGGGGTGGGAGTAAAATCGAGCTATACCTTGCAGAGGAGGAGCTCAGCAAATAGAGCCAATGCTGTATGGAGACAAGAGGGTGGGCTGCGAGGAGTTAAAGGACGGAGCACCCCCAGGAGTTTGGCTCAGGTGAAAGACGGGCCTTGAAGAGCACCCCCTGCTCTGAGTCCCAGTGTAGAACACCCCAGTGCCAGCCATGGGCAGCCAGGAGGGTGTGGCTGGTTGGGACCCAGGGGACCAGCTGAGGCACTGACCCCGCCAAGGGCTGAAATGACCAGTGGCTTCTGTGTCCTGGCTCTCTAGGCTGAGACATCACATTCTGAGAGGTATAGCCAGGGAAGGAGCAGCCCAGGGATGGCGGACCTGCAGTGGGCTCCTCGTTCACACCCGAACTCCTGGTTAGCCACGGCTGCACCGAGAGGCAGGAAGAGACTTTACGAAAAGTCTTTTTAATAAAGACAGGATGAGATAAGCTTTAAGAAAAATATCTGGCTGGTCAGGTCAGCAAAAGAGATTGATTAGAAAAAGCAATGACATTTCCCTCTGAAGAGGTTTAAAACTTTTTTTCTGAATGAGTCGATTTAGGTCAAGTGAGTCTTCTGGAATAACGAAACATTAGGCTGATTTATGGGCCACTGACTTCCCCGGTGGCTCAGACGGTAAAGCGTCTGCCTACAACACAGGAGACCTAGGTTCGATCCCTGGGTTGGGAAGATCTCCTGGAGAAGGAAATGGCAACCCACTCCAGTATGCTTGCCTGGAAAATCCCATGGACAGAGGAACCTGGTAGGCTACATACAGTCCATGGGGTTGCAAGTTGGACACGACTGAGCGACATTTACTTTACTTTACTAGACTGATTTATGAGATTTCTTGGGCTTTCCAGGTGACACTAGTGGTAAAGAATCTGTCTGCTAATGCAGGAAGCTTAAGAGATGTCCGCAGAGTCGGATACAACTGAGCGTCTGAGCACACACACACGAGATGTCTTAAGTCTCTCTTGTGATTTAGCTGTATCTTGGCGTGTTCCTATAACAGGTTGTGTTAATATTCTTTCTTTAAAGAAGCAAAGCAAAAGTTAGATATATTTGGAATTTAGATATTAAGTATATTTTACTGTGGGCTTCCCTGGTGGTGTGGTGGTAAAGAATCTGCCTGCCAATGCAGGAGACACAGGTTCAATCCCTGGGTAGGGAAGATCCCCCAGAAAAGGGAATGGCAACCCACTCCAGTATTCATGCCTGGTAAGTCCTATGAACAGAGGAGCTTGGTGGGCTATGGTTCCTGGGGTCACACAGAGTTGGACACACCTGAAGCACGAATGCATTTCAGTTTAAGCTGTGCCATGACAGACTTCCCTCCATCCTTCCAGTGCAGGGGCCATGGGTTCGATCCCTCATTGGGTAACCAAGAAAGATCCCATGTGTATTGCCAAGAAATTAAAAATAATACTACTAACAATTTAAATAAAGTGTACATGGGTCAGAGACTGGTAGTTCTTAGCACAACCTGGGCAGAGAAATGTGAGTGGCAAGACCGATTACTTCAATCTCCTCCTGGGCACCTGACTCTCTTCTCAACCAAGATAAAGCCACTGAGCTAAGGGCCTCCAGATTCAGCCAACTGAAATGCAAACTGTCCAGTGAGAATTTGAATTTCAACTAAACTGCATTCTTAGAAAAATGTACAAGTATATCCCATGCAATATATGGTGCATACTTATAGTACTAAGTTACTGGTTTATCTGAAATCTGAACTTAACTAGCCAGCCTGTATTTTATCTGGCAACCCCAGTCCACCAGCAGTGCTGAGGCCCTGACTGGATCTGAGAAAAAAACATGTGAAGAGAATTCCCAGATATGACCTAACAGGGCAGGGAGAACACAGCGGGAAGACCTCAGGGGTCCAACAGCCTGGGTTCCGATCGGGGCTCCACCAAGCCCACCTAGCTCTGGGCAGGCTGCACAACCTCCAGGCCTTGATTTCTTTATCTGTAAAATCAGCACTAATGACAGTCATGTGCACAGGCTGCGTACAAAGATCAAACGAGTTAATGTGTGCAGCGTGCTCAGAAGAGTGTCTGGCACATAAACTGGCCTTTATCATTCTCTGGGCGAGGACCTGTGAGCCGCCCACACCAGGTGCCGCTGGCTCTCCTGGCTCCCTGGCGCTGTCCTTTCCAACGCTGGGCTTGGTGACAGTGAGCTGGCAATGTGAAACCGACCCCAGTGGGCGTCTGCACATGACAGAAATCGACAAATGCTACAACTAGGGCCCTTTCCTCACCTCCCTGGGACCCACAGTTCAAAGAACACCCAGACGGGCTGAGCATCCCGCAGTGACCTAAAGAAAAACATTAAGCGTGGCCTGGGTGAGGGGCACCCTTCTTCACTTTCCCTTTTGGCTACAGAACTCAAATAAAGAGGCTTCTGGGGGAAGTTGATAGCGATACAGTCTTCAAGAAACAAAAAAACTCTCAGATAAACAGTCTAACTTACACCTAAAGCAATTAGAGAAAGAAGAACAAACAAAACTCAAAGTTAGTAGAAGAAATTATAAAGATCAGAGTAAAATTAAATGAAATAGAGACAAAAAATAATAGAAAAGGTAACAATAGAAAAGGTTGATGAAACGCTAGTTCTTTGAAAAGATAAGCAAAATTGATAAGCCTTTAGCCATAAAAAGGGGGGAGGGCTCAAATCAATAAAATTAGCAATGAAAAAGGAGAAGTTACAGGTGACACCACAGAATACAGAGGATCGTAAGAGAACACTGCAAGCAACTGTATGCCAATAACACGGACAGCCTAGAAGAAACGGACAAATTCTTAGAAAAGTATATCTTCCAAGTCTGAACTGAGAAGAAATATAAAATATGAACAGACCAGTCACAAGTACTGTAACTGAAACTGAATTTTAAACTTCCAACAAACAGAAGTCCAGTACCAGATGGCTTCACAGGTGAATTCTATCAAATATTTAGAGAAGAGTTGAAATCAACTCTGAATATTCATTGGAAGGACTGATGCTGAAGCTGAGGCTCCAATACTTTGGCCACCTGATGCAAAGAGCCTACTCATTGCAAAAGACCCTGATGCTAGCAAAGATCAAAGGCAAAAGGAGAAGACAGCAGCAGTGGATGAGATGATTAGATAGGATCACTGAGTCGATGGACACGAATTTGAGCAAACTCTGGGAGACAATGGGGAACAGAGGAGCCTAGCGTGCTATAGTCCACGGGGTTGCAAAGTGTCAGACACCACTCAGCAACTGAACCACCACCACCACCTATGGTCAATTAATCTACAACAAAGGAGACAAAAGTATCCAATGGAGAAAAGAAAGTCTCTTCAATAAGTGGTGCTGGGAAAACTGGACAATTACCTGTAAAAGAATAAATTAGAACATTCTCCAGTACCATACACACACAAAAAAACTCAAGATGTATTAAAGACCCAAATATAAAATCAGATACTGTAAAACTCTTAGAGGAAAACATAGGCAGAACACTCTTAGACATAAATCACAGCAATCTCTCTTCAGACCCACCTCCTAGAATAATGAAAATAACAACAAACAAATGGGATCCAGTTAAACTTAAAAGCTTTTGCACAGCAAAGGAAATCATACAAACTAAAAAGACAGCCCCCAGAATGGGAGAAAATATTTGCAAACGAAGCTACCAATAAAGGATTAATCTCCAAAATGCACAGGCAGTTCATGCAGCTCAATATAAAAAAGTCCAATCATAAAATTGGCTGCGTGATGTGCAGTGCTTAGTCACTCAGTCGTGTCTGACTCTGCGACCCCATGGACAGGAGCCCGCCACCCTCCTCTGTCCATGGGGATTCTCCAGGTAAGAATACTGGCATGGGTCACCATGCCCTCCTCCAGGGGATCCCCCAACCCTGGGATCGAACCCTGGTCTCCCACATTGCAGGCAGATTCTTTACCATCTGAGCCACAGGGAAGCCAGAAGATCTAAATATTTCTTCAAATAAGACATACAGGTGACCAAAAAGCACATGAAAAGATACTCAACATCACTAATCATCAGTTCAGTTCAGTCACCCAGTCGTATCCAACTCTTTGAGACCCCATGGACTGCAGCAACACCAGGCTTCCCTGTCCATCATGCTAATTATCAGAGAAATGCAAATCAAAACTACAACGAGATGCCACCTAACATTGGTCAAAATGGCCATCATCAGAAAATCTATAAACAAGAGTTAGAGAGGGTATGGAGAAAAGGCTGATTCTTTACCACTGAGTCTCCTGGGAAGCCCAAATCAACTATACTCCTATATATATATATATATATATATATATATATAGAGAGAGAGAGAGAGAGAGAGAGAGAGAGAGAGAGAGGCCTTTGTGTCTTTTGTTAAAAGTCTCTTGTATAGAGTGCTTAATTCGGTCAAAACATGAGGATGAGCTAAGGAAGAAATGAATCAGAAACTCTTCCTACACTCAAGGCAGTTCAGAAACCATTCTGCAACACTAATGAAACTCATTTAACAATGTGAAAATTAGTCCTTGCTTTTTAGGGAACTGATTTCCTTGTTCATATAACCTTGATATCTTTTCTCTCCCCACCCCCACTCCCCCTACCTCTCTTTCTTAAGCAACAGAGGTATTTGCAGGTTGAAATGTGAGGATTTAAAACAATAGCTGTTGGATATACATGTCAAATGTCTATTCTGTAACAGAACTTACCCTGTCCCTCGCCCATTCCAGATGACACACACTCCCCAAAACCCAATACCTCTTGTCCTCTGTCCCCAGAGAACTAGGGCTTCAGTTTGGGGGTCATTTTTGCCCTTCCCTTTCCCACATATAGTGAAGAAGGCCCATCAGCTCTTCCTCTGAAGTCACTCACATCCTCCTTCCTTTCATTTCCACTAACCCACCCCTGATAGCACCCTTTTTACTACCTGAACTACTGTAAAAGCCCCCCATCCATGACCACCCATTGCCACTGGCTGGCTTTAGCTAGCAATTCATGCTGTATACCAGGGAGAACACTACCAAATGCAGGATTCCTTTCACTCTCTTTTTAAAAAAACCTGCTATGACCTTTATTGCCCACAGGTTAGAATCTTGCCTCCCATCATTAGTCCCACCTGCCTGTCAAGCCTCACTTCCCACCACCCCTCAGCCTCCGGGGTCCTAACAGCCAAACTGCCTCCTCCTCGTTCCCAAGTAGTCCAAGCACACTCCTGTCTCCAGTCAGAGCACTCCTCCACTGAGACGCTCCCCACCTGGATGCCCTTTTCTCTGCGCAAAGCCTGCTCCTGTCTGGGTAATTTTTTTTCTCTCCCGCCCCAAATCCCATCAAAACTGTTGTTATTCAGTTGCTAAGTCGTTTCTGACTCTTTGCAACCCCATGGACTGTAGCCCACCAGGTTTCTCCATCCTTCACTGTCTCCCAGAGTGTGTTCACATTCATGTCCATCTCATCCTCTGCCGCCCTCTTCTCGTGTTGCCCTCACTCTTTCCCAGCATCAGGGTCTTTTCCAATGAGTCTGTTCTTCGAATCAGGTGGCCAAAGTATTGGAGCCTCAGCTTCAGCATCAGTCCTTCCAATGAATATTCAGGGTTGATTTTCTTTAGGATCGACTGAGTAAAAGAGATTTTTGTTTTTACATTTTTTTTTATTGGACCATTTGTTTTTCCAAGTCTTTAGTGAATCTGTTACAATATTGCTTCTGTTTTACATTTGGGTTTATTGACTGTGAGGTATTTTGGGTCTTGGCTCCCCAACCAGGGGTTGAACCCACACACTCCCTGCATCAGGAGGCAAAGTCTTAACCAATGGCCAACCAGGGAAGTCCCAAGAGGTTTTTGTTTTTTAAGCTGTCAATCCCCAAGAACACGGAGACCAGGAGGGGAGACCACAGGAACATCACGGCCCTACCTGGTGGTGGGAAGGCTGATCATCTACCAGTGTCCACCACAGAATCCAAGAAGGGCAGGGAACTGTGAGCCAGGTCCTGGGATGAACCAGCTGATACATACAATGGAAGCTGGTGAGAGCTTCTGAGAAGCAGTTAGTCCCTAGATCCTCATGCTGCTGGAGACCACCCTCCCCTGCCCTCTCCTGAAGAACAGAGGTCTGCTCTCTGGAGAGGGCGAAGCTCAGGGTCTGCACTGGGGGTGCGAGGCACAGCTGAGGGCCAGGGTACTCTGTCAGAAATGTGAGGGGAAGGTTAAGTGAGCCTATTCATCCTGTCCCTTCGCCCACTCAGCCCCTGGAGAGCAAGCAGCCAGCCCTTCCCCTCCTCCAATACCTGACCCAGCCCAAGAGTGAAGACCTCAGGATATTGATACTGAGGTTCCCCAACAAACAACGTGCCTCATCAACTGTGCAAGTGGGAAGCTGGACTCCCAGGCAGTTTTTAGCCCCTACTACTAATTGTGAGCAGGCAACCAAAGATCCCTGGGCAGCTGAGAACAGATTCCTTCAAAGACAGAGACCAAAGAAAAACAGCAGAAAAAAAGCCATTTGGAAGAAACAATTAATGCAAGGAGGAAAAATTTAAACACGGCACTAACATCCTCAAAGAAGCAAGAGATTACACAGGTGAGACAACAGGATGCTTGCACGTATTTTTAAAGACCTAATCAGAGAGCAAGAAAAGCTCTTGGAAATTAAAAATATGATGGGAAAGACAAAAAAAAAAAAATCAATAGAAGGGTTGGAAGATTAGGTTAAGGGAATCTCCTAGAGACTGAAACCAAAGGACAAAGAAATGGAAAGTAGAAAAGAAAGGGGAAAAAATGCGAGGCCATTCAAGAGATCCAAAAATTAAATAACTGTCTCAGAAAGAGAGGACAGGGAAAACACAGGGGAAGAAATAATTCAAGACACCCCCAGGATAGGAGGTCACGTTTCCACACGGAAGTATGCATTGAGCCAACAGGAGGGACGCGTGCAGACCCACACCACGCATGGCGTGACATGTCAGATGCGGTAAGCTTTCTGAAAGTGGGGGAAAGGGGGCACAAAGAACCCCAAATCAGCAAGGTTTTGGATTTCTCAACAGCAACTTGGGAAGATAGAAAGGTACAAAGCAGTCTTCAAAACTGCAAAGGGAAAATGATTTCCAGCCTGAAACTCTCCATCCAGCGGAACCATCAATTATGTGTGAAGGTGAAATAACAAGAAAGAACAGGGCTGCTACGACTGACCTCCAGGTGATGCTTCTCAAGGAGCTACTGTGGATGAGCCCCACCCCAAACGAGGAGCGAACAGGCCGGAAGGGAGCAGGAGCCGTGAGAAGAGGAAGGCAGAGGTGCCCGCAGCGAAGCACAGAGAGGGGCACCAAGTGAGGCGTGGATGGCTCAGAGCCGCTCCCGGGCCGCTTCAGCCAGAGGCCCTGAAGGAGAACGGAGCCAGCGGGCCACTGATGGGACGCGGCCTCTGGGTGAACCTGTGATGAAGGCAGGCAGCCTGACCAACACGGGGATGCTAAATTGATTGCTCCTCTGTGACTGCTTCTTCCAGTGTTCCCAAGGTCCATCCGTGTTGTTACAGGTAACAGGACTCCATTTAACTGCCCAAGAATATCCCACTGTACAGACACACCACGTTTTGTCAACCCACTCAATGGACATTTCGGTTGTTCCTGCTTTTGGGCTATTATGAATGCACTGTGGTGAACACTGGTGTACAAGCTTCAGGCGCACGTGTGTTTCCTCTCTCTTGGGTACATATTGCCGGATGGTATGGCAACTCTACGGTTAACCACCCGAGGAATAGGCAGATGGTTCTCCACAGCTGGGCTCCATTTTCTATTTCACCAGCAACATGTAAGGGCTCCAATTTTCTACATCCTCGCCAAAACTTGTTATCATCTGTCTTTGTGACCAGCCATTCTAGGGGGTATGAAGTGATACCTGTGTGGTTTTGATTTACATTTCCCTGATGACCACAGATGTTGAGCATACTGGCCATGTGGACATCTCCTTTGGCAAAATGTCTACTCCGAGTCCCTGCCTTTGGATTATTTATATCTCTTGTTGAGCTGTAAGAGTTTGAAAAATTACATATTCTAGACACGAGTGCCGATCAGATACATGGTTCGCAAAAACCTTCTCCCATTCTTTGAACTGCCTTTTCACTTTGATACCATCCTTTGCTGCACAAAGGTTTTTAATATTGATGAAGCCTCATTTATCTATTTTTAAAATCTTATTGTGTGTGTTTTTGCTGTCGTATCTAAGAAACCACTGCCTAACCCAGTATCACAAAGATTTATGACTGTTTTCTTCTGAGAGTTTTATACCTTTAGCTCTTACATTTATGTCTTTGATCCACTTTGAATTTCCTGTGTGGTATGAGGTTGGGGTTCAGCTTCATTCCTTTGCATCTGGATGTCCAGTTGTTTCAGCACCATTTGTTGAAAAGACTATTCTTTCCCTATTTTAAATTATCTTGTTGAGCTCAACTGACTACAAATGTAAGGGTTTGTTTCTCAGCTCTCAACTCTAGTCCATCGATCTATGTCAGTCCTTATGTTACTGCCACGGTATCTTGATTACTGTAGCTTTGTGGTAAGCTTTGTGTGAGTTCTCTACGTTCTTTTTCAAGATTCTTTTGGCTGTCTGGTTCCCTTGCATTTCCGTGTGAATTTTAGGCACATTCTGTCATCTGCAAGTAAAGGCAGCTGGAACTGAGAAAGATATGACATTGAATCTGTAGATCAATTTAAGGAATGTTGCCATCTTAACAATATTAAGCCTTCTCACCATGAACATAGGGAGTCCATTTATTTATTCAGGTTTTCTTTCATTTTTCAACGTTTTATATGCTTAGAAGTTTTTCACTTCTGTTAAATTTATTCCTGAATATTTTATTCTTTTTGATGATACTATAAATGGAATTTTCTTCCTTTCCATTGACTGCCTCTGTATAGAAATACAATTGACTTTTGTGTATGGACCTTGTTCCTGCAACCTTGCTGAACTCCTTTATTAGCTTTAAAAGATTTTAGTGACTTCCGTAGATTTTCCTATATAAGACCGCGTCAGCTGTAAAGATACTTTTACTCCTTCCTTTCCAACCTGCATGCCTTTCATTTCATTATCTTTCCTAATTGCCCTTAATGATCAAAGCTGAACTGGTGACTAATTTTGATTTGGAGACAGCCTCTGCCCGAAGAGCAGCAGCTGCCATGACCCTTAGGAGGGTCACACTCTGCTTGTCACACCTGTTGATTTGTTTCCACCAGGAATGAGCCTTTGGGAGGTTTCCTGGTTGGTTCCTCTCCTCTCACCTCCCTGCATCCCCCTTCTCTGCTCCAAGCCAGGGAAGCTGAGGCCTGTGGACAGAGGCACCTGGGTCCCCCCACTGGCTGGCATCCTGCAGGTTCAGCCAATGGGAGGCCTGAAGGAGACAGGAGGCTGGGAGCGGAGAAACGTGGGTTCTGATCTTCCCCAATCTTTACTGCCCTTGATGCCACAGTCCTGACTTGCGATCCATCCGGCTGCTCTGACAGTCCCAGCTGGGCGCTTTTGCCTCCACACTCTCAACCCGCCCTGGAGGCTGGAGGAAACATTCACAATTTCCTCTCCAACCCCACCGGGCCTAGAGGTTGCAATGACTTCCCACTATGGTTCGTCCCTGGGTGTCCCAACCTCCCTTGTTGGGTTCCTGATTGTCTTGGCTGATTAATTCAGTTTATCAGAATCAATGCATGACCATCAACCATTCCCGGCAGCTTTTACTGCTATTCTGCTAAACACCCACACCCCAAACATCCCTACAGAGGAAGGCCCAGAACCTCGCTCAGTGTTAAAACCTGGTTCCCTGGTAAACTGATCACCAACATGCAGGGTCCACGAACTGAGGAGATAGTGAGGGAATTCGGTGGCAAAAACTTCCATTCCTGGAAGGAAGAAAGAAAACAGCAACCCAGACAGGACATGACCTTGACTATCACTGCTGCTGCTTTCCCTCCTTTTTCTTGATTCCCTAGAAAAGATGTTCCTTTGCGGCCCCTTGATCTGACCTTTCACTCTGCTTTGGAATTTGAGCACAAAAACTGTCCAGAGGCTTCCCAGGGACCAAGTCCTAGGCGTCCGCTACTGCTGGTTTAATGCTAATGACCACAGTCACCTGGCAAAGCGTCAGGAGCGCAGATACCGTCTGTGTGGGCTTGCTGCCAAGTGCCAGCCATGGCATTAAGAGCTTCAGGCTACCTCATTTAACCACTGAGAACCTTGTAGGGCGAGTAGCAGAGCCCCACCTATGCAAGTAAGGGAACAGAAACTCAAGATTAAGTAGGTTGGCCATGGTCTCCAAGCTCAAAGGCGCTCGCCTTCCACTCTGTCCATCATCCTAAGCTGTGTCCTGGTCGTGGCCCTGCTCCCCAAGAGTCTGCTGTGGACAGATTTAAGGTCTACCATCCTGGGACTTCCCTGGTGGTCCAGTGGCTAAGGCTCTGCACTCCCAGCGCAGGGGGCCAGGATTCAATCCCTGGTCAGGGAACCAGATCCCACATGCCTCACCTAAAGATCCTGTATGCCTCAACTGAGACCTAGCACAGCCAAATAAAAAATAATGAAAACAAAATATTTTGTAAAAAGATCTACCATCCTCCCTAGATTATCCATCACCACCCTCTCTTGCCCCTGCCTGCCACCCCCCAACTGTTCCTCCCTGACCATCACGCTTGCCTCACTGCGGGGCAGGTAGGGCTGCTTCCCCCACCAGCTGGCCCAGCGTCACATCCATGCCTCGTCCCTCCAGCACAGCTTCTCGTCCTGTCCCTCCAGCATAGGTGAACTGTGCCTACTGGTCCTGTGCCCATCCGTGGAGCAACAAACCTCCCCCGGGTTGTTTTGAAGTTTTGCAGCGATGGCCAGAGGCTCACAGCCACACACCGGCCTTTACCCACCAGGGCACGCCCGGGGAGGGGAGGGGCAGGGCAGCCACCAGCCAGTCCAGCATCTACAACCGCAGGCCCTTTCGCCTACTGGGCAGGTTCTGAGGAACCAAGACTCCCTCTCTGCCCTCCAACAGCAATGGGCGTGATCCCTTGAAGATAACAGCGTCTCCTTCAACATGTTAGATTGCTGAAAATCCTCCAGGGAGGAAGGAGCATTCCAGCTGAGGACTTTAGACTTCATGGGAAAACAGTTTGGAGACCTAAGGTAGTAAATGAATTACGAAAACCCGGGCGACAGACTGCCTTTCCCACCTTCTCAGTCCCAGCCTAAAGGTCCTTCTCCTGGAGGCCCTCAACAGTGCCCCCATCCCTCTCTGAGGGAAGAGGTCATGTCTTATGATAATTACAAAAACAATAATAATAATAGCTACAAGTGTCTGCTGGGCTTCCCAGATGGCAAAGGGGTAAGGAATCCACCTGCCCGTGGATTAATGCTAGAGACGCAGGAGACACGTTTTGACCCCTGGGTCAGGAAGATTCCCCTGGAGAAGGAAATGGCAACCCACTCCAGTATTCTTGCCTGAAAAATCCCATGGACAGAGGAGCCTGGCGGGCTACAGTCCATGGGGTTGCAAAGAGTTGGACGCGACTAAGCACGCACCAGCTCCAGGTCTGCACGAGGCCCCAGCTAGGTCATTCCGAACACTTAGGAGGCAGGTATTATCCCATTTGAAACTGTACTGAGTGGCAACTTTGTTGCTGTTGTTCAGCAACTTGCATACTATAATCCTATTTAACAATATTCTTACAGCTCTCTCCAGTTTATAAAGTACTTTATCTTTTTTTTAGGATTCTTTTTTGATGTGGATGATATTTTAGGCCTTTATTGAGTTTGTTATAATATTGTTTGTTTTATGGTTTTGGCTGCAAAGCACATGGGATCTATTGGAAGGTGAAGTCTTAACCAACGGACCGCCAGGCAAGTTCCTAAAGTACTTTAATGGACACTCTCATTGGGCTTCCCTGGTGGCTCATCTGGTAAAGAATCTGCCTGCAATGCGGGAAACCTGGGTTTGATCCCTGGGTTGGGAAGATCCCCTGGAGAAGGGAAAGGCTACCCACTCCCGTATTCTGGCCTGAAGAAGTCCATGGACTGTATAGTCCATGGGATCGCAAACAGTCGGACATGACTAAGGAACTTTCACTTTCAGACACTCTCATTTGCTACTAACAGGAACCTTGACTAGGCGAACGGCCAGCAGCATCTTCGCAGTTTCATTTTTGAGACAAGGAGAATGGCCTTTCTGGCCCCATCTGCCCCTACCCCAGCGCCGCCTCCTGACCTCCCTGCCGCCTCGGTGTTCTGTCCCGCAGCCCTTACCATTTTTACTCACTGCACCAGCGTCCCGGGAGCTGGAGCTTTGGCAGGATAAAGGGGAAAAGCAGCCAGGGTCTGGGGGCACGGGGGAGTGGGTGACAGTTGGGTGAAGTTAGGCAGAAGCCTCCCCGCATTGAGGGCAGAGCCCTGACGAAGTGAAGGCGGGGGCCACACACCCTCATACCACCAGCTGTGGCCCCTACACCACGTGATTCCACGGGAAGGGCAAGGCCTGACAGTCAGAAAACTCAGGTTCAATTTCCAGCTTCGCCACCATATAACCTGGAGGATCAATTGACCTCTCAGCACCTGTGTGATACTGTAATCTATAAGAATCATATAACCTTGGTGGTTTTTTTTGTTTGTTTTTTCCAGGTTCCAGAGGGCAGAGCTCCTAAAGCCCCTGGAATTTCCTGAGTGGCAGGAGAGACAGGAGCAACTTTTCTCATTCATAATTAGCTCTGCTCAATCACACCTGGGATTATGATAATGCGGTGACTCCTGGGGAGCCCCTAGACAGTGTCAGGATGGGGGCTGGTTGCCAGAGGAATCAACCCTGTGATGAGAAGTTTGGAACTTTCAGCCCCACTCCCCTACATGGAGGGGAGGGACTGGCCACCAGACCTGTGTAAGGGAACCTCCATAAAGACTCCAAGCGATGGACTTCAGAGAACTTCCAGGTTGGTGAATCCACCCATGTGCCAAGGGGTGGTACACCCCCATCCGTGGGGACGGAAGCCCCTGCACCTCGGATCCTTCCAGATCTTGCCCTATGTATGTCCTATCTACCTCTTTATCTGACTGTTCACAGTATCCCTTATAGTAAAGCTGCTAATAGCAAAGCACTTTTCTCAATTCTGTGACCAGGAACCTGAGGAGGAGTCAGGGGGCTCTGATGCACAGCTGGCTGGCGGGAAGTCCAGGAGGCCAGCCTTAGAATTAGAGTCTGAAGCAGGGGCTGCATGTGGAACTGAGCGCTTCACCTGTGGCACTGCACCAACTCTCCGTGTCAGAACTGATTCAGCGTCAGAACTGAACTGAATGGGAGGATACCTAGCTGATGTCTGCAGAGAACTGGAGAACGGTTAGTGCGGGGGAAAACCCACATAGTCAATGTCAGAAGTGTTATGAGTGAAAAGCAGTTCACACCCGTCAGCCCACCTATAAAGCAGGCTTACCTGCCCAACGAAGAGCAGACTCACATAGAAAAGACCCTGATGCCGGGAAAGATTGAAGGCAGGAGAAGGGGATGACAGAGGATGAGATGGTTGGATGGCATCATTGACTCAATGGACATGAGCTTGAGCAAGCTCTGGGAGATGGTGAAGGACAGGGAAGCCTGGCATGCTGCAGTCCATGGGGTCGCAAAGAGTCAGACACGACTGAGCGACTGAACAACAGCAATCTGCCCGACACAGAGGGCTGATGAGTGAGTGACCTGTTGTACTGGAAACTGCAGACCATCCCTGTGGTTTCATAAACTGTAAACTGCAAAACGTCCTCAATGATTAGATTTCATACAATCAGAGCCATCAAGTGTTTATCAAGCACTGATTGCCGTAACACATACTTGATGAACAGAGGATAATATAGACATGACCTGTGTCTTCAAGAAACTTTCTGTCTGGCGAGAAGACAAGACCAGTACATTTGAAATATAAGAACTATTTAACACCTGGTGTACGCAAAGGAGTTGGCGGAAGGCAGCTGAGGAGAGCTGGGTATGGTGTCACGGGGGAGGGGATTTGACTCGTACTCAGAGGAAGGATCCACTTGAGAGGTCCTAGCAGGTTGCAACACCTGGCACATGGGGTGTTGGTGGGCGGATGGGCAGTGAGAGGCAGGGCCCTCCTCTTCCTGCAAGCCTGACTAGTTTAGGGTCAGGGTCAGGCGTCACCAAGTAGATGCTGATCAAGTGAAAAGTCTGGTATGGAATCAACAGAAAATGAAGTTGGAGACATTCAGTGAAATGAGAAGCAAAGAAAAGGCCCTCGTTCATCCATCCGTTCATTTGCTATTGATTGAGCGTTTGTAACACGCCAGGCACTTGGACAGAGAGAAGAGGTCCCTGCCCCCATGAAACGGACACTTCATTCCAGTCAGAAGGAGACCAAATACACAAATAAGACTGTCCCAGATCCATCCAGACTAGTAAGTACTGACAGCCTCATCGCTGACTTCCTCCTCCTGACAGGCGTCTCTTCGAGTTGCCTGACCGCGAATAAAGTCAGAGGTACCACATCCCTTCATCCCTGGCCCAGGACACTAGGGAGAAAAGGCACATTCCTTATCAACTTCTGCTCCTGGAAAGTTTGGGACAAAACAAAGGGAACTGCATGTCCGTCCCCTTCATCTGCTCCTTGAAACACAAACACAGCGCACACAGCCAGTCTCTCCCTTCGCCTTGAATCTTTATCCCGTGACCTGGAGGAGAGTTTGGCCTGTTTGCCGTTGAAGATAAGAGCCAGAAGCCATCTGGGGCCCGTTTCTGTTTTTCCTCCCTGTAAACTGAGGGAAAGGTTTTCTTCTAAGCAAATGGGAGAAGTCCTCCCTGCTTACACCTGAACTGTGAGTCTGCTCAAATGCCAAAAAGCTGGCCTCCCAGGAGGCGGTGCCACCTGCTTTCCATTCACTGCTGTCTAGGATACAATCACAGACTCCTGTCCGGAGGAGAGCTGATCTTTCCCAGGCTCCTAAGGGAGGGCCAGGCCTTCCGGCTCGGGGCTCCAGGGCACTTCATCCAGACCCGAGTGAGCCAAGGACGTGCATCTCAGCACGTGTCCGCTTCAGGCCCCTGGCCTGGTGCTGTGCTCAGAGCAGACGCTCCCCCTGACTGCCGCCAGCTGCACCATCTCCGCAAGGGACCCCAGGCAAAGGAACCAGGTGGCCTTTCCCCTAAATGCTGCCACCACACAAAGTCATTCTGGCCCAGAGCTCCAGGACCCACGGCCCATCTTCCTCTGTCCCCAGGTCTTGGGCAGAACCCCTTCTGACCGTCAGGTAGGGTTTGTCTTCCTTGGGCTCCTCAGTTTTGCCCACCCCTGACCAGTGTCCCCACTGGCCCGTGAGCAATGGTCCAGCCCAGCCCTCCCAGGTTCCTGCCCCAGAATCCCCCTGCTGTCTCCTTTCCCAAGTATGAGAAGGCTGCCAACTTCCAGAGAGGAGAGAAACGGCGGCCACAGTGCGTGCACGCCCCCCCAGAAGAGCAAACTGGAGGCACTGAGGGTGGTCCCCTTACCGCGGCAGCTGGTCCGCAAGGCCCAGGGAGGCCACGCTGTCCTCGGTGCCGGAGCAAACACCCAAGTCTGGGCCCTCTGCCGGCTGCCTGTTTATAAGTGACGTTCTGGGTTAAGCCTCTGTCAATGACTTTCCAGAATTGCCCCCTCCCTTACGGCTCAGGGGAGAGAGAGGCTGCTTGTGAGCCAATCTCCAACTCATGACTAGACCTTGAACAGACTGTTTGAGAAAAGGCAAAAAACACAAAATCAGGTCAGGGGTGAGTTGGGAGGAGGTGGTGAAAAGCCGCTGCCCGAGGGTTCTGGCAGAAGGATTAAAGGGCAGTGTGTTTGGGTTTTACAGGGGGCGGAGGAGCAGGCCAGGGATGGAGAGCTGGGCAGGAGAGGGACCTTCTGGCCTAAGAAAAGGAGCAGAGGATCCCAAGGGAGCAGAAAAACTGAGGCATCTAATGTCCTCCTCCTGCTGAGTCCTCAGGATGTCTCAGGCTGTCCCCTGGGAACAGGTGACATCATGGGCCAGGAGACTGGACTCCTCGCAAGGGCACATGTCACCTCGTGGCTCATACGGGCTGTTGACCTGGTGTGAGCAAGGGTTTTATTTTTTTTAATTTAATTTTTGGCCACACTGTGCAGCTTGCCCCCGACCAGGGATTGAACCTGGGCAACGGCAGTGAAAGCGCCGAATCCTAACCACTAGACCACAAGGGAACTCCCTTAGCAAGGTTTTAAAAGGCTTGCCCACACTACTGAGCCCACCCAGACCAGTTCATTTAAGGTACTGTTCTCCCAAAGACTGGGCCAATCAAGAACAGGAACAGAGCGCCCACCCACTGGGCGCCACCCGCTACCAAAACAAAAGACAAACCGACCTCAGCCCTGACACGTTCTTGGAGGAAGCAGAGTCAATAACTCACTGTCCTAACACTTTGCTTAGTGTCCAGAACCCAAGGTTAATTAGTCAGAGAGGGCTTTCTCTGGCTCCACGTGTCCAACTGACATGGCAAGTGGTGCCCAGTTAAGTTGGTGTGCTGAGCCTGCTAATGAAATGGGGGCACGCCTGGCCCCTAAGTCAGGCAGAGGTCCACATCACAGGAGCCTCCGGGAGCCCACAAATTAAGTGAAAGCACAGTGGGGCAGGGAGCTTGCTCACTCCTCTAGGATCCAGATCCTGACCCACACAGGTACTTCTGTTTCCACCTCTTCTCCATCTTTCTCCAGAGCTGACAACAGGTAGCCTCGTGACTCCCCTCTGGCCCACCAAGGCAGGGGGAAACCACTCCTAGACCCTACCAATTATAGGCAGCTGGAGATCCTGGGAGATGAGGCCAGAATGACATTCCAGTGAAAGGCTCTGTCTGGGAACTGAAAAATGGTTTGTCATCTGTAAAGCGGGGATTAACAACACATACGTTGCACAGTTGTTTGTTGGGGCTCAAAGGATCTGGTTATTATGAATAGCCACGTTCTATTCAACAGCAGCAGGAAAGGGATCCAGAGATAACCCTGGAGGCTAAGGAAGAGGCTGACAGGTGGCCTGGCAGGGAAGCAGGAAGAAGTGTTCCAGGAAGAGGGAGCGTTGTGACAGGGAGGCCGCCTGGCTTTACGAGTTCACAAGCCACGCATGGCTTAGTGTGGCTGGGACACCAGTTGCCACAACAAGCCTGGAGAGAAAGGCAGGCTCCCCACCCCTCACCTGCATCACAGAGACACAAAATCATTCTCCCTGCTGTTTTCAGTCTAAGCAGAACAGAACTTCCAGCACTGGAAACTGCGGCAACTAACTTCCTATGCAGTTGTGAAACACCACCAAGGCCACCAATTACTGCTTCTTCACGGCTGTTTTCTTTAACTTAGGAAACAGAAGTGGAGGAGGGGAGGAAGGGTCTGCCTCAGGTAAACTGATGGCAAAGTTACTCACTGCTGCTCTGGTTCATAAAGGTTGCTCGGATATGGAAACAACACTGTTGCCCACAGGTGTGACAGACAGACTTCCCATCAGGGACTCTGCAGAGGAAAGACATTGGTCTGTACTCGGCTCTCTGGATGGGGAAAGGTGGGCAACGAGAGGCAGATCCTGCTTCCGTCCCAAGCCTCTTGTCCCGTACCACCAGAGCAGCTGGGCCCGTCTATGGCTAATGGCCTCAGTCCCCTGTTCTCTACCAAATCCAGCCACAGAGGCGTTGCAAGTCTGCGACTTCTACGGAGCAAAAGCAAGCAGACAGACTGTCTTCCATTTATTCAAAGAGGAAGGTCGGATCATGTACACACTGCTATTTTCAAAATGGGTAACAACAAGGACCTACTGGATAGCACAGGGAACTCTGCTTACTGTTATATGGCAGCTTGGATGGAAGGGAAGTTTGGGGGAGAATGGATACCTGTGAGTCCCTTTGCTGTTCACCTAAAACTACCACGATATAGTTAATTGGCTATACCCCAACACAAAACAAAAAGTTTAAAGTTTGGAAGAAAAAAAAAGAGAGAACTTATAAGGAATGCCCACCAGGTAACAGAAACAGTGCTACGTGCTATGGAGAAACCAAGATAGAAGGTGATGACCCTTGCACTTTAAGAATTCACCATGCGGAAGGTAGAGGCAAGACCTACACGTGGCAAACGAGCTTCCACCATTAGAGTTAATCACCACAGGATTACACCACAGGGCAAAAGATCCAGGGGCTGTTTCCAGGCCTCTGTAAGCTCTCCATCACCGTCACCACTTTGAGATGTCAGTTCTAGGCCAATGAGCAAACGTTTCTGGATTGACCTAACCCACCACTAGAGCCTCACAATTTCCACGAAACCCGCATTCTCCTCCTCCTCCACTGCGCACACCATCCAGCGCCACACCCTGAGCTCTGGGAACTGTGCTGAGCTGCAACTCCAGCACGTAATTCCCGCTTTGACTTAAAAGTTGACATGACCCTTCGAACCTTAGTTTCCTCATCTATAAAACGCAGAATGTTCTGAGTCATCTTATAAAGCTGCTCTGAGAGCTTAATGAGGTCATGGGTTTTTGAAATCCCTAGAGAGCCTGGCACATTAGAGATGCCCAGAAAAGTGATCCCAAGGGTCAGTCCTTGTAATATCAGAGTTAATCCTTCTCTCCTCTCATCACGTCCTGGGGCTCAAGATAAAAGAAGCAGTGACATGGAAACAAGCCTGGGTGCCAAGAACAGAGCATCAATCTCACACAAGATGATGACTGGAAGGAGCCGTGAGTGAGAAACACCCTGGTCCTCCCTCTGCTACCTTTAACAGTGTTGGGCTGAGAGTCACTTTGCATACCAGGCTTCAGTTTCTTCAACCAATTAGGCCAGGGATAGTAATAACCATGCCTCCTTCACAAAGGCAGTGTGGATTTTAAAAAATAATAAACCATAAAACCTTTACTGCAGTGCACTGTGCTATCCAGGTGCCAGGCTCTATGGAGACTCAGCCGAGCTGAGAGGAAAGTGTGGGGGTGAGGGGTAAACAAGATAAAGGCAAATCAGTACACAGTAAGACAAGTATCAGAAGAATAAAGTTCAGAGGAACAAATTTAATGAAAGAAATGCCGGCTGGTTTGCTGGAAACTAAAAAAGTATCATTGAATGGCTGTAGAGACCTAATCAAAAGGAAAAACTCCTCACGTTCATGGATCAGAGACTTAAGTGTTAAAATGGCAATACTCCCCCAGTTGATCTACAGTTTCAATGCCTGCCATCTCTATCAAAAAACAGCAGCTGACTTTACTGGAAACTGACAAGATGATTGGAAAATCTACGAAGGGACTTCCCTGGTGGCCCAGTGGTTAAGATTGCGCCTTCCAACACAGGGAATGCAAGAGTCTGACCCCTGCTTGGGAAGCTAGGATCCCACATGCTGCTTGGCCAAAAAATAAAAGACGAAAACAATATTGTAACAAATTCAAGTCTTTAAAAAAATTGTCATTGTTCAGTTTCTAAGTCATGTCTGACTCTTTGTGACTCCACAGACTGCAGCATGCCAGGCTTCCCTATCCTTCACTATCTCCCTGAGTTTGCTCAAACTCATGTCTATCGAGTCAGTGATGCCATCCAACCATCTCATCCTCTGTTGCCCCCTTCTCCTGCCCTCGATTTTTCCCAACATCAGGGTCTTTTCCAATGAGTCAGCTCTTCACATCAGGTGGCCAAAATACTGGAGCTTCAGCTTCAGCATTAGTCCTTCCAATGAATATTTAAAGTTGATTTCCTTTAGGATTGACTGGTTTGTTCTCCTTGCAGTCCAAGGAACTCTCAAGAGTCTTCTCCAACACCACAGTTCAAAAGCATCAATTCTTTGGTGCTCAGCCTTCTTTATTGTCCAACTCTCACATCCATACATGACTACTGGAAAAACCAAAGGACTATACAGACCTTCGTCAGCAAAGTAATGTCTCTACTTTTTAATACATTGTCTGGGTTTGTCATAGCTTTTCTTCCAAGGAGCAAGTAAGTATCTTTTAATTTCACCGATGAAGTCACCACCTGCAGTGATTTTGGAGCCCAAGAAAATAAAATTTGCCACTGTTTCCACTTTTCCCCCATCTTTTTGCCATGAAGTGATGGGACTGGATGCCATGATCTTAGTGTTTTGAATGTTGAGTTTTAAGCCAGCTTTTTCACTCTCCTTTCACCCTCATCAAGAGTCTCTTTAGCTCCTCCTTTGCTTGATGCCATTAGAGAGGTATCATCTGCATTTCTGAGGTTAATATTTCTCCCAGCAACCTTGATTCCAGCTTGTGATTCATCCAGCCCGGCATTTTGCATGATATATTCTGTATAGAAGTTAACTAAGCAGGGAGACAATATAGAGTTTGGATGTACTCTGTTCCCAATTTGGAACCAGCCCATTGTTCCATGTCTGGTTCTAACTGTTGCTTCTTGACCTGCATACAGGTTTCTCAGGAGACAGATAAGGAGGTCTAGTATCCCTATCTCTTTAAGAATTTTCCACAGTTTGTTGTGATCCACACTGTTGAATGCTTTAGCATAGTCAATGAAATAGAAGTAGATGTTTTTCTGTGATTCCCTTGCTTTTTCTATGATCCAGCAGATGTTGGCAATTTTATCTCTGGCTCCTCTGCTCTTCCTAAATTCAGCTTGAAGATCTGGTAGTTCTCAGTTCATGTACTGTTGATGCCTAACTTGAAGGATTTTGAGTATTACCTTCCTATCATGTGAAATGAGCACAACTGTATGGTAGTTTGAACATTCTTTGGCATTGCCTTTCTTTGCGATTGGGATGAAAATGGACCTTTCCTAGTCCTGTGGCCATTACTGAGTTTTCCAAATTTGCTGGCATGTTGTGTGCAGCACTTTCATGGCATCATCTTTTAAGATTTTAAATAGCTCAAATGGTCCACATAAAAAAACTCTTTAAAAAAATAAAATCCACATTTAAATGCAAAGGAACTAGAACAGCAAAAATAATACTAATAATAATGAAAAAGCACACAACTGAAGGACTCATACTTGCCAATTTCAAAACCCACTACAAGGTTACAGTAATCGAAAACAGTGTGGAACTGGGATATGGACAGACAGAGCTCAGTGGAAGGGAAATGAGGATCCAGAAAACTCTCACATTTACAGTCAACTGATCTTCAACAGGGCATCAAGACAATTCAGCAAATGGCGCTGGAAAACACCTAAATGCAAAAGAATGAAGCTGCACCCCTATCTCACACCATCTGCAGAAACTCACACAAAATGAATCAAAGACTTAAATTTAAGGTCTAAAACTGTAAAAATCTTAGAAAAAAAAATAAATCCTTGTGGCTTTGGATTAAGCAATGGTTTCTTAGCTATGACAGCAAAAGCACAAGCAATCAAAAAAAAAAAAAAGAAATTGGCTTTGTCAAAATGAAACTTTTGTGCTTTCAACGACCCCAGCAAGAAAGTGAAAAAGACCACAGAATGGGAGAATAGTTTTATAAATCACATCATCTGATAAGGGTCTAATATCCAGGATATATAAAGAACTCTCATAACTCAAAACAAAAACAACACAACTAAAAACAGGCAACAGATTTGAATATACATTTCTCCAAAGAAGACATACAAATGGGCGGTAAGCATAAGAAAAGATGCTTAATATAATTAGTCTTAAGAAAATGCAAATGGGAGTAATTTCCTTTTTTAGGAAGTAATATTTTCATATTCTAGAACTAACATCAAAAAAAGATGTCCTTTTTATAAAAAGGGAACTGGAATGCAGAAGCAGGAAGGCCAGACATACCTGGAGTAACAGGCAAGTTTGGCCCTGGAGTACAAAATGAAGCAGGGCAAAGGCTAACAGAATTTCTGCCAAGAGAACACGCTAGTCGTGGCAAACACCCTCTTCCAACAACACAAAAGAGAACCCTACACGTGGATATCACCAGATAGTCAATACTGGTGAAATCAGACTGAAATCATACTGATTATATTCTTTGCAATACAGTCAGCAAAAACAAGATTGGGAGCTGACTGTGGCTCAGATCATGAACTCGTTATTGCAAAATTCAGACTTAAATTGAAGAAAGTAGGGAAAACCACTAGCCCATTCAGGTATGACCTAAATCAAATCCCTTATGATTATACAGTGAAGTGACAAATAGACTCAAGGGATTAGATAGAGTGCCTGAAGAACTATGGACAGAGGTTCGTAACATTATACAGGAGGTGGTAATCAAAACCATTCCAAAGAAAAACAAATGCAAAAAGGCAAAATGGTTGTCTGAGGAGGCCTTACAAATAGCTGAGAAAAGAAGAGAAGCAAAAGGCAAAGGAGAAAAGGGAAGACACATCCATCTGAATACAGAGTTCAAAGAATAACAAAGATAGATAAGAAAGCCTTCCTAAGTGAACAATCCAAAGAAATAGAGGAAAACAATAGAACGGGAAAGACTAGACATCTCTTCATGAAAATTAGAGATACCATGGAACATTTAATGCAAAGATGGGCACAATAAAGGACAGAAACGGTATGGACCTAACAGATGCAGAAGAGATTAAGAAAAGTGGCAAGAACTCACAGAAGAACTATACAGAAAAGATCTTCATGACCCAGATAACCACGATGGTGTGATTACTCACCTAGAGCCAGACACCTTGGAGCACGAAGTCAAGTGGGCTTCAGGAAGCATCACTACAAACAAAGCTAGTGGAGGTGACGGAATTCCAGCTGAGTTATGTCAAATTGTAAAAGATGATGCTGTGAAGGTGCTGCACTCAACAAGCCAGCAAATTTGGAAAACTCAGCAGTGGCCACAGGACTGGAGAAGGCCAGTTTTCATTCCAATCCCAAAGAAAAGCAATGCCAAAGAATGCTGAAACTTGGTACAACTGCACTCATTTCACATACTAGCAAGGTAATGCTCAAAATTCTCCAAGCTAGGCTTCAACAGAAAGTGAACTGAGAACTCCCAGGTGTTCAAGCTGGATTTAGAAAAGGCAGAAGAACCAGAGATCCAATTGCCAACATCCGCTGGATCATAGAAAAAGCAAGAGAATTCCAAAAAACATCTACTTCTGCTTCACTGACTATGCTAATAAGCCAACTCATTAGAAATGACCCTGATGCTGGGAACGATTAAAGTCAGGAGAAAGGGAGGACAGAGGATGAGACGGTTGGATGGCTTCACCGACTCAATGGACGTGAGTTTGAGCGAGCTCTGGGAGATGGTGGACAGGGAAGCCTGGTGTGCTACAGTCCATGGGGCCGCAAAGAGTTGGACATTACTGAGCGACTGAACAACAACAGCAGCAATATTTTCATAGCTTTTTCAGACAACTGTGGATACCACTGTTTGGTACTGTATCAAAACTTGCCAAATACTAAATTATAGTGTGAAATATGAAACCCTATGAACTTTACTGTTATGTTAAAATCCATTGGCCTTTCTTAAATTTCAAGTGGGCCTCTTCCCAACATAATTTTGTAACTTCATATCCTGGTCGTTTGGAAAATATCAGTTTACTGAATTATGCTGATCTTCAAGATGTTGACACACTTTATAATAAAATGCCAAGATGTCATAGGTGCCATATCACCAATCTCATCAGAAAACTTTTAAGTATTGAGAAGCTGTCAAGCTCAAGAGGATGGATATAAGCTTTCCAAAGTTCTAATTTTGGCTTGAAAGCTCTAATTTTACCATTAGCAACAAATACTGGTGGTTGTTTTCTTTGAAGCAACAGACTCACTACATTCATTTTCAAGAGAAAGTTTGTCAGGTACCCAAGTCTGAATAACCATGGCTACTAGTTATTTGCAAGTAAAAATAGCATCTCCTGGAAAAAGGGTTTTTTGAGTTCAGCTTGTAACTCAAAAACCCCAGAAGTGCTTTCCCTTGAGCCAGCCAATACAGTCCATTTACTTCCCATCTCAACACACAGAATGTCAAAGACCTGCACACAAGCAGAGAGTTAATAAAATGTGTTCATTTTACTGCTTCATCACGACCAGCCTTAACTGAAGCTGGCTTTTTTTTGGCCATGCCACCTTGCATGTGGGATCTTAGTTCTCTGACTAGTGATCAAACCCGCACCTCTGCATTGAAAATGCAAAGCCTTAACCACTGGATTGCCAGGGAAGTTCCGTAAGCTGGCTCTTTTGAACTGCAAGTGTGTGGAGGTGAAGAGATCCACCCCAATTCCTCTCAAGCCGCCAGCCATTTGCCCACCATTTCTTACACACCATTGGTGCAAACGTGAACACAGTGAAAAAGGCAAGTAATTTCCTAGTATTATATGAAAATCTGACTTAGGGGCCCCTCTGAGGACCTGCAGGGACCCAGGGACCCCACCTGAGGAACTAGGTTTAGGAGGCCACTCCCTGTGGACTGAGAGAAGGAAAAACAACTTTAAAATCAAGCAAACAGGATTCTTCACTTTGTGACAGGGGAGGCAGCGGAGGTGAGCGCAGTGCTGTGATTCCCGCACTGGGTCAGGGCAAGGTGGACTGACCTCAGCACCCTATATTTAACAGGCTTAAAGGGCCAAAGCGTTTCAGCGGAGCAGATCACTTCCTGTGGTTTTAAAGTCTTATAGACAAACTCTCTGCTTGTTTTCTCTCGGCCCCACACCACTTTTCCATTTCTTTGCCCTTGACACAAAAGAGGCCCCTTCAGTCTCAAGATTGTTCTCCAGCTCAGCACTAGACTGGGTGAAGCAGGATGCGTGCGGCTGGGGAAGGATGGCAGGAGGCAAAGAAGAAAGCCAAGAGGGCAGCAAGTGCATCACCATGACTGCCCAGCTGCCCTCAGCCCCAGTTCACCTGGCAGGGGGCCTTTCTACCAGTTCTCTGCATTCCCACCCAGCCCCTTCCTCCAGTCAGAGCTAGCCTAGATTCCTACCAACCAGCCCCTTAGGTCAATGTGAACAGAAGGGTTTTCTCCCTTTTCCTTTCTGCAAACTAAGGTCTCTTGGTAGGAAAGGCCCCCCTCTTAGCACCTTAGCTATCAGCTCCCACCCAGCAGCGACCAACACAAGACTCCATGTTGGCTCAAAGCCTTATCCTCCCAGGATCCCAGTAAAACAATGTGAAGTCAGGGTGGGAACGGATTTCTCATTTGTGACTAGACTGTTACAACTGCAGCTGGCCTGGGAGCTGAAAGAAGAAACAGAGCGCCATTCAGGCCTGAGGGACAAACAATAGGCCTTTATCCTATTTTCCAGTCCAGGCCGAGGGCAGCTAGGCAGAGCTGGAAGCCCTGAGGGGAAACCTCTGGACAGAGCTTCCCTAGGATATGTGCAGTCCCAGGCAAATACTTGGAGCGGGGCAGGGGAAATCCCCACACCTAAGAAAAAACTTGAGTCACTCAAAAGGAGTATGTCAACACCATTTTGGACACGCAACCTAACACAATCCTACATACGAAATACTGTGGTCAGAAGTGGAAGCTGCCCTCCTAGAATGGAGACTGGACTTCGGGCCCAGGGACAACCCCACAGGACATCTGGTTGTCCCTGCACAGCGCAGAGGGTTGAGAGCACCCCAAAGGGACTGATGTGGATCCCAGCCTGGGTTCGGAATGTTACCTCATGGAGAACAATTCCTCGAGAGGCACTGGGCCAAGTACTAAGGCTTCCATGACAAATATCCCAAAATCTCTGCTAAAGGACCAGAGAAGGCCATCAGGTGGAATGGCCCCTTGCTCCTCGCTAGAGTCACAGCAGGGAACCAGAAAGACACCCTGATCTCCTGTCCTCGGGGAGACAGACAGAAGGCGAGCTCTTGTGTAACTGCAGCCTTGATGTAACGAGAGGACCTTCACACAATACCATGGCAGTGATACTGTGAGCTGGTTAGGAGCAGTTCCATCCGGGATCCTAGGGTGCGCGGGAAGGTAAGGGGCTCACCTGGAAGACAGATCCGAAATCAGGCCAGGCAGAGAAGGGGCGTGGCTCCATAGCTCCTCCCACCCCCACTCAGGTTCACTGAGAGTTTGAGCCATGAAACCTCCCCATAGTTTCCTGCGTTCTGCGAAGATCCACAGGCAGCCGCTGCCTGCTGGGAAGCAGATAACAGCACAGCAGGGGAGGCTTCTCCTGGCCCTCTTGGGTGAAGGTGCTCTCCTTACATCCAGGCTGCAGTTACACAGCAGCTGGCCTTCTGTCTCCCTGAGGACAGGAGATCAGGGTCGTCTTTCTTGTTCCCTGCTGTGACTCCAGCAAGTACCAA
This sequence comes from Ovis canadensis, assembly GCF_042477335.2. Classification (NCBI taxonomy): domain Eukaryota; kingdom Metazoa; phylum Chordata; class Mammalia; order Artiodactyla; family Bovidae; genus Ovis; species Ovis canadensis. The sequence continues at coordinate 61,158,624 of NC_091265.1, forward strand.
GGGGCCAAGAAGAGGGTGAGCAATGGTTGGGTAGCAAGTTCAAGTGTCTCTCAGCTATACAGTGGCCCCTGCAGCTGGCGCTAGCTGTTGACAACTCAGGGCCCAGCGCAGGGGTCCTCCCCTCCATGGGGGCTGGTGGGAAAGGGGCAGTAGACCTCAGTTGGCCTCGTGGGGAACAGTTCTTTGAGAGGCACCAGCTAGGTTCTGAGGCTTTCTGTGACAAATATACTGACAGAGTCTCATGCTAAAGCAGTAGAGTGAGTGATCAGGTGGGATTTCCTGACCTTGAGGAGCGAGCACAGGGGAGGGGGAAGGATGGTTCCAACCCACCTGAGACCCCAGATTCAGCTCACTCTCCTTTCTCAGCTCTCACCTAGGCACCAGCTATTGCTTCATCTTTCAGCATTTCAAGCTAAGTGCTAACTACCCTTCCTCCCCATAGCAGCTCAGCCACTCCCAGATGCTCTCATACCAGCAGCCATCCACCTCTGCTCCAGTCGCTCCTGCTTCTCATCCCCTAAACTAACAGCACTGCTTTTAGCCACCAATAGATTCTGCTAAAACTCCCTCTACTGCTGGTGGGACAGGCTAAAACCAATGAGCTTTCTGAGGGGCCCAGACCGCCTCCTTTGCTCTCCCAGCAGTCCCCAGGCTTTCTGTGCATAGGCCCCAGATTTCCAGGGAAGGCACCCAGATCTCATTCACTGAATCCTTCCTGAGTGCCCCCAACCATCCCAACCAGCCCACTGTCTTTCCCTGGCGATGGGCAGGCCAGGTTCATGGCTATAGATGAAACACTTGTTCTGCTGGTTGCCAAGCACATTTATTCATGCAGTCTGTACTCCAAAGACAGTTAAGTGGAGCCTGACACCCCAACTGATGTGGCTGTTCAGGGGCAACAAGTAGCTCCCTACACAGCCAGGCCTGAGACCATGGCTTACTAATCTTGGCATCCCAAGCCCAGTTCAGTTCAGTCACTCAGTCGTGTCCAACTCTTTGCGACCCCATGAATCGCAGCACGCCAGGCCTCCCTATCCATCACCAACTCCCAGAGTTCACTCAGACTCGCGTTCATCGAGTCAGTGATGCCATCCAGCCATCTCATCCTCTGTCGTCCCCTTCTTCTCCTGCCCCCAATCCCTTCCATCATCAAAGTCTTTTCCAATGAGTCAACTCTTTGCATGAGGTGGCCAAAGTACTGGAGTTTAAGGTTCAGCATCATTCCTTCCAAAGAAATCCCAGGGTTGATCTCCTTCAGAATGGACTGGTTGGATCTCCTTGCAGTCCAAGGGACTCTCAAGAGTCTTCTCCAACACCACAGTTCAAAAGCATCAATTCTTCGGCGCTCAGCCTTCTTCACAGTCCAACTCTCACATCCATACATGACTACTGGAAAAACCATAGCCTTGACTAGATGGAGCTTAGTCAGCAAAGTAACGTCTCTGCTTTTGAATATGCTATCTAGGTTGGTCATAACTTTTCTTCCAAGGAGTAAGCGTCTTTTAATTTCATGGCTGCAATCACCATCTGCAGTGATTTTGGAGCCCCCCAAAATAAAGTCTGACACTGTTTCCACTGTTTCCCCATCTATTTCCCATGGAGTGATGGGACCGGATGCCATGATCTTTGTTTTCTGAATATTGAGCTTTAAGCCAACTTTTTTACTCTCCTCTTTCACTTTCATCAAGAATCTTTTTAGTTCCTCTTCACTTTCTGCCATAAGGGTGGTGTCATCTGCACATCTGAGGTTATTGATATTTCTCCCGGCAATCTTGATTCCAGCTTGTGTTTCTTCCAGTCCAGCGTTTCTCATGATGTACTCTGCATATAAGTTAAATAAGCAGGGGGACAATATACAGCCTTGACGTACTCCTTTCCCTATTTGGAACCAGTCTGTTGTTCCATGTCCAGTTCTAACTGTTGCTTCCTGACCTGCATACAGATTTCTCAAGAGGCAGGTCAGGTGGTCTGGTATTCCCATCTCTCTCAGAATTTTCCACAGTTTATTGTGATCCACACAGTCAAAGGCTTTGGCATAGTCAATAAAGCAAAAATAGATGTTTTTCTGGAACACTCTTGGTTTTTCCATGATCCAGTGGATGTTGGCAATTGATCTCTGGTTCCTCTGCCTTTTCTAAAACCAGCTTGAACATCAGGAAGTTCACGGTTCACGTATTGCTGAAGCCTGGCTTGGAGAATTTTGAGCAGTACTTTACTAGCATGTGAGATGAGTGCAATTGTGTGGTAGTTTGAGCATTCTTTAGCATTGCCTTTCTTTGGGATTGGAATGAAAACTAACCTTTTCCAGTCCTGTGGCCACTACTGAGTTTTCCAAATTTGCTGGCATATTGAGTGCAGCACTTTCACAGCATCATCTTTCAGGATTTGAAATAGCTCTACTGGAATTCCATCACCTCCACTAGCTTTGTTCATAGTGATGCTTTCTCAGGCCCACTTGACTTCACATTCCAGGATGTCTGGCTCTAGATGAGTGATCACATCATCATGATTATCTGGGTTGTGAAGATCTTTTTTGTACGGTTCTTCCATGTATTCTTGCCACCTCTTCTTAATATCTTCTGCTTCTGTTAGGTCCAGACCATTTCTGTCCTTTATCGAGCCCATCTTTGCATGAAATGTTCCCTTGGTATCTCTAATTTTCTTGAAGAGATCTCTAGTCTTTCCCATTCTGTTGTTTCCCTCTATTTCTTTGCATTGATCGCTGAGGAAGGTTTTCTTATCTCTTCTTGCTATTCTTTGGAACTCTGCATTCAGATGCTTATATCTTTCCTTTTCTCCCTGGCTTTTCACAGCTATTTGTAAGGCTTCCCCAGACAGCCATTTTGCTTTTTTGCATTTCTTTTCCATGGGGATGGTCTTGATCCCTGTCTTCTGTACAATGTCACGAACCCCATTCCATAGTTCATCAGGCACTCTATCTATCAGATCTAGGCCCTTAAATCTATTTCTCACTTCCACTGTATAATCATAAGGGATTTGATTTAGGTCATACCTGAATGGTCTAGTGATTTTCCCTGCTTTCTTCAATTTCAGTCTGAATTTGGTAATAAGGAGTTCATGGTCTGAGCCACAGTCAGCTCCTGGTCTTGTTTTTGTTGACTGTATAGAGCTTCTCCATCTTTTGCTGCAGAGAATATAATCAATCTGATTTCGGTGTTGACCATCTGGTGACGCCCATGTGTAGAGTCTTCTCTTGTGTTGTTGGAAGAGGGTGTTTGCTATGACCAGTGCATTATCTTGGCAAAACTCTATTAGTCTTTGCCCTGCTTCATTCCGTATTTCAAGGCCAAACTTGCCTATTACTCCAGGTGTTTCTTGACTTCCTACTTTTGCATTCCAGTCCCCTATAATGAAAAGGACATCCCAAGCCCAGCAGGGCAGAAACCCGGGCAGGCACTGGCTAAATGTTTAGAGAACAAATAAACCCTGGAGGAAGAGAAGCACTGCACTCCACAGGGTGGCAGAGCACCAGGGCCCCAGGCCCAGCTCTTTGTGACCTCGGGCAACCTGTCTGCAAGATGAGCTCCCTGACCCCCTGAGGACTGTAATGTCCCCTGCTTACAGTAAAGGCCAACTCACACCAGTGTAGATTTCCAGAGAAGGCCCCTCCCCCTTTCCTACCTGGGATAAGGAGTTCCAGGATGTGGAAAATTGATAAGCCAAGAAAAGCGGTCAGGTCTGAAATTTCAGAAGTAAGCTCCAAGGAAAACAGGAACCAGGCCTGCAGGGGCTGATCCCGTTCTCCAGCGGTCGCTGTGTCTGTCGCTTTGTGCATTGTTCTCGGGCTTTGTCTGGTATGTCTGTGTTTTGCCTAAGCTAGACCTAAGCTTCAGAGCAATCTAACACCTACATTAATGCATGTCAACTGCTCTGAAATAAGGAAGTTGCTGACAAAGCGAAAGGGTCGGGAAAGCTGTTGGCATTCTGTATAACCAGGGAAAGATGATTTTTTGGCCGGAACTTGGGTGACCTGGGGCACCTCAGCCCTCACCCCCACCTCCGCCTCAGCCTTCCAGGCAACAGCAGTACTCACAGTCCAGGGTGGGCAGTGGGGAAGGTTGGTGGAAGGGCTGCCTAGAGCCTGGGACTGTCTGAGGACCTCCTGTCACAGGGAGAGGAGAAACTGGAATCCTGGCATCTCTCCCCTAAGGTAGCATGTGTTCCTGTCCACCTTTGAGTGCCCAGCCTCCTCTGAAAAATCTTGAGTCAAAATGTCCCAGTCTCTAAATCCTATGAGCTCTCTAGGTGGTAAGGAAAACAGCAAGTAAAATCTTCTTTCCTCCTCCTGAGTACTTCTCCATTAAAGGAAAATTCTCGTGAAGGCAGTCAGAACTCCTGTCTCCACCTGCAGCTCCTGCAGAAAGGAGGTAAATAAACCAGGCCTGAGTCTACAAAAGCCTGCTTTGCTGTTAATACTTCTAAGTCTCTTTTGGGGATGGAGAGATGTGATGGGTGAGAAGATGAGAGGCAAAATAACAAGTAAATAAGAGTCTGAATAAAAGCCCTCCCGGCCCCCTAAACCTCCACGTGTTCTGCTCACCCTGGCCTCAGAGCAGAGCCCCCGCCACGTGGAGAGCGCCCAGGACAAGAGGAGAGCAACACTCGGGCCTTCTTCCTGAAGCTCTCCGGTCCAGAAGTGCCTCTAAGTTCAGAGAGGAGCGAGGCCGAGCTCCATAAGCCTCCAGCACCCACATGGGCCTCCAGCGCCCACAGAAACCAGAGAGCTTCAGGAGAGTCCCTGGGAAAGACTCAGACAATGCTGGCATCATGGGTCCAAGTGGACTGTTTCAAGCCACCATGTAAAATAAATGAATGGCAGGACTTCCCCGGTGGTCCAGTGGTTAAGACTCTGAGCTCCCAATGCAGGGGCCTGGGTTCTGTTCCTGGTTGGCACACTAGATCCCACATGTGCAATGAATATCCTGTGTGCCCCAGCTAACACGGGGCACAGCCAAAACAAAAACAGAACTGCTAACCCTTCGACAGATAAATACATGGAGACTCTTTTCCTATTTTCAGACTCCCCCTTCATGAGCATCTTTGCAGAACCCTGGATGAGTCAGGGACTCTCCAGAGACCTCCAAGAGCTGGACAAGGTGGGAAGGAAGGAGGAGCCATTGCCTGGGAGGAGAAGCGAGGGGCGGGGGACACGGTAACGACAACAGCCCAGCGGGCTCCTGGCCAGAGGCAGTGGACGGGCCGATCCTGAGGACCACTGCTAGGAAAAGGAGACAGGTGAAGGCGGAGGGAGGCCCTAACTCCCACCGTGGAGAAAACAACGAGATGGCAGCGGGGGGCCTGGTCCCTGCTCCCCCTGGAGTTGAGGTCAAAATTGAAATCTAGGCCTCAGCCCTTTGGAGAAGAAGGACTGTGTCACTCATGAGGAAAATGAGTTTATAAAACAGGCATTAGGTCAAAGACCGATAGGTGACCCAAACTTCCACATGTGATACTGAATTGATCACATCAGATACAGCCGTGAGGACATAGGTTACCACAGTGCCTGGCGATAGTTGAGTGAATAATACTATGTGGGGAATGAATTCGGATGGAGGGTGGTTCTGTCTGGAATAGTAAGAGCCTCAGAGGCAGAAAGAAGGTGTGTATGCAGAATTATCAGGGGCAACTAAGCTTATTTTACCATGGAGCCAGGACCCCCACGCCCCTAGGCCCACAGCTAGGGCACAGAGTGAAGGGGAGGAGGAGGGGGAAACGCAAGGGAGAGGTGCTCTTGGGCTCTACCTGCCAACAAGGTGAACCCCAGCTGGCTCAGGAGACACCCTGAAGAGAGGTGCCCGGCTGCACACCAGCTGGGCCGTCAGCCCCAGCTCTGGGAATATGGGGCTGGGACAAGTACGAGGGACTGGCAGGAATGGCACGGACCTAAAACCACGTGATAAAAGTGGCAGTCACCAGAAGGCCTGTCTCCCAGCTTCAGAGAAGGCACAGAGCCGCTCTAAGCAACGGCTTCCTGTCAATCCCAGCCTCTCAGAGCCCCTCCTGTCTTCATCCCACCTGCAGGCAGCCTCACCCAGCTGGGTCAGGCCTCAGGCTCACATATACTGTGCTCAGAGCAGAGAAATGAGACAGAGGAAATGTGGGCAGGAGGCCTCATACTGAGTCTTCGGCACTGCCCCCCAACTGCATCCACTTATACACCTGACTTCTCTGCTTCTGAGGAAGACGACCCCCAGGGCATCGAGGACTGTGGCCACCATGAACCTAGCTGGAAACCTCAGCTGCTTGCTAAGAAAATTTCTCCCCTCCGTTTCTTCAAGCCCTCGGGCAGGATTATCTTTATCTTGGCCTTAAAGAAGCATTCCAGAAAGGAAACAAAAGCAAAGGAGAACAGAGGTCAAGGATTATCTTGTAAAAGAGATGAGAACCAAGATGTTTGAGCAGAGAACCCTGCTTTAGGACCCCAGGCATCACTCAGAGGCTGGGGCGTCCGGGGAGGGAAAATAAGAGAAAGCCACAGGCTTTGTGAAGGACTCAAAGCACAGCAAGGGTCCAGGGACACGTACCACGAGCAGCACGCCGCGGCAGGGGGTGCTGCATCCTGCTGGCAGTGCCCAGCACCAGCGCACGGCTTGGGTAATGGGCAGAGAGGCGAGGCTGAACCTGGGCTCCGCCGCTTCGTGGCTGGACAACTTTGGGCAAGTGGTTCACCCCCTGGAGCCCTAGTTTCCTGAAGGTAACACCTTCTACCTCCAGAAGAGAGCAGAGAGGAATGAACGGAGCTGCCATTACTACTTCACTGTTGTATTCTTTTATATAAATTTAGTTCTAAATGGGGAAAAAACAATCAACCTGCAGATACAAATCACCCGAGAATTCTGACCTCATTTTGCCCACACTTAGGAACTCTCCCTGAGAGTTTTAGCCTGACAAGGCTCCACAAAGAGAAAGTTACCTCCCCCTACATCACTCACAAAGGGGGTTGTTCCCTAACCCCCAGCTCAGTTAAACAGGAAAAAAAGAGACCCACCATCTCCTTAATTATAATTTCTCTGTGCTTGTGAATGAGGTTGGGGGTCCTTTTGTCTGCATAAAGCCCACCCAGCATCTACAATCCCAGAATAGATTTTCTGAAGAAAAAGGACCTCAGACAGTATTAATTTAACTCAGAGGGGAGAGGACAGAAATAGGCTTTGGGGCTTGAAATCTAAATAAACAAAATAATGACAAGAAGGACAAAGAGGTGGCTATAGAGAGATGTATTTTCATTCAAAAAACAACTGCTTCATCCTACGATTAAAACGTCCTCTTGCTCACCAGCTCAGGTAGGAAGAGCAGTGGCCATCAGCTCTGGTGGCCTTGCATCTACACCTCCAGGGGGAAATGCCTGGTCTTCTCTGCTCTGTCCTCTCACCTCCTATCTCTGGCCCACATTCCCACCTGGCTGCAGGTGACATGGGCATGAGTCATTTACTGTCCCTAGGAAGCCAAGAGCCACTGGCCTCTCCATCACTGAGCCTGTTAGTTTCACTCCAGGTCCTGGGCTCTCCCCTCATTCTGAGGAACTGTCCTGCCCAAGTTTGCTGTAATCTACAAAGGGCGTTTCAGACAAGGATGCAGAGTGCATGACAGCATCCTCACTCCTGGAAAATAACTCCCAAGAGAAAAGCAAGGCACAGGTCAATGGCATTAGCTTCACAGACAGAATGGCCAGTCACTGCTACCAGGTCTCAGCTTGAGGCTGCTGGGCTACGAGTGCAATGGGGCAAGGGGACCGGCTGCCACCGGGAAGGCAGACCGGTGAGCATCTCTGCCGTGCACAGAGGGAAAAGGAGGTGTCTTAGACGCCTACCGCTTCCTTTCCGCAAGAGCTATGTCATAGGTGAAGGTTTTACATGGGTCACAGAAAAGCACACAGTTTTGGAATTCAGAAAATGACAAGGCCAAAAAAAAAAAAATTGAGAGAGAGACAGAAAGAAAAAAGTTAGGAATTAAAGGGGTGTTGACTTAGCAGGACAAACGGCTAACACTCTTCTCCCTTCTTATTTGCAAACAAGATAGACGAGCTATTTGGACAAGATGCATCCTAGGCTCCTGCCTTGGAGAAGGTGACCGAAAAGTTTTGGCAGGAAATGATGAAAGCCAAGCAAACTCCAGATGCGGGGAAGACGATGAAAACGACAGGGCAAAGAGACTTCGAAAACGAAGCTCCTGGGCTTCCTCAGTGGCTCAGTGGTAAAGAATCCTCCTGCAGATGCAGGAGGGCCGGGTTTGATCTCTGGTCCAGAAAGATCCCACATGCTCTGGAACAATGTTGCCCATGCGCCACAGCTACTGAGCCTGGGTGCTTCAACTACTGAAGCCGAGGCTCCTAGAGCCCGTGCTCCACAACAGGAGAAGCAAAGAGAAGCCCGTGGACCTCAGCGAGAGCAGGCCCGGCTCACCGCAGCTAGAGAAAAGCCCGCACACCAATGAAGACCCAGCACAGCCATAAATAAAGAAACAAATAACATGTTTTTAAAAAGCAGCAGCTCCTTTGCAGATATATGGCATTGTTTGGAGGCTTCTAAAAGCTAAAGGCCACAGTCCGGGCAAGACCATGATATGAATTTCTTATCGTTAGATACTACCTTTGTGATCAGAAAAGGCAAGCCAGGAAAAAAAAATATACACAGCTTACAAATGTAACATGTAGAGCTCTTACTGAAAGGCTCATACTTCAGGGAATATTATATTGTGAAACAATCTGGAACAATAGGTAATTATAGCTAACCTGCAAATGCCCACACTAATGAAGTAGGAATAGCAAGCATAGGTAATTCAATAAATATTTATAGCATACTTCTTAAGTGCCTGGCAAGGAAGGGGAAGTAGAATTTTTTTTAAAAAATTGTATTGAATCATGGTAAACTGAAATGATCAGAGACAGTACATGACCAAAGAGAACTGTTTAGCACGTGGGCCTGAAAATGTACCTAACAAGTGAGTACGAGCATGTATAAAGCGTACAGGCACACTGACAAACAGCAGAGATCAGTCTAATGTGATGGGAATAAACTTTCAGTTTGCTACTTTAGAACTGTTCCTTAGTTTTCTGTCCCTATTGTAACCACTTTAAAGTATACACCTCGGTGGTTTTTAGTATTTTCAAAAGGTTGTGCAACCAGAACATATTCATCACCCACAAAGAAATCTGGTACCATTTACCCCATTCTCCCCAAATCCCCACCTCCTAGCAACCACCAATCTACTTGCTGTCTCTATAAATTTGCCTATTCTGGACATTTCATATACATTTCATACATTATGTAGTCTTTTGTGTCTGACCTCTTTAATGCAGCATAATGTTTACAGGTTCATCCATGGTTGTAACAAGTATCATTCCCTTCTCTGGCTGAATACCATTCCATCAGTTCTGGACAGACCACATTTATTTATCCACTCATCACCTGATAAACATCCAGGCTGTTTCCACTTTGGGGCTACTATGAATAATGCTACTATGAACGCTCGTGCATGTGACATTTTTAAATACATTTTAAAGACATTTTAACCATCCAGGCTGGCCTCCCTGCTGCTGCTGCTGCTAAGTCACTTCAGTCGTATCCGACTCTGTGCGACCCCATAGATGGCAGCCCACCAGGCTCCACCGTCCCTCGGATTCTCCAGGCAGGAACACTGGAGTGGGTTGCCATTTCCTTCTCCAACGCATGAAAGTGAAAAGTGAAAGTGAAGTTGCTCAGTCGTGTCCGACTCTTCGCGACCCCATGGACTGCAGTCCACCAGTCTCCTCCGTCCATGGGATTTTCCAGGCAAGAGTACTGCCTCCTTAGTTATGCTTTAATTAGTCAAGAAATTGAACCCTATAGTCACTCCAGAGTTTGGCTCCCAATCACACCACTGTACTCCTTCATTTTCATTCTCTGATGTGGAAGGTAACAGCAATCCAGAAATGGGCTAGCTGGCAGAGGAAAGCCTCGGAAATTTAAAAGCCATTGTCAACGATCTACAAACATGAAGAACCACAGCACGGCTAGAAAAGCACTTGATTGTACTCCTTCCTATCCCCACGACCCAACAGAATGGCGTTTACAGATAATCGATGGTAAACTCCACGGGCTGACCTTTTAGGTCCTCTGATAAAACAGTGTTGCTGTTCTGTGCATTCATGCTGCTGTGAGGCTAAATGAAACAAGGACTGACAGGTGGGCAAGTGCCTACTCAACCTCCAGCACACAACAGGCTGTCAGTAAAGGTTCATCTGTTCATATAATAAAGTATAGAATTTAGGGTGCTAACTTTGGGTTCTGCTCTGCCCACTTGAAAGAGTTGGATGATGTCAAACCTACTTAAGATGAAAGAGTGGTGAGGAAGGCAGGAAACCAGAGCATGAAAAAATAGAAATGTTTGTAGAATTAGGACTCAGAGAAAGAACAGAAGAAAGTTACATGAAGAAACAGAAGCGGAAAGCCTGAGGGAATGACAACAAACATGAGGATCTATGTCCAAATGGCCCAGAGAACAGACGGATGGCATGTGGTGAGCACAGCAGCCAGCACAGCAGACATCAAAGGGACCAAAGAGGATCCCTGCAGAAGGGACAGAACCGCTGAAGGGAGCTTCCAGGGCCTCTCCCCGCCAAGGGGAGTGAGCTGGAAAGCTGAGACCCAGTGGGGGAATGAGACGCTCTGCAGGCAGGACAAGGGAGAGGGAGCTGATGACGCTCCACAGCACGGAACATGCCAGAAACGTGATGCCACAACTGCGCAACTTGGAAGGCAATTTATAGAACTGAGGCAATAAAAAATGCAAAATTCATGTGAAGAAAGTGGGAGGCAGATAAAGGAGCATGAATAAAGGAGAATATGAAAAGAAACAGGTATCTCAGGGGAAAGTTGTCTTTTAATTTTTTAATGTAATTATAAAGCGGAGTTCTACAGAAATTAATATAAACGTGGGAAATAATACCTGTATACCTATGAACACACCAGTACGAGATGGGAACCTTCCCAGGATCAGGGTAAACTGGGGTTAGATTTGGTCAGACTCGATCACATGCGCGTGGCATGTGTGCTTAGCTGCTCAGTCATGTCTGACTCTCTGAGACTCCCATGGACTATAGTCTACCAGGCTCCTCTGTCCATGGATTTTTTCCCAGGCAAAAATATTGGAGTGGGTAGCCATTTCCTCTTCCAGGGGATCTTCCTGACCCAGGGGTCGAACCGAATCTCCTGTTGTTGTTCGGTTGCTCATCGTGTCCAGCCCATTGTGACTCCATGGACTGCAGCATGCCAGGCTTCCCTGTCGTTCACTATCTCCCAGAGTTTTCTCAAACTCATGTCCATTGAATTGGTGATTCCATTCAGCCATCTCATTTTCTGTTGCCCCCTTCTCTTGCACTCAATTTTCCGCAGCATCAGGGTCTTTTCCAATGAGACAGCTTTTTGCATCAGGTGGCCAAAGTACTGGAGCTTCAGCTTCAGTATCCAATGAATATTCAAGGTTGATTTCCTTTAGGATTGACTGGTTGGATCTCCTTGCTGTCCAAGGGACTCTTAAGAGTCTTCTCCAGCACCACAGTTTGAAGGCATCAATTCTTCGGCACTCAGCCTTTTTTGTTGTCCAGCTCTCATATCTGTATGTAACTACTGAAAAAAACCACAGCTTTGACTATAGACAATTGTCAGCAAAGTAATGTCCCTGCTTTTTAATATAATGTCTACGTTTGTCATTGCTTTTCTTCTAAGGAACAAGCATCCTTTAATTTCATGGCTGCATCTACTGTCCACAGTGATTTTGGAGCCCAAGAAAATAAAAGTCTATCACTGTTTCTATTTTTACCCCATCTATTTGCCATGAAGTGATGGGACCGGATGCCATGATCTTAAGTTTTCTGAATGTTGAGTTTTAAGCCAGCTTTTTCACTCTCCTCTTTCACCTTCATCAAGAGGCTCTTTAGTTCCTCTTCACTTTCTGCCATAAGGGTGGTATCATCTGCATATCTGAGGTTATTGATATTTCTCCTGGCAATGTTGATTCCAGCTTGTGCTTCGTCCAGCCCAGTGTTTCTCATGATGTTCTCTGCATGTAAGTTAAATAAGCAGGGTGACAACATAGAGCCTTGACGTACTCCTTTCCCAATTTGGAACCAGTCCGTGTTATATGTCCAGTTCTAACTGTTGCTTCTTGACCTGCATAGAGGATTTGCAAGAGGCAGGTAAGGTGGTCTGGTATTCCCAACTCTTTTAAGAATTTTTCACAGTTTGTTGTGATCCACAAAGGCTAAAGCGTAGTCAATGAAGCAGATGTTTTTCTGGAATTCTCTAGCTTTTCTACAATCTGATAGATGTTGGTCTTTGCTGAGCCATCGGGAAAGCCCAATTGTGGTGAATTTCAGCTCCTAGCACAGTAGCATCTACCCACCCCAAAAGCAGGCAACTGTGCCATTGTTCTTGCAGTACCTTGCACAGAGCTTGTGGAGTCAAGATGGGTAGAAAGCACTCTGTCCTCCAAATACTGAAGACAGGACAATTACGATTGCTGCTTCTTATCACAGAGGTGCAGGCTAAGAAGCAGACAGCCATTGCCGTTGCATCCTCCCTCCCACTCCCCCCAACCCTGCCCCACTGCTACAAGCCCCTCCTCTTCCAGCTGAAATGACTGCCAGGGAATTTTAAAGAGCCCACACCATCTTTTCTCCTACTTCATTTTTGGTTCTTTCTTCTTTTGGGAGCCAGACATTGAAGACTAGGAAATTTTTAAAACTGCATGTAGAGAAAAAATAGAAAGTGATTGTGCATGCCCAGGGAAAGGGCTTTTCCAGGGAAAACATCAGGAAAGAATTTTGGTTTACACCTAAGGCTGATGTTTGGCACAGAGACAGCCCACAACAATCAAACAAATACAAACAGAAAACTCTGGGAAAAGGGGAGAAAGATTTCCAGAGTTACTACATTATTAGAATCAACTGTCTGGTGTTCAACAAAAAAACCACAAGGCATACAGAGAAACAAGAAAGTATGATCCATTCAACGGGGAAAAAACTAATAAAACCCGTCCCTGAAAAAGATGTAAACATGTACATACAAACTAGACAAAGACTTTAAAACAAGTGTCTTAAAGACACTCAAAGAACTAATAGAATATGTGGAGAAAGCCAAAAAATAAATGAAAATACCATATCAAGAAAGACAGAAAACCTTAAAAGAAACAAAAAAAAAAAAGTCTGGAGCACCATAACTGAAATGAAAAATTCACTAGAGGAATCCAAAGTAGATTTCAGCAGACAGAGGACAGAATCTGAAATTGAAGGTAAAACAAAGGAAATTATCAAGCCTGATGAACAGGAAGAATAAATAAAGACTGAATAAAGGTGAACAGAGGCTAAGGAACCTGTGGGACCTCATCAAGCATACCAAAATACACACTGTAGGCATCTCAGAAGGAAAAGAGAGAAAAGGACAGAGAGACTATCTGAAGAAATAATATCTGTAAATGTCCTAAACTTGATGAAAACCATAACATTCAAGAAGCTCAACAAGCTCCAAATAAGATGAAGAAGTCAAAGAGACCTATACCAAGACACATTATAATCAAACTTTTAAAAAGCAAAGAGAACTCTGAAAGCAGCAAGAGAGAAGCAAACTGTCGCATACAAAGTATTATCAATAAGATTAACAGCAGATTTCGCATACAGAAACTTTGGATGCCAAAAAGCAGTGGTTCGATACATTCAAAGAGCTAAAAAAAAAAAAACGAAACAAACCTATCAACCATAAATTCTATATCCAGCAAAACTGTCCTTTAAAAATGAGGGGGAAATTAAGATATTCCCAGATAAATGAAAGCTGAAAAAGTCTGTGACCACTGGAGCTGCCTTGCAAGAAATGATCAAGGAAATCCTACAAGATGAAATAAAAGTATACTAGACAGTAACTCAAAGTCATATGAAGAAATCAAGATCTCAATAAAGTTAAGAACACTGGCAATTATAAATCTAGTACTATTGTAACAACAGTTTGTGACTATGCTTTTCTTTTTCTACATAATTTAAGAGACTACAATGGATCCTGAACAACATGGGTTTGAACTGCATGCGTCCAGTTATATAAAAATATTTTTCAATAGTAAAAACTACAATATTACACAGTCATGGTTGGCTGAATCATGGATACAAAGGAACCAGAGATTCAAAGGGCCAGCTTTAAGTTACACATGGGTTAAATCTCCATACTGTTCAAGGGTCAACAGTAATACGTTTTAAGAAAGAAAACTATTAGTGAAAAAAAGCTAGTATTACTGTAACTTTGTAACTTCAAATCTTGTTTTCTACACAATTTAGTAGACAAATTCAATTACAAAATTATTAGTTTAAGTTGAGGGGCACACAACATATAAAAATGTAATCTTATGACAAACCAACTAAAAGTGGTAGGAAGGGAGCTATAAAGGAGCAGTTTTTGTATGGTGTTGAAGTTAAACTGGTATAAATTCAAATTAATGTTACAACTTTAGGATTTTAAATGTAATCTCCATGGTAACCATAAACAAAATAGTACAGAATATACACAAAAGCAAGTGTTAGGAATTTCAACATTTCACTACCAAAAAGCTGCTAAATACTAAACAAAACAGTAACACAGGAAATGAGGGGCAAAAAAGCTATAAGTCATGTAGAGAACAGACAGCACAATGATAGAAATTGAAGTCCCTCCTTATGAGTAATTTCTTCAAAGGTACATGGATTAAACTCTTCAATCAAAAGACTGGAATTGGCAGAATGGATTAAACACACATGATCCAACTGTATGAGGCCTATAAGAGAGTCACTTGAGATCCAAAGACACAAACATGTTCAAAGTGACAGGACAGCAACAAGATATTTCATGCATAGTAACCAAAACAGAACAGAAGGAGCTATTCTAATATCAGACAAAACAGACTCTAAATTTTAAAAACAAAAGAGACAAAGAAGGACATTGTATGTTAATAAAAAGTTCACCAACAAACTGAATCACCAGGATGACATGGATAAATTCCTAGAAACATAAAGTCATCAAGATTAAATCACAAAGAAATAGAAAATCTGCATTGACCTATAACTAGTAAGGAGATTGACTCAGTATTCCAAAATCTCCAACAAAAAAATCCTGGATCGGATGGCTTCACTGATGAATTCTACCAAACATTTAAAGAAGGAATACCAATCCTCCTAAAACTTTCCAAAAAATTGAAGAGGAGGGGACACTTCCTAAGTCATTCTATGAGGCTAGCACAATCCTAAAAACAAAGTCAGAAAAAGACCCTACAAGAAAAGATAACTACAGATCAATATCCCTTATGAACACTGATGTGAAAATCCTCAAAAAATATTAGCAAACAGAATTCAGAGGCATATTAAAAGGATTATACACCAGAACACAGTAGGATTTACTCCTGGAATGTAAGGATGGTTCAGCATATATAAAGATATATCAATGTAATATGCCACATTAACAAAAGGAAGAAAAGCCACATAATCATCTCAGTTGATGCAAAAAAGCATTTACTAAAATTCAATACCCTTTCAGAGTAAAAAACACTCAACAAAATAGTAATAGAAGTAAAATACCACCACATAATAAAATCTATTCATGTCAAAACCACAGCAATACAATACATAATGGTGAAAGACTTAAAGCTTTTCCTAAAATCAAGAAGGATGCCACTTTCTCCATCCTATTCAACATAGTTTCTAGGAGTTCTAGCCACAGCGTTTAGGAAAGAAAGAAAAATTAAAGGCCTCCAAATTGGAAAGGAAGAAGATCTGTTTGCAGATATGATCTTACATACAAAAATTCAAAGAATTCTACCAAAAAACTGTTAGAGCTAATAAACGAATTCTGCAAAGTATCAGGTTACAAAGTCAGCACACAAAAGACAGTTGTATTTGCATACATGAACAATTAATAATCTAAAAAGAAAATTACAAAACCAATTCCATTTACAATAGCATCCAGAAGAATTAAACACTTAGGAATTAACCAAGGAGGTGAAAGACTGGTACAATGGAAACTATAAAACATTGCTGAAAGAAATTAAAGAAGACAGAAATCAATGGAAACTCATCCCATGTTCATGCGTTGAAACACTTTTGTTGTTGTTGTTCAGTTGCTCAGTTGTGTCCGACTCTGTGACTCCAAGGACAGCAACACACCAGGCTTCCCTGTCCTTCACCATCTCCTGGTAAAGAGACTTATGTCCACTGAGTCAGTGATGCCATCCAACCATCTCATTCTCAAGACTTAATATTGTTAAAATGTCAATACTACCCAAAGCAATCTACATATTCAAAGCAATCCCTACCAAAGTCCTAATGGCATATTTTTTGGTAAAAACAGAAAAACCCATCCTAATGGTATCTCAAGTGACCACAAATAGCCAACACAATCTTGAAAAACAAGAATAAAACTGGCCTATCACAAAAGCTATAGTAACCAATTACAGTGTGGTACTGGCATAAAGATAGACATATAGACCAATGGAAGGGAATAGAGAGCTCAGAAATAAATTCTCACATGTATGGTCAAATGATTTTTGACAAGGCTGTCTCAAGAGAGTTAATCAGGGAAAGGACAGTCTTTTCAACTAATAGTGTGAGGAAAACTGGATATCCACATCCCAAAGGATGAAGTTAGACCCTTACCCATACCATATATGGATCAAGGACCTAAATGTAAAACCCAAAACAACACAACTCTTAGAAGAAAACAGGACAAAAGCTTCATAACTTTGGACATTGGGTTCTCTGATATGACATCAAACTCACAAATAACAAAAGAAAAAACAAATTCAACTTCATGAAAATTTTAAAATTTTGTGTATCAGGAGACATTATTCACAGAATAAAGAGGCAACCCACAGAAAGGTAGACAATATTTGCAAATCATATATCTGATAAAGGGTTAATAACCAGGTGGTTCGGTGGTAAAGAATCCACCTGCCAATGCAGGAGACACAGAAGACGTGGGTTAGATCCCTGGGTCAGGAAGATCCCCGGGAGTAGGCAACTCACTCCAGTATTCTTGCCAGGAAAACTGGACCGAGGAGCCTGCAAGCTGCAATCCACGGGGTCTCAAAGAGACACGACTGGGCACGCATGCAACCAGAATACAGAGAGAAACTCCTAAAACTCAACGACAAAAAACAAACAAGTCGATTCAAAAATGGGTAAAGGACTTGGACAGACATCTATTCAAAGTAGATGAATAAATGGCCAATGAGCACATGAAAAGACAGAAAGTATAATGATAGTTGTCAGGGCCTGGCAGGGAGGGGAAAATGAAAGTTATTGTTTAATGGAGAGAGTTTCTGTTTTACAAGATGAAAAGAGTTAATGGGGAGAGATTGTGAGGTCAGTTGCACAACAATGTGAAATGAACTTAATACCACTGAACTTTATACTTAAAAATGGGTGGGAGGGTAAAGTTTGTGTGTATTTTACCACAATAAAAAAAAAAGGAAAAATAAATAAGTAGCCTTATTCAGACAACATAGTGTGTGTTAGTCCCTCAGTCGCGTCTGACTTTGTGACCCCATGGACTGCAGCCTGGCTGTCCATGGAATTCTCCAGGTAAGAATACTAGAGTGGGTTGCCATTTCCTTCTCCA